>NC_142106.1:47881500-48234500 GCF_056152115.1 Neolamprologus brichardi | reverse complement strand
CTACTAAGCACACAATGCGCTAACTGCACACTGATGGTATGAATAAAAAACACATCTGGCTTTTGCTTTCTCTGTGCACAAGGTAGGCTATGTCAGTTAACTTCAAGTACTATTATTCACACACATCAAAACAAACATAAGTGTTTATTTCCAAGTATAGGATTATTTGCAATCGCCATATTGACTATATGGGTTTCTTGTTCTGCAGTGAACATGCTTCCTCTGCCCCCAGCATCTGGTCGTCTAGCAATTCTGTAAAGTAACAATTTCAGTATTTTTACATCTATGGTATTGTTGTGCTACAAATCTTAGTGCAAAGTGACTGTACTAACTGATTCTCATTTCAAAATGTCCTTATGATGCTTGCTACAGAGTAGTGGCTCGAGTTAGGCTGAACCCGTTGGCCAGCTTCCCTCAGGGTCATTCCACGGTTGATTACATGGTCCACTATTGTAGCTCTGATGTCATCAGCAATTCTATTTCTTACTCTTCTTACCCTTCCTCTCCCCCCTCCTCGTCCTCCTCTCCCCCCTTCTCATCCTCCTCTTGCTCCTCCTTGTCCTTGTCGTCCTCTTCATCCTACTTCTTCACCTCCACGTCCTCTTCCTCGGCCTCCTCTACTTCTCACTCTTCCTGCTCCCTCCATTGTACTCCACACACAGAGCTTACCTGTATTATAGTGCTTAGGCTGATTGCAAAGTGAACTAATTATCTAAAAAAGTTTTCACAAGTGAAAGTGTGCCAGACAGTTGGCAAAATAGTGTTAATGATAGCCATACATGTGTATAATTTTGCTAGGAGTGTGTTGGAAATTTGGTAATTGAGTGTAAGCAGTGAGTTGTGCCTACAGTTTTGCAAAGTGTGTGTTACAAAATTGCAAACTGAGTGCAAAGCAGTGTTTGTGCTTTTAGATTTGCAAACTCAGTGAGTGGTTTTGCTATAAGTATTAATAGTTTTAGGAATTGTGCTATAAGAATCACAGTTAGGGTTTAAGCATTCAGAAAAAACTGTAATTTTGCTAGGAGTGTGTTGGAAATTTGGTAATTGAGTGTAAGCAATGAGTTGTGCCTACAGTTTTGCAAAGTGTGTGTTACAAAATTGCAAACTGAGTGCAAAGCAGTGTTTGTGCTTTTAGATTTGCAAACTCAGTGAGTGGTTTTGCTATAAGTATTAATAGTTTTAGGAATTGTGCTATAAGAATCACAGTTAGGGTTTAAGCATTCAGAAAAAACTGTAATAGCCATAAATGTGTATAGTTTTGCTAGGAGTGTGTTGATCATTTGGAAATTGAGTGTAAAGCAGTGAGTTGTGTTTACAGTTCTGCAAAAAGAGTGCTGTGCAGTGGATTGTAGCTACAGGTTTGCAAAGTGTGTGTTACAAAATGGCAAACTGAGTGCAAAGTAGTGTTTGTGCTTTTAGTTTTGCAAACTCAGTGAGTGGTTTTGCTATAAGTATTAATAGTTTTAGAAATTGTGCTATAAGAATCACAGTTAGTGTTTAAGCATTCAGAAAAAACTGTAATATACCCCTTCTCTGGATCAAAAGAAGTTCAATGACATGAAAATGAAAGGCTTACAGCACCAGGTATTCCCAGGCAGTCTCCCATCCAAGTACTAACCAAGCCCAACCCTGCTTAGCTTCCGAGATCAGACGAGGTCAGGCGTGCTCAGGGTGGTATGGCCGTAAGCTGCTGCCCACAGCACAATGTGTCAATTTATGGAATCAAGTGATGAGGTGGCCAGTACCTGAAGTTACGAACACAATCCTACAACCCTACATGCATGCTTGCCTAATACCCTAACCCAAAGACTCAGTTTAGCATTTATCCAGCAGCACAGGACCTGGAATTTGAAGATGGCCTCAGGAACCAGCACAGGGCCTGGTGTGTTGTAGTTAGCCTCGGCCAGCAGCACTGGCCCTGGTGTGTTGTAGGTGGCCTCAGCCAGCAGAACAAGACATTGGTGAAAACAGCCAAAAGCAATGTTGTTAATGTGCCCTCATTAATGGGCATCTGCTTTGGGTCTTTTAATACACCCCTTCTCTGGATCAAAAGCAGTTCAATGACATGAAAATGAAAGGCTTACAGCACCAGGTATTCCCAGGCAGTCTCCCATCCAAGTACTAACCAAGCCCAACCCTGCTTAGCTTCCGAGATCAGACGAGGTCAGGCGTGCTCAGGGTGGTATGGCCGTAAGCTGCTGCCCACAGCACAATGTGTCAATTTATGGAATCAAGTGATGAGGTGGCCAGTACCTGAAGTTACGAACACAATCCTATAACCCTACCTGCATGCTTGCCTAATACCCTAAGCCAAAGACTCAGTTTAGCATTTATCCAGCAGCACAGGCCCTGGATTTTTGAAGATGGCCTCAGGAACCAGCACAGGGCCTGGTGTGGTGTAGTTAGCCTCGGCCAGCAGCACTGGCCCTGGTGTGTTGTAGGTGGCTTCAGCCAGCAGAACAAGACATTGGTGAAAACAGCCAAAAGCAATGTCGTTAATGTGCCCTCATTAATGGGCATCTGCTTTGGGTCTTTTAATACACCCCTTCTCTGGATCAAAAGCAGTTCAATGACATGAAAATGAAAGGCTTACAGCACCAGGTATTCACAGGCAGTCTCCCATCCAAGTACTAACCAAGCCCAGCCCTGCTTAGCTTCCGAGATCAGACGAGGTCAGGCGTGCTCAGGGTGGTATGGCCGTAAGCTGCTGCCCACAGCACAATGTGTCAATTTATGGAATCAAGTGATGAGGTGGCCAGTACCTGAAGTTACGAACACAATCCTATAACCCTACCTGCATGCTTGCCTAATACCCTAACCCAAAGACTCAGTTTAGCATTTATCCAGCAGCACAGGCCCTGGATTTTTGAAGATGGCCTCAGGAACCAGCACAGGGCCTGGTGTGGTGTAGTTAGCCTCGGCCAGCAGCACTGGCCCTGGTGTGTTGTAGGTGGCCTCAGCCAGCAGAACAAGACATTGGTGAAAACAGCCAAAAGCGATGTTGTTAATGTGCGCTCATTACAGTTTTTTCTGAATGCTTAAACCCTAACTGTGATTCTTTTAGCACAATTCCTAAAACTATTAATACTTATAGCAAAACCACTCACTGAGTTTGCAAATCTAAAAGCACAAACACTGCTTTGCACTCAGTTTGCAATTTTGTAACACACACTTTGCAAAACTGTAGGCACAACTCACTGCTTACACTCAATTACCAAATTTCCAACACACTCCTAGCAAAATTATACACATGTATGGCTATCATTAACACTATTTTGCCAACTGTCTGGCACACTTTCACTTGTGAAAACTTTTTTAGATAATTAGTTCACTTTGCAATCAGCCTAAGCACTATAATACAGGTAAGCTCTGTGTGTGGAGTACAATGGAGGGAGCAGGAAGAGTGAGAAGTAGAGGAGGCCAAGGAAGAGGACGTGGAGGTGAAGAAGTAGGATGAAGAGGACGACAAGGACAAGGAGGATGAGAAGGGGGGAGAGGAGGACGAGGAGGGGGGAGAGGAAGGGTAAGAAGAGTAAGAAATAGAATTGCTGATGACATCAGAGCTACAATAGTGGACCATGTAATCAACCGTGGAATGACCCTGAGGGAAGCTGGCCAACGGGTTCAGCCTAACTCGAGCCACTACTCTGTAGCAAGCATCATAAGGACATTTTGAAATGAGAATCAGTTAGTACAGTCACTTTGCACTAAGATTTGTAGCACAACAATACCATAGATGTAAAAATACTGAAATTGTTACTTTACAGAATTGCTAGATGACCAGATGCTGGGGGCAGAGGAAGCATGTTCACTGCAGAACAAGAAACCCATATAGTCAATATGGCGATTGCAAATAATCCTATACTTGGAAATAAACACTTATGTTTGTTTTGATGTGTGTGAATAATAGTACTTGAAGTTAACTGACATAGCCTACCTTGTGCACAGAGAAAGCAAAAGCCAGATGTGTTTTTTATTCATACCATCAGTGTGCAGTTAGCGCATTGTGTGCTTAGTAGATGATGGCTTGTGTGTACTGTTTGATACGAAAACACCATTTTTACGAAGGTGTGAAGAGTTAATCTAGCTGTGTTCGCTTTTGCAAGAGAACTACAATGTTTTGATAATTGGGTGACAGGTTTTCTTATTTGTGTGTAGAGTTTTGCAAAAATAGCCAATAGTTACAAAAAATGTGCTTAAGCAATCAGAAAAAACTGTAATACACCCCTTCTCTGGATCAAAAGCAGTTCAATGACATGAAAATGAAAGGCTTACAGCACCAGGTATTCCCAGTTAGTCTCCCATCCAAGTACTAACCAAGCCCAGCCCTGCTTAGCTTCCGAGATCTGACGAGGTCAGGCGTGCTCAGGGTGGTATGGCCGTAAGCTGCTGCCCACAGCACAATGTGTCAATTTATGGAATCAAGTGATGAGGTTGCCAGTACCTGAAGTTACGAACACAATCCTATAACCCTACCTGCATGCTTGCTTAATACCCTAAGCCAAAGACTCAGTTTAGCATTTATCCAGCAGCACAGGCCCTGGATTTTTGAAGATGGCCTCAGGAACCAGCACAGGGCCTGGTGTGGTGTAGTTAGCTTCGGCCAGCAGCACTGGCCCTGGTGTGTTGTAGGTGGCCTCAGCCAGCAGAACAAGACATTGGTGAAAACAGTCAAAAGCAATGTTGTTAATGTGCCCTCATTAGTGGGCATCTGCTTTGGGTCTTTTAATACACCCCTTCTCTGGATCAAAAGCAGTTCAATGACATGAAAAGGAAAGGCTTACAGCACCAGGTATTCCCAGGCAGTCTCCCATCCAAGTACTAACCAAGCCCAGCCCTGCTTAGCTTCCGAGATCAGAGGAGGTCAGGGGTGCTCAGGGTGGTATGGCCGTAAGCTGCTGCCCACAGCACAATGTGTCAATTTATGGAATCAAGTGATGAGGTGGCCAGTACCTGAAGTTACGAACACAATCCTATAACCCTACCTGCATGCTTGCCTAATACCCTAACCCAAAGACTCAGTTTAGCATTTATCCAGCAGCACAGGACCTGGAATTTGAAGATGGCCTCAGGAACCAGCACAGGGCCTGGTGTGGTGTAGTTAGCCTGGGCCAGCAGCACTGGCCCTGGTGTTTTGTAGGTGGCCTCAGCCAGCAGAACAAGACATTGGTGAAAAAAGCCAAAAGCAATGTTGTTAATGTGCCCTCATTAACGGGCAGCTGCTTTGGGTCTTTTAATACACCCCTTCTCTGGATCAAAAGCAGTTCAATGACATGAAAATGAAAGGCTTACAGCACCAGGTATTCCCAGGCAGTCTCCCATCCAAGTACTAACCAAGCCAAGCCCTGCTTAGCTTCCGAGATCAGACGAGGTCAGGCGTGCTCAGGGTGGTATGGCCGTAAGGTGCTGCCCACAGCACAATGTGTCAATTTATGGAATCAAGTGATGAGGTGGCCAGTACCTGAAGTTACGAACACAATCCTATAACCCTACCTGCATGCTTGCCTAATACCCTAACCCAAAGACTCAGTTTAGCATTTATCCAGCAGCACAGGATCTGGATTTTTGAAGATGGCCTCAGGAACGAGCACAGGGACTGGTGTGGTGTAGTTAGCCTCGGCCAGCAGCACTGGCCCTGGTGTGTTGTAGGTGGCCTCAGCCAGCAGAACAAGACATTGGTGAAAACAGCCAAAAGCAATGTCGTTAATGTGCCCTCATTAATGGGCAGCTGCTTTGGGTCTTTTAATACACCCCTTCTCTGGATCAAAAGCAGTTCAATGACATGAAAATGAAAGGCTTACAGCACCAGGTATTCCCAGGCAGTCTCCCATCCAAGTACTAACCAAGTCCAACCCTGCTTAGCTTCCGAGATCAGACGAGGTCAGGCGTGCTCAGGGTGGTATGGCCGTAAGCTGCTGCCCACAGCACAATGTGTCAATTTATGGAATCAAGTGATGAGGTGGCCAGTACCTGAAGTTACGAACACAATCCTATAACCCTACCTGCATGCTTGCCTAATACCCTAAGCCAAAGACTCAGTTTAGCATTTATCCAGCAGCACAGGCCCTGGATTTTTGAAGATGGCCTCAGGAACCAGCACAGGGCCTGGTGTGGTGTAGTTAGCCTCGGCCAGCAGCACTGGCCCTGGTGTGTTGTAGGTGGCCTCAGCCAGCAGAACAAGACATTGGTGAAAACAGCCAAAAGCAATGTCGTTAATGTGCCCTCATTAATGGGCAGCTGCTTTGGGTCTTTTAATACACCCCTTCTCTGGATCAAAAGCAGTTCAATGACATGAGAGGCTTACAGCACCAGGTATTCCCAGGCAGTCTCCCATCCAAGTACTAACCAAGCCCAGCCCTGCTCAGCTTCCGAGATCAGACGAGGTCAGGCGTGCTCAGGGTGGTATGGCCGTAAGCTGCTGCCCACAGCACAATGTGTCAATTTATGGAATCAAGTGATGAGATGGCCAGTCCCTGAAGTTACGAACGCAATCCTATAACCCTACCTGCATGCTTGCCTAATACCCTAAGCCAAAGACTCAGTTTGGCATTCATCCAGCAGCACAGGCCCTGGATTTTTGAAGATGGCCTCAGGAACCAGCACAGGGCCTGGTGTGGTGTAGTTAGCCTCGGCCAGCAGCACTGGCCCTGGTGTGTTGTAGGTGGCCTGAGCCAGCAGAACAAGACATTGGTGAAAACAGCCAAAAGCAATGTCGTTAATGTGCCCTCATTAATGGGCAGCTGCTTTGGGTCTTTTAATACACCCCTTCTCTGGATCAAAAGCAGTTCAATGACATGAAAAGGAAAGGCTTACAGCACCAGGTATTCCCAGGCAGTCTCCCATCCAAGTACTAACCAAGCCCAGCCCTGCTTAGCTTCCGAGATCAGACGAGGTCAGGCGTGCTCAGGGTGGTATGGCCGTAAGCTGCTGCCCATAGCACAATGTGTCAATTTATGGAATCAAGTGATGAGGTGGCCAGTACCTGAAGTTACGAACACAATCCTATAACCCTACCTGCATGCTTGCCTAATACCCTAACCCAAAGACTCAGTTTAGCATTTATCCAGCAGCACAGGCCCTGGATTTTTGAAGATGGCCTCAGGAACCAGCACAGGGCCTGGTGTGGTGTAGTTAGCCTCGGCCAGCAGCACTGGCCCTGGTCTGTTGTAGGTGGCCTCAGCCAGCAGAACAAGACATTGGTGAAAACAGCCAAAAGCAATGTCGTTAATGTGCCCTCATTAATGGGCAGCTGCTTTGGGTCTTTTACAGTTTTTTCTGAATGCTTAACCCCTAACTGTGATTCTTATAGCACAATTCCTAAAACTATTAATACTTATAGCAAAACCACTCACTGAGTTTGCAAATCTAAAAGCACAAACACTGCTTTGCACTCAGTTTGCAATTTTGTAACACACACTTTGCAAAACTGTAGGCACAACTCACTGCTTACACTCAATTACCAAATTTCCAACACACTCCTAGCAAAATTATACACATGTATGGCTGTCATTAACACTATTTTGCCAACTGTCTGGCACACTTTCACTTGTGAAAACTTTTTTAGATAATTAGTTCACTTTGCAATCAGCCTAAGCACTATAATACAGGTAAGCTCTGTGTGTGGAGTACAATGGAGGGAGCAGGAAGAGTGAGAAGTAGAGGAGGCCGAGGAAGAGGACGTGGAGGTGAAGAAGTAGGATGAAGAGGACGACAAGGACAAGGAGGAGCAAGAGGAGGATGAGAAGGGGGGAGAGGAGGACGAGGAGGGGGGAGAGGAAGGGTAAGAAGAGTAAGAAATAGAATTGCTGATGACATCAGAGCTACAATAGTGGACCATGTAATCAACCGTGGAATGACCCTGAGGGAAGCTGGCCAACGGGTTCAGCCTAACTCGAGCCACTACTCTGTAGCAAGCATCATAAGGACATTTTGAAATGAGAATCAGTTAGTACAGTCACTTTGCACTAAGATTTGTAGCACAACAATACCATAGATGTAAAAATACTGAAATTGTTACTTTACAGAATTGCTAGATGACCAGATGCTGGGGGCAGAGGAAGCATGTTCACTGCAGAACAAGAAACCCATATAGTCAATATGGCGATTGCAAATAATCCTATACTTGGAAATAAACACTTATGTTTGTTTTGATGTGTGTGAATAATAGTACTTGAAGTTAACTGACATAGCCTACCTTGTGCACAGAGAAAGCAAAAGCCAGATGTGTTTTTTATTCATACCATCAGTGTGCAGTTAGCGCATTGTGTGCTTAGTAGATGATGGCTTGTGTGTACTGTTTGATACGAAAACACCATTTTTACGAAGGTGTGAAGAGTTAATCTAGCTGTGTTCGCTTTTGCAAGAGAACTACAATGTTTTGATAATTGGGTGACAGGTTTTCTTATTTGTGTGTAGAGTTTTGCAAAAATAGCCAATAGTTACAAAAAATGTGCTTACAGTTTTTTCTGAATGCTTAAACCCTAACTGTGATTCTTATAGCACAATTCCTAAAACTATTAACACTTATAGCAAAACCACTCACTGAGTTTGCAAAACTAAAAGCACAAACACTGCTTTGCACTCAGTTTGCAATTTTGTAACACACACTTTGCAGAACTTTAAACACAACTCACTGCTTACACTCAATTACCAAATTTCCAACACACTCCTAGCAAAATTATACACATGTATGGCTATCATTAACACTATTTTGCCAACTGTCTGGCACACTTTCACATGTGAAAACTGTTTTAGATAATTAGTCCACTTTTCAATCAGCCTAAGCACTATAAACAGGCCACAGGTAAGCTGTCTATGTGGAGTACAATGGAAGGAGCAGTAAGAGTGAGAAGAGTGAGAATCAGAGGAGGCCGAGGGAGAGGACGTGGAGGTGAAGAAGTTGGAGGAAGAGGACGTGGAGGTGAAGAAGTTGGAGGAAGAGGACGTGGAGGTGAAGAAGCAAGAGGGTTAGAGGAAGTTAGAGGAAGAGGACAAAGAGGAGCAAGAAGAGGACGAGGAGGGGAAAGAGGAAGGGTAAGAAGAGTAAGAAACAGAATAACTGATGACATCAGGGCTACAATAGTGGACCATGTCATCAACCATGGGATGACCCTGAGGGAAGCTGGCCAACGGGTTCAGCCTAAACTGAGCCGCTACACTGTGGCAAGCATCATTAGGACATTTCGAAATGAGAATCGGTAAGTACTTTGTAGCACTGCCATACTCTAATGAGAAACACAACAGTACCATACATGCAAAAATACTGAAATTGTTACTTTACAGAATTGCTAGACGTGCAGATATTGGGGGCAGAGGCAGAATGTTCACTCCAGAGCAAGAGACCCATATAGTGAACATGGTGATTGCCAATAATGCAATAAGACTGCGCGAAATACAGCAGCGCATAATTGATAATGACACCATCTTTCAAAATATACACAGTGCAAGCATTTCTACACTAAGTCGTGTACTTGCGCGCCACAGAATAAGAATGAAGCAAATTTACAGAGTTCCTTTCGAGAGAAACACAGAACGTGTAAAGCAACTGCGATATGACTATGTGCAGGTAAGCTAGTGTCATTGGTTCTGAATTTGGAAGTGCATACTGTAGTGCTGTGCATGGGCCTGATGTGTTGCATTTGTTTTGTCTTGTCCAGAGAGTGATGGAACTAGAAGCAGATGCAACGGGACATGAGCTACTTTTTGTAGATGAGGCCGGTTTTAACCTCAGTAAAACCAGGAGACGTGGCAGGAACATTATTGGACACCGTGCCATCATCAATGTCCCAGGACAACGTGGTGGTAACATAACCCTGTGTGCAGCTATAAGCCAAAATGGTGTTGTTCACCATCATGCAACCATAGGCCCATACAACACTGCACACATTATTGCATTCCTGGACACCTTGCATGACATGCTCACTTTTCAGAGACCAGAGCAGACCCGATATGTCATCATATGGGACAATGTTAGTTTCCATAGGGCTGCTTTGGTCCGCAACTGGTTTACAGACCACCCATCCTTCATGGCACTCAACCTCCCTCCATACTCTCCATTCTTAAATCCCATCGAGGAGTTCTTCTCTGCCTGGCGCTGGAAAGTGTACGACCGTCATCCTCATCAACAGGTAGCCCTTTTACAGGCAATGGAGGAGGCATGTGGAGATATTGACCAGGCATCATGTCAGGCCTGGATACGGCATTCAAGGAGATATTTTCCCCGGTGCCTTGGACTGGAGGATATCGCATACGATGTGGACGAAATTTTGTGGCCGGACCCAAAAACACGACATGATGTAGGCTGATTGTCTTTTTTTTCCCTTTTTTTTGTGAAATTCCTATTTTGTGTTCTGACTTTGTCTTGGTTTTGATGAGTGTGAATAAACACCAATACTTGAAGTTTGGATCCTTGTATGTTTACATGACACTATGACAAAAGTGTGACCTCAAATTGACATCTGTACACAGAGAAAGCAAAAGCCAGATGTGTTTTGTATTCATACCATCAGTGTGCAGTTGGCGCATTGTGTGCTTAGTAGATGATGGCTTGTGTGTACTGTTTGATACGAAAACACCATTTTTACGAAGGTGTGAAGAGTTAATCTAGCTGTGTTCGCTTTTGCAAGAGAACTACAATGTTTTGATAATTGGGTGACAGGTTTTCTGATTTGTGTGTAGAGTTTTGCAAAAATAGCCAATAGTTACAAAAAATGTGCTTAAGCAATCAGAAAAAACTGTAAGCAATCAGAAAAAACTGTAATACACCCCTTCTCTGGATCAAAAGCAGTTCAATGACATGAAAATGAAAGGCTTACAGCACCAGGTATTCCCAGTTAGTCTCCCATCCAAGTACTAACCAAGCCCAGCCCTGCTTAGCTTCCGAGATCAGACGAGGTCAGGCGTGCTCAGGGTGGTATGGCCGTAAGCTGCTGCCCACAGCACAATGTGTCAATTTATGGAATCAAGTGATGAGGTTGCCAGTACCTGAAGTTACGAACACAATCCTATAACCCTACCTGCATGCTTGCTTAATACCCTAAGCCAAAGACTCAGTTTAGCATTTATCCAGCAGCACAGGCCCTGGATTTTTGAAGATGGCCTCAGGAACCAGCACAGGGCCTGGTGTGGTGTAGTTAGCTTCGGCCAGCAGCACTGGCCCTGGTGTGTTGTAGGTGGCCTCAGCCAGCAGAACAAGACATTGGTGAAAACAGTCAAAAGCAATGTTGTTAATGTGCCCTCATTAGTGGGCATCTGCTTTGGGTCTTTTAATACACCCCTTCTCTGGATCAAAAGCAGTTCAATGACATGAAAAGGAAAGGCTTACAGCACCAGGTATTCCCAGGCAGTCTCCCATCCAAGTACTAACCAAGCCAAGCCCTGCTTAGCTTCCGAGATCAGACGAGGTCAGGCGTGCTCAGGGTGGTATGGCCGTAAGGTGCTGCCCACAGCACAATGTTTCAATTTATGGAATCAAGTGATGAGGTGGCCAGTACCTGAAGTTACGAACACAATCCTATAACCCTACCTGCATGCTTGCCTAATACCCTAACCCAAAGACTCAGTTTAGCATTTATCCAGCAGCACAGGCCCTGGATTTTTGAAGATGGCCTCAGGAACCAGCACAGGGCCTTGTGTGGTGTAGTTAGCCTCGGCCAGCAGCACTGGCCCTGGTGTGCTGTATGTGGCCTCAGCCAGCAGAACAAGACATTGGTGAAAACAGCCAAAAGCAATGTCGTTAATGTGCCCTCATTAATGGGCAGCTGCTTTGGGTCTTTTAATACACCCCTTCTCTGGATCAAAAACAGTTCAATGACATGAAAATGATAGGCTTACAGCACCAGGTATTCCCAGGCAGTCTCCCATCCAAGTACTAACCAAGCCCAGCCCTGCTTAGCGTCTGAGATCAGACGAGGTCAGGCGTGCTCAGGGTGGTATGGCCGTAAGCTGCTGCCCACAGCACAATGTGTCAATTTATGGAATCAAGTGATGAGGTGGCCAGTACCTGAAGTTATGAACACAATCCTATAACCCTACCTGCATGCTTTCCTAATACCCTAACCCAAAGACTCAGTTTAGCATTCATCCAGCAGCACAGGCCCTGGATTTTTGAAGATGGTCTCAGGAACCAGCACAGGGCCTGGTGTGGTGTAGCTAGCCTCGGCCAGCAGCACTGGCCCTGGTGTGTTGTCGGTGGCCTCAGCCAGCAGAACAAGACATTGGTGAAAACAGCCAAAAGCAATGTCGTTAATGTGCCCTCATTAATGGGCAGCTGCTTTGGATCTTTTAATACACCCCTTCTCTGGAACAAAAGCAGTTCAATGACATGAAAATGAAAGGCTTACAGCACCAGGTATTTCCAGGCAGTCTCCCATCCAAGTACTAACCAAGCCCAGCCCTGCTTAGCTTCCGAGATCAGACGAGGTCAGGCGTGCTCAGGGTGGTATGGCCGTAAGCTGCTGCCCACAGCACAATGTGTCAATTTATGGAATCAAGTGATGAGGTGGCCATAACCTGAAGTTACGAACACAATCCTATAACCCTACCTGCATGCTTGCCTAATACCGTAAGCCAAAGACTCAGTTTAGTATTTATCCAGCAGCACAGGCCCTGGATTTTTGAAGATGGCCTCAGGAACCAGCACAGGGCCTGGTGTGGTGTAGTTAACCTCGGCCAGCAGCACTGGCCCTGGTGTGTTGTAGGTGGCCTCAGCCAGCAGAACAAGACATTGGTGAAAACAGCCAAAAGCAATGTCGTTAATGTGCCCTCATTAATGGGCAGCTGCTTTGGGTCTTTTAATACACCCCTTCTCTGGATCAAAAGCAGTTCAATGACATGAAAATGAAAGGCTTACAGCACCAGGTATTCCCCGACAGTCTCCCATCCAAGTACTAACCAAGCCCAAGCCCTGCTTAGCTCCCGAGATCAGACGAGGTCAGGCGTACTCAGGGTGGTATTGCCGTAAGCTGCTGCCCACAGCACAATGTTTCAACTTATGGAATCAAGTGATGAGGTGGCCAGTACCTGAAGTTACGAACACAATCCTATAACCCTACCTGCATGCTTGCCTAATACCCTAAGCCAAAGACTCAGTTTAGCATTTATCCAGCAGCACAGGCCCTGGATTTTTGAAGATGGCCTCAGGAACCAGCACAGGGCCTGGTGTGGTGTAGTTAGCCTCGGCCAGCAGCACTGGCCCTGGTGTGTTGTAGGTGGCCTCAGCCAGCAGAACAAGACATTGGTGAAAACAGCCAAAAGCAATGTCGTTAATGTGCCATCATTAATGGGCAGCTGCTTTGGGTCTTTTAATAGACCCCTTCTCTGGATCAAAAGCAGTTCAATGACATGAAAAATGAAGGCTTACAGCACCAGCTATTCCCAGGTAGTCTCCCATTCAAGTACTAACCAAGCCCAGCCCTGCTTAGCTTCCGAGATCAGACGAGGTCAGGCGTGCTAAGGGTGGTATGGCCGTAAGCTGCTGCCCAAAGCACAATGTGTCAATTTATGGAATCAAGTGATGAGGTGGCCAGTACCTGAAGTTACAAACACAATCCTATAACCGTACCTGCATGCTTGCCTAATACCCTAACCCAAAGACTCAGTTTAGCATTTATCCAGCAGCACAGGCCCTGGATTTTTGAAGATGGCCTCAGGAACCAGCACAGGGCCTGGTGTGGTGTAGTTAGCCTCGGCCAACAGCACTGGCCCTGGTGTGTTTTAGGTGGCCTCAGCCAGCACAACAAGACATTGGTGAAAACAGCCAAAAGCAATGTCGTTAATGTGCCCTCATTTATGGGCAGCTGCTTTGGGTCTTTTAATACACCCCTTCTCTGGATCAAAAGCAGTTCAATGACATGAAAATGAAAGGCTTACAGTACCAGGTATTCCCAGGCAGTCTCCCATCCAAGTACTAACCAAGCCCAGCCCTGCTTAGCTTCCGAGATCAGACGAGGTCAGGCGTGCTCAGGGTGGTATGGCCGTAAGCTGCTGCCCATAGCACAATGTGTCAATTTATGGAATCAAGTGATGAGGTGGCCAGTACCTGAAGTTACGAACACAATCCTATAACCCTACCTGCATGCTTGCCTAATACCCTAACCCAAAGACTCAGTTTAGCATTTATCCAGCAGCACAGGCCCTGGATTTTTGAAGATGGCCTCAGGAACCAGCACAGGGCCTGGTGTGGTGTAGTTAGCCTCGGCCAGCAGCACTGGCCCTGGTGTGTTGTAGGTGGCCTCAGCCAGCAGAACAAGACATTGGTGAAAACAGCCAAAAGCAATGTGGTTAATGTGCCCTCCTTAATGGGCAGCTGCTTTGGGTCTTTTAATACACCCCTTCTCTGGATCAAAAGCAGTTCAATGACATGAAAATGAAAGGCTTACAGCACCAGGTATTCCCAGGCAGTCTCCCATCCAAGTACTAACCAAGCCCAGCCCTGCTTAACTTCCGAGATCAGGCGTGCTCAGGGTGGTATGGCCGTAAGCTGCTGCCCACAGCACAATGTGTCAAGTTATGGAATCAAGTGATGAGGTGGCCAGTACCTGAAGTTACGAACACAATCCAATAACCCTACCTGCATGGTTGCCTAATACCCTAACCCAAAGACTCAGTTTAGCATTTATCCAGCAGCAGAGGCTCTGGATTTTTGAAGATGGCCTCAGGAACCAGCACAGGGCCTGGTGTGGTGTAGTTAGCCTCGGCCAACAGCACTGGCCCTGGTGTGTTGTAGGTGGCCTCAGCCAGCAGAACAAGACATTGGTGAAAAGAGCCAAAAGCAATGTCGTTAATGTGCCCTCATTAATGGGCAGCTGCTTTGGGTCTTTTAATACACCCCTTCTCTGGATCAAAAGCAGTTCAATGACATGAAAATGAAAGGCTTACAGCACCAGGTATTCCCAGACAGTCTCCCATCCAAGTACTAACCAAGCCCAGCCCTGCTTAACTTCCGAGATCAGACGAGGTCAGGCGTGCTCAGGGTGGTATGGCCGTAAGCTGCTGCCCATAGCACAATGTGTCAATTTATGGAATCAAGTGATGAGGTGGCCAGTACCTGAAGTTACGAACACAATCCTATAACCCTACCTGCATGCTTGCCTAATACCCTAAGCCAAAGACTCAGTTTAGCATTTATCCAGCAGCACAGGCCCTGGATTTTTGAAGATGGCCTCAGGAACCAGCACAGGGCCTGGTGTGGTGTAGTTAGCCTCGGCCAGCAGCACTGGCCCTGGTGTGTTGTAGGTGTCCTCAGCCAGCAGAACAAGACATTGGTGAAAACAGCCAAAATCAGTGTCGTTAATGTGCCCTCATTAATGGGCAGCTGCTTTGGGTCTTTTAATACACAACTTCTCTGGATCAAAAGCAGTTCAATGACATGAAAATGAAAGGCTTACAGCACCAGGTATTCCCAGGCAGTCTCCCATCCAAGTACTAACCAAGCCCAGCCCTGCTTAGCTTCCGAGATCAGACGAGGTCAGGCGTGCTCAGGGTGGTATGGCCGTAAGCTGCTGCCCACAGCACAATGTGTCAATTTATGGAATCAAGTGATGAGGTGGCCAGTACCTGAAGTTACGAACACAATCCTATAACCCTACCTGCATGCTTGCCTGATACCCTAACCCAAAGACTCAGTTTAGCATTTATCCAGCAGCACAGGCCCTGGATTTTTGAAGATGGCCTATGGAACCAGCACAGGGCCTGGTGTGGTGTAGTTAGCCTCGGCCAGCAGCACTGGCCCTGGTGTGTTGTAGGTGGCCTCAGCCAGCAGAACAAGACATTGGTGAAAACAGCCAAAAGCAATGTCGTTAATGTGCCCTCATTAATGGGCAGCTGCTTTGGGTCTTTTAATACACCCCTTCTCTGGATCAAAAGCAGTTCAATGACATGAAAAAGAAAGGCTTACAGCACCAGTTATTCCCAGGCAGTCTCCCATCCAAGTACTAACCAAACCCAGCCCTGCTTAGCTTCCGAGATCAGACGAGGTCAGGCGTGCTCAGGGTGATATGGCCGTAAGATGCTGCCCACAGCACAATGTGTCAATTTATGGAATCAAGTGATGAGGTGGCCAGTACCTGAAGTTATGAACACAATCCTATAACCCTACCTGCATGCTTGCCTAATACCCTAACCCAAAGACTCAGTTTAGCATTTATCCAGCAGAAGAGGCCCTGGATTTTTGAAGATGGCCTCAGGAACCAGCACAGGGCCTGGTGTGGTGTAGTTAGCCTCGGCCAGCAGCACTGGCCCTGGTGTGTTATAGGTGGCCTCAGCCAGCAGAACAAGACATTGGTGAAAACAGCCAAAAGCAATGTTGTTAATGTGCCCTCATTAATGGGCATCTGCTTTGGGTCTTTTAATACACCACTTCTCTGGATCAAAAGCAGTTCAATGACATGAAAATGAAAGGCTTACAGCACCAGGTATTCCCAGGCAGTCTCCCATCCAAGTACTAACCAAGCCCAGTCCTGCTTAGCTTCCGAGATCAGACGAGGTCAGGCGTGCTCAGGGTGGTATGGCCGTAAGCTGCTGCCCACAGCACAATGTGTCAATTTATGGAATCAAGTGATGAGGTGGCCAGTACCTGAAGTTACGAACACAATCCTATAACCCTACCTGCATGCTTGCCTAATACCCTAAGCCAAAGACTCAGTTTAGCATTTATCCAGCAGCACAGGCCCTGGATTTTTGAAGATGGCCTCAGGAACCAGCACAGGGCCTGGTGTGGTGTAGTTAGCCTCGGCCAGCAGCACTGGCCCTGGTGTGTTTTAGGTGGCCTCAGCCAGCAGAACAAGACATTGGTGAAAACAGCCAAAAGCAATGTCGTTAATGTGCCCTCATTAATGGGCAGCTGCTTTGGGTCTTTTAATACACCCCTTCTCTGGATCAAAAGCAGTTCAATGACATGAAAAGAAAGGCTTACAGCACCAGGTATTCCCAGGCAGTCTCCCATCCAAGTACTAACCAAGCCCAGCCCTGCTTAGCTTCCAAGATCAGACGAGGTCAGGCGAGCTCAGGGTGGTATGGCCGTAAGCTGCTGCCCATAGCACAATGTGTCAATTTATGGAATCAAGTGATGAGGTGGCCAGTACCTGAAGTTACGAACACAATCCTATAACCCTACCTGCATGCTTGCCTGATACCCTAACCCAAAGACTCAGTTTAGCATTTATCCAGCAGCACAGGCCCTGGATTTTTGAAGATGGCCTCAGGAACCAGCACAGGGCCTGGTGTGGTGTAGTTAGCCTCGGCCAGCAGCACTGGCCCTGGTGTGTTGTAGGTGGCCTCAGCCAGCAGAACAAGACATTGGTGAAAACAGCCAAAAGCAATGTCGTTAATGTGCCCTCATTAATGGGCAGCTGCTTTGGGTCTTTTAATACACCCCTTCTCTGGATCAAAAGCAGTTCAATGACATGAAAATGAAAGGCTTACAACACCAGGTATTCCCAGGCAGTCTCCCATCCAAGTATTAACCAAGCCCAGCCCTGCTTAGCTTCCGAGATCAGACGAGGTCAGGCGTGCTCAGGGTGGTATGGCCGTAAGCTGCTGTCCACATCACAATTTGTCAATTTATGGAATCAAGTGATGAGGTGGCCAGTACCTGAAGTTACGAACACAATCCTATAACCCTACCAGCATGCTTGCCTAATACCCTAAGCCAAAGACTCAGTTTAGCATTTATCCAGCAGCACAGGCCCTGGATTTTTGAAGATGGCCTAAGGAACCAGCACAGGGCCTGGTGTGGTGTAGTTAGCCTCGGCCAGCAGCACTGGCCCTGGTGTGTTGTAGGAGGCCTGAGCCAGCAGAACAAGACATTGGTGAAAACAGCCAAAAGCAGTGTCGTTAATGTGCCCTCATTAATGGGCAGCTGCTTTGGGTCTTTTAATACACCCCTTCTCTGGATCAAAAGCAGTTCAATGACATGAAAATGAAAGGCTTACAGCACCAGGTATTCCCAAGCAGTCTCCCATCCAAGTACTAACCAAGCCCAGCCCTGCTTATCTTCCGAGATCAGACGAGGTCAGGCGTGCTCAGGGTGGTATGGCCGTAAGCTGCCACCCACAGCACAATGTGTAAATTTATGGAATCAAGTGATGAGGTGGCCAGTACCTGAAGTTACGAACACAAACCTCTAACCCTACCGGCATGCTTGCCTAATACCCTAACCCAAAGACTCAGTTTAGCATTTATCCAGCAGCACTGGACCTGGTGTGTTGTATGTGGCCTCAGCCAGCAGAACAAGACATTGGTGAAAACAGCCAAAAGCAATGTCGTTAATGTGCCCTCATTAATGTGCAGCTGCTTTGGGTCTTTTAATACACCCCTTCTCTGGATCAAAAGCAGTTCAATGACATGAAAATGAAAGGCTTACAGCACCAGGCATTCCCAGGCAGTCTCCCATCCAAGTACGAACCAAGCCCAAGCACTGCTTAGCTTCCGAGATCAGACGAGGTCAGGCGTGCTCAGGGTGGTATGGCCATAAGCTGCTGTCCACATCACAATTTGTCAATTTATGGAATCAAGTGATGAGGTGGCCAGTACCTGAAGTTACGAACACAATCCTATAACCCTACCTGCATGCTTGCCTCATACCCTAACCCAAAGACTCAGTTTAGCATTTATCCAGCAGCACAGGCCCTGGATTTTTGAAGATGGCCTCAGGAACCAGCACAGGGCCTGGTGTGGTGTAGTTAGCCTCGGCCAGAAGCACTGGCCCTGGTGTGTTGTAGGTGGCCTAAGCCAGCAGAACAAGACATTGGTGAAAACAGCCAAAAGCAATGTCGTTAATGTGCCGTCATTAATGGGCAGCTGCTTTGGGTCTTTTAATACACCCCTTCTCTGGATCAAAAGCAGTTCAATGACATGAAAAGAAAGGCTTACAGCACCAGGTATTCCCAGGCAGTCT
The DNA here is from genome assembly GCF_056152115.1 of Neolamprologus brichardi. Lineage (NCBI taxonomy): Eukaryota > Metazoa > Chordata > Actinopteri > Cichliformes > Cichlidae > Neolamprologus > Neolamprologus brichardi. The sequence continues at coordinate 48,215,605 of NC_142106.1, read as the reverse complement.
CCCATCCAAGTACTAACCAAGCCCAGCCCTGCTTAGCTTCCAAGATCAGGCGAGCTCAGGGTGGTATGGCCGTAAGCTGCTGCCCATAGCACAATGTGTCAATTTATGGAATCAAGTGATGAGGTGGCCAGTACCTGAAGTTACGAACACAATCCTATAACCCTACCTGCATGCTTACCTCATACCCTAACCCAAAGACTCAGTTTAGCATTTATCCAGCAGCACAGGACCTGGATTTTTGAAGATGGCCTCAGGAACCAGCACAGGGCCTGGTGTGGTGTAGTTAGCCTCGGCCAGCAGCACTGGCCCTGGTGTGTTGTAGGAGGCCTGAGCCAGCAGAACAAGTCATTGGTGAAAACAGCCAAAAGCAATGTCGTTAATGTGCCCTCATTAATGGGCAGCTGCTTTGGGTCTTTTAATACACCCCTTCTCTGGATCAAAAGCAGTTCAATGACATGAAAATGAAAGGCTTACAGCACCAGGTATTCCCAAGCAGTTTCCCATCCAAGTACTAACCAAGCCCAGCCCTGTTTAGCTTCCGAGATCAGACGAGGTCAGGCGTGCTCAGGGTGGTATGGCCGTAAGCTGCTGCCCACAGCACAATGTGTCAATTTATGGAATCAAGTGATGAGGTGGCCAGTACCTGAAGTTACGAACACAATCCTATAACCCTACCTGCATGCTTGCCTAATACCCTAACCCAAAGACTCAGTTTAGCATTTATCCAGCAGCACAGGCCCTGGATTTTTGAAGATGGCCTCAGGAACCAGCACAGGGCCTGGTGTGGTGTAGTTAGCCTCGGCCAGCAGCACTGGCCCTGGTGTGTTGTATGTGGCCTCAGCCAGCAGAACAAGACATTGGTGAAAACAGCCAAAAGCAATGTCGTTAATGTGCCCTCATTAATGGGCAGCTGCTTTGGGTCTTTCAATACACCCCTTCTCTGGATCAAAAGCAGTTCAATGACATGAAAATGAAAGGCTTACAGCACCAGGTATTCCCAGGCAGTCTCCCATCCAAGTACGAACCAAGCCCAAGCCCTGCTTAGCTTCCGAGATCAGACGAGGTCAGGGGTGCTCATGGTGGTATGGCCGTAAGCTGCTACCCACAGCAAAATGTGTCAATTTATGGAATCAAGTGATGAGGTGGCCAGTACCTGAAGTTACGAACACAATCCTATAACCCTACCTGCATGCTTGCCTAATACCCTAAGCCAAAGACTCAGTTTAGCATTTATCCAGCAGCACAGGCCCTGGATTTTTGAAGATGGCCTAAGGAACCAGCACAGGGCCTGGTGTGGTGTAGTTAGCCTCGGCCAGCAGCACTGGCCCTGGTGTGTTGTAGGAGGCCTGAGCCAGCAGAACAAGACATTGGTGAAAACAGCCAAAAGCAGTGTCGTTAATGTGCCCTCATTAATGGGCAGCTGCTTTGGGTCTTTTAATACACCCCTTCTCTGGATCAAAAGCAGTTCAATGACATGAAAATGAAAGGCTTACAGCACCAGGTATTCCCAAGCAGTCTCCCATCCAAGTACTAACCAAGCCCAGCCCTGCTTAGCTTCCGAGATCAGACGAGGTCAGGAGTGCTCAGGGTGGTATGGCCGTAAGCTGCTGCCCACAGCACAATGTGTCAATTTATGGAATCAAGTGATGAGGTGGCCAGTACCTGAAGTTACGAACACAATCCTATAACCCTACCTGCATGCTTGCCTAATACCCTAAGCCAAAGACTCAGTTTAGCATTTATCCAGCAGCACAGGCCCTGGATTTTTGAAGATGGCCTCAGGAACCAGCACAGGGCCTGGTGTGGTGTAGTTAGCCTCGGCCAGCAGCACTGGCCCTGGTGTGTTGTAGGTGGCCTCAGCCAGCAGAACAAGACATTGGTGAAAACAGCCAAAAGCAATGTCGTTAATGTGCGCTCATTAATGGGCAGCTGCTTTGGGTCTTTTAATACACCCCTTCTCTGGATCAAAAGCAGTTCAATGACATGAAAAATGAAGGCTTACAGCACCAGGTATTCCCAGGCAGTCTCCCATTGAAGTACTAACCAAGGCCAGCCCTGCTTAGCTTCCGAGATCAGACAAGGTCAGGCGTGCGCAGGGTGGTATGGCAGTAAGCTGCTGCCCACAGCACAATGTGTCAATTTATGGAATCAAGTGATGAGGTGGCCAGTACCTGAAGTTACGAACACAATCCTATAACCCTACCTGCATGCTTGCCTGATACCCTAACCCAAAGACTCAGTTTAGCATTTATCCAGCAGCACAGGCCCTGGATTTTTGAAGATAGCCTCAGGAACCAGCACAGGGCCTGGTGTGGTGTAGTTAGCCTCGGCCAGCAGCACTGGCCCTGGTGTGTTGTAGGTGGCCTCAGCCAGCAGAACAAGACATTGGTGAAAACAGCCAAAAGCAATGTCGTTAATGTGCCCTCATTAATGGGCAGCTGCTTTGGGTCTTTTAATACACCCCTTCTCTGGATCAAAAGCAGTTCAATGACATGAAAATGAAAGGCTTACAGCTCCAGGTATTCCCAGGCAGTGTCCCATCCAAGTACTAACTAAGCCCAGCCCTGCTTAGCTTCCGAGATCAGACGAGGTCAGGCGTGCTCAGGGTGGTATGGCCATAAGCTGCTGCCCAGAACACAATGTGTCAATTTATGGAATCAAGTGATTAGGTGGCCATTACCTGAAGTTACGAACACAATCCTATAACCCTACCTGCATGCTTGCCTAATACCCTAACCCAAAGACTCAGTTTCGCATTTATCCAGCAGCACAGGCCCTGGATTTTTGAAGATGGCCTCAGGAACCAGCACAGGGCCTGGTGTGGTGTAGTTAGCCTCGGCCAGCAGCACTGGCCCTGGTGTGTTGTAGGTGGCCTCAGCCAGCAGAACAAGACATTGGTGAAAACAGCCAACAGCAATGTCGTTAATGTGCCCTCATTAATGGGCAGCTGCTTTGGGTCTTTTAATACACCCCTTCTCTGGATCAAAAGCAGTTCAATGACATGAAAATGAAAGGCTTACAACACCAGGTATTCCCAGGCAGTCTCCCATCCAAGTACTAACCAAGCCCAGCCCTGCATAGCTTCCGAGATCAGACGAGGTCAGGCGTGCTCAGGGTGGTATGGCCATTAGCTGGTGCCCAGAACACAACGTGTCAATTTATGGAATCAAGTGATGAGGTGGCCAGTACCTGAAGTTACGGACACAATCCTATAACCCTACCTGCATGCTTGCCTGATACCCTAACCCAAAGATTCAGTTTAGCATTTATCCAGCAGCACAGGCCCTGGATTTTTGAAGATGGCCTCAGGAACCAGCACAGGGCCTGGTGTGGTGTAGTTAGCCTCGGCCAGCAGCACTGGCCCTGGTGTAATGTAGGTGGCCTCAGCCAGCAGAACAAGACATTGGTGAAAACAGCCAAAAGCAATGTCGTTAATTTGCCCTCATTAATGGGCAGCTGCTTTGGGTCTTTTAATACACCCCTTCTCTGGATCAAAAGCAGTTCAATGACATGAAAATGAAAGGCTTACAGCACCAGGTATTCCCAGGAAGTCTCCCATCCAAGTACTAACCAAGCCCATTCCTGCTTAGCTTCCAAGATCAGACAAGGTCAGGCGTGCTCAGGGTGGTATGGCCATAAGCTGCTGCCCACAGCACAATGTGTCGATTTCTGGAATCAGGTGATGAGGTGGCCAGTACCTGAAGTTACGAACACAATCCTATAACCCTACCTGCATGCTTGCCTAATACCCTAACCCAAAGACTCAGTTTAGCATTTATCCAGCAGCACAGGCCCTGGATTTTTGAAGATGGCCTCAGGAACCAGCACAGGGCCTGGTGTGGTGTAGTTAGCCTCGGCCAGCAGCACTGGCCCTGGTGTGTTGTAGGTGGCCTCAGCCAGCAGAACAAGACATTGGTAAAAACAGCCAAAAGCAATGTCGTTAATATGCCCTCATTAATGGGAAGCTGCTTTGGTTGTTTTAACACACCCCTTCTCTGGATCAAAAGCAGTTCAATGACATGAAAATCAAAGGCTTACAGCACCAGGTATTCCCAGGCAGTCTCCCATCCAAGTACTAACCAAGCCCAGCCCTGCTTAGCTTCCAAGATCAGACAAGGTCAGGCGTGCTCAGGGTGGTATGGCCGTAAGCTGCTGCCCACAGCACAATGTGTCGATTTCTGGAATCAGGTGATGAGGTGGCCAGTACCTGAAGTTACGAACACAATCCTATAACCCTACCTGCATGCTTGCCTAATACCCTAACCCAAAGACTCAGTTTAGCATTTATCCAGCAGCACAGGCCCTGGATTTTTGAAGATGGCCTCAGGAACCAGCACAGGGCCTGGTGTGGTGTAGTTAGCCTCGGCCAGCAGCACTGGCCCTGGTGTGTTGTAGGTGGCCTCAGCCAGCAGAACAAGACATTGGTAAAAACAGCCAAAAGCAATGTCGTTAATATGCCCTCATTAATGGGAAGCTGCTTTGGTTGTTTTAACACACCCCTTCTCTGGATCAAAAGCAGTTCAATGACATGAAAATCAAAGGCTTACAGCACCAGGTATTCCCAGGCAGTCTCCCATCCAAGTACTAACCAAGCCCAGCCCTGCTTAACTTCCGAGACCAGACGAGGTCAGGCATGCTCAGGGTGGTATGGCCGTAAGCTGCTGCCCCCAGCACAATGTGTCAATTTATGGAATCAAGTGATGAGGTGGCCAGTACCTGAAGTTACGAACACAATCCTATAACCCTACCTGCATGCTTGCCTAATACCCTAACCCAAAAGACTCAGTTTAGCATTTATCCAGCAGAACAGGCCCTGGATTTTTGAAGATGGCCTCAGGAACCAGCATAGGGCCTGGTGTGGTGTAGTTAGCCTCGGCCAGCAGCACTGGACCTGGTGTGTTGTAGGTGGCCTCAGCCAGCAGAACAAGACATTGGTGAAAACAGCCAAAAGCAATGTCGTTAATGTGCCCTCATTAATGGGCAGCTGCTTTGGGTCTTTTAATACACCCCTTCTCTGGATCAAAAGCAGTTCAATGACATGAAAATGAAAGGCTTACAACACCAGGTATTCCCAGGCAGTCCCCCATCCAAGTACTAACCAAGCCCAGCCCTGCTTAGCTTCCGAGATCACACGAGGTCAGGCGTGCTCAGGGTGGTATGGCCGTAAGCTGCTGCCCACAGCACAATGTGTCAATTTATGGAATCAAGTGATGAGGTGGCCAGTACCTGAAGTTACGAACACAATCCTATAACCCTACCTGCATGCTTGCCTCATACCCTAACCCAAAGACTCAGTTTAGCATTTATCCAGCAGCAAAGGACCTGGATTTTTGAAGATGGCCTCAGGAACCAGCACAGGGCCTGGTGTGGTGTAGTTAGCCTCAGCCAGCAGCACTGGCCCTGGTGTGTTGTAGGTGGCCTCAGCCAGAAGAACAAGACATTGGTAAAAACAGCCAACAGCAATGTCGTTAATATGCCCTCATTAATGGGAAGCTGCTTTGGTTGTTTTAATACACCCCTTCTCTGGATCAAAAGCAGTTCAATGACATGAAAATGAAAGGCTTACAGCACCAGGTATTCCCAGGTAGTCTCCCATCCAAGTACTAACCAAGCCCAGCCCTGCTTAACTTCCGAGATCAGACGAGGTCAGGCGTGCTCAGGGTGGTATGGCCGTAAGCTGCTGCCCCCAGCACAATGTGTCAATTTATGGAATCAAGTGATGAGGTGGCCAGTACCTGAAGTTACGAACACAATCCTATCACCCTACCTGCATGCTTGCATAATACCCTAACCCAAAAGACTCAGTTTAGCATTTATCCAGCAGAACAGGCCCTGGATTTTTGAAGATGGCCTCAGGAACCAGCATAGGGCCTGGTGTGGTGTAGTTAGCCTCGGCCAGCAGCACTGGACCTGGTGTGTTGTAGGTGGCCTCAGCCAGCAGAACAAGACATTGGTGAAAACAGCCAAAAGCAATGTCGTTAATGTGCCCTCATTAATGGGCAGCTGCTTTGGGTCTTTTAATACACCCCTTCTCTGGATCAAAAGCAGTTCAATGACATGAAAATGAAAGGCTTACAACACCAGGTATTCCCAGGCAGTCTCCCATCCAAGTACTAACCAAGCCCAGCCCTGCTTAGCTTCCGAGATCAGACGAGGTCAGGCGTGCTCAGGGTGGTATGGCCGTCGTCTGCTGCCTTCAGCACAATGTGTCAATTTATGGAATCAAGTGATGAGGTGGCCAGTACCTGAAGTTACGAACACAATCCTATAACCCTACCTGCATGCTTGCCTAATACCCTAAGCCAAAGACTCAGTTTAGCATTTATCCAGCAGCACAGGCCCTGGATTTTTGAAGATGGCCTCAGGAACCAGCACAGGGCCTGGTGTGGTGTAGTTAGCCTCGGCCAGCAGCACTGGCCCTGGTGTGTAGTATGTGGCCTCAGCCAGCAGAACAAGACATTGGTGAAAACAGCCAAAAGCAATGTCGTTAATTTGCCCTCATTAATGGGCAGCTTCTTTGGGTCTTTTAATACACCCCTTCTCTGGATCAAAAGCAGTTCCTTGACATGAAAATGAAAGGCTTACAGCTGCAGGTATTCCCAGGCAGTCTCCCATTCAAGTACTAACCAAGCCCAGCCCTGCTTAGCATCCGAGATCAGACGAGGTCAGGCGTGCTCAGGGTGGTATGGCCGTAAGCTGCTACCCAGAACCCAATGTGTCAATTTATGGAATCAAGTGATTAGGTGGCCAGTACCTGAAGTTACGAACACAATCCTATAACCCTACCTGCATGCTTGCCTAATACCCTAACCCAAAGACTCAGTTTAACATTTATCCAGCAGCACAGGCCCTGGATTTTTGAAGATGGCCTCAGGAACCAGCACAGGGCCTGGTGTGGTGTAGTTAGCCTCGGCCAGCAGCACTGGCCCTGGTGTGTATTAGGTGGCCTGAGCCAGCAGAACAAGACATTGGTGAAAACAGCCAAAAGAAATGTCATTAATGTGCCCTCATTAATGGGCAGCTGCTTTGGGTCTTTTAATACACCTCTTCTCTGGATCAAAAGCAGTTCAATGACATGAAAATGAAAGGCTTACAGCACCAGGTATTCCCAGGTAGTCTCCCATCCATGTACTAACCAAGCCCAGCCCTGCTTAGCTTCCGAGATCAGGCGTGATCAGGGTGGTATGGCCATAAGCTGCTGCCCAGAACACAATGTGTCAATTTATGGAATCAAGTGATGAGGTGGCCAGTACCTGAAGTTACGAACACAATCCTATAACCCTACCTGCATGCTTGCCTAATACCCTAAGCCAAAGACTCAGTTTAGCATTTATCCAGCAGCACAGGCCCTGGATTTTTGAAGATGGCCTCAGGAACCAGCACAGGGCCTGGTGTGGTGTAGTTAGCCTCGGCCAGCAGCAATGGCCCTGGTGTGTTGTAGGTGGCCTCAGCCAGCAGAACAAGACATTGGTGAAAACAGCCAAAAGCAATGTCGTTTATGTGCCCTCATTAATGGGCAGCTGATTTGGGTCTTTCAATACACCCCTTCTCTGGATCAAAAGCAGTTCAATGACATGAAAATGAAAGGCTTACAGCACCAGGTATTCCCAGGCAGTCTCCCATCCAAGTACTAACCAAGCCCAGCCCTGCTTAGCTTCCGAGATCAGACGAGGTCAGGCGTGCTCAGGGTGGTATGGCCGTAAGCTGCTGCCCACAGCACAATGTGTCAATTTATGGAATCAAGTGATGAGGTGGCCAGTACCTGAAGTTACAAACACAATCCTATAAACCTACCTGCATGCTTGCCTAATACCCTAACCCAAAGACTCTGTTTAGCATTTATCCAGCAGCACAGGCCCTGGATTTTTGAAGATGGCCTCAGGAACCAGCACAGGGCCTGGTGTGGTGTAGTTAGCCTCGGCCAGCAGCAATGGCCCTGGTGTGTTGTAGGTGGCCTCAGCCAGCAGAACAAGACATTGGTGAAAACAGCCAAAAGCAATGTCGTTTATGTGCCCTCATTAATGGGCAGCTGCTTTGGGTCTTTCAATACACCCCTTCTCTGGATCAAAAGCAGTTCAATGACATGAAAATGAAAGGCTTACAGCACCAGGTATTCCCAGGCAGTCTCCCGTCCAAGTACTAACCAAGCCAAGGCCTGCTTTGCTTCCGAGATCAGACGAGGTCAGGCGTGCTCAGGGTGGTATGGCCGTAAGCTGCTGCCCACAGCACAATGTGTCAATTTATGGAATCAAGTGATGAGGTGGCCAGTACCTGAAGTTACGAACACAATCCTATAACCCTACCTGTATGCTTGCCTCATACCCTAACCCAAAGACTCAGTTAAGCATTTATCCAGCAGCACAGGCCCTGGATTTTTGAAGATGGCCTGAGGAACCAGCACAGGGCCTGGTGTGGTGTAGTTAGCCTCGGCCAGCAGCACTGGCCCTGGTGTGTTGTAGGTGGCCTCAGCCAGCAGAACAAGACATTGGTGAAAACAGCCAAAAGCAATGTCGTTAATGTGCCCTCATTAATGGGCAGCTGTTTTGGTTCTTTTAATACACCCCTTCTCTGGATCAAAAGCAGTTCAATGACATGAAAATGAAAGGCTTACAGCACCAGGTATTCCCAGGCAGTCTCCCATCCAAGTACTAACCAAGCCCAGCCCTGCTTAACTTCCGAGATCAGACGAGGTCAGGCGTGCTCAGGGTGGTATGGCCGTAAGCTGCAGCCGACAGCACAATGTGTCAATTTATGGAATCAAGTGATGAGGTGGCCAGTACCTGAAGTTACGAACACAATCCTATAACCCTACCTGCATGCTTGCCTAATACCCTAACCCAAAGACTCAGTTTAGCATTTATCCAGCAGCACAGGCCCTGGATTTTTGAAGATGGCCTCAGGAACCAGCACAGGGCCTGGTGTGGTGTAGTTAGCCTCGGCCAGCAGCACTGGCCCTGGTGTGTTGTAGGTGGCCTCAGCCAGCAGAACAAGACATTGGTGAAAACAGCCAAAAGCAATGTCGTTTATGTGCCCTCATTAATGGGCAGCTGCTTTGGGTCTTTCAATACACCCCTTCTCTGGATCAAAAGCAGTTCAATGACATGAAAATGAAAGGCTTACAGCACCAGGTATTCCCAGGCAGTCTCCCATCCAAGTACTAACCAAGCCCAGCGCTGCTTAGCTTCCGAGATCAGACGAGGTCAGGCGTGCTCAGGGTGGTATGGCCGTAAGCTGCTGCCCACAGCACAATGTGTCAATTTATGGAATCAAGTGATGAGGTGGCCAGTACCTGAAGTTACGAACACAATCCTATAACCCTACCTGCATGCTTGCCTCATACCCTAACCCAAAGACTCAGTTTAGCATTTATCCAGCAGCACAGGCCCTGGATTTTTGAAGATGGCCTGAGGAACCAGCACAGGGCCTGGTGTGGTGTAGTTAGCCTCGACCAGCAGCACTGGCTCTGGTGTGTTGTAGGTGGCCTCAGCCAGCAGAACAAGACATTGGTGAAAACAGCCAAAAGCAATGTCGTTAATGTGCCCTCATTAATGGGCAGCTGCTTTGGGTCTTTTAATACACCCCTTCTCTGGATCAAAAGCAGTTCAATGACATGAAAATGAAAGGCTTACAGCACCAGGTATTCCAGGGCAGTGTCCCATCCAAGTGCTAACCAAGCCCAGCCCTGCTTAGCTTCCGAGATCAGACGAGGTCAGGCGTGCTCAGGGTGGTATGGCCGTAAGCTGCTGCCCACAGCACAATGTGTCAATTTATGGAATCAAGTGATGAGGTGGCCAGTACCTGAAGTTACGAACACAATCCTATAACCCTACCTGCATGCTTGCCTAATACCCTAAGCCAAAGACTCAGTTTAGCATTTATCCGGCAGCACAGGCCCTGGATTTTTGAAGATGGCCTGAGGAACCAGCACAGGGCCTGGTGTGGTGTAGTTAGCCTCGACCAGCAGCACTGGCCCTGGTGTGTTGTAGGTGGCCTCAGCCAGCAGAACAAGACATTGGTGAAAACAGCCAAAAGCAATGTCGTTAATGTGCCCTCATTAATGGGCAGCTGCTTTGGGTCTTTTAATACACCCCTTCTCTGGATCAAAAGCAGTTCAATGACATGAAAATGAAAGGCTTACAGCACCAGGTATTCCCAAGCAGTCTCCAAGCCAAGTACTAACCAAGCCCAGCCCTGCTTAGCTTCCGAGATCAGACGAGGTCAGGCGTGCTCAGGGTGGTATGGCCGTAAGCTGCTGCCCACAGCACAATGTGTCAATTTATGGAATCAAGTGATGAGGTGGCCAGGACCTGAAGTTACGAACACAATCCTATAACCCTACCTGCATGCTTGCCTAATACCCTAACCCAAAGACTCAGTTTAGCATTTATCCAGCAGCACAGGCCCTGGATTTTTGAAGATGGCCTCAGGAACCAGCACAGGGCCTGGTGTGGTGTAGTTAGCCTCGACCAGCGGCACTGGCCCTGGTGTGTTGTAGGTGGCCTCAGCCAGCAGAACAAGACATTGGTGAAAACAGCCAAAAGCAATGTCGTTAATGTGCCCTCATTAATGGGCAGCTGCTTTGGGTCTTTTAATACACCCCTTCTCTGGATCAAAAGCAGTTCAATGACATGAAAATGAGAGGCTTACAGCACCAGGTATTCCCAGGCAGTCTCCCATCCAAGTACTAACCAAGCCCAGCCCTGCTTAGCTTCCGAGATCAGACGAGGTCAGGCGTGCTCAGCGTGGTATGGCCGTAAGCTGCTGCCCACAGCACAATGTGTGAATTTATGGAATCAAGTGATGAGGTGGCCAGTACCTGAAGTTACGAACACAATCCAATAACCCTACCTGCATGCTTGCCTAATACCCTAAGCCAAAGACTCAGTTTAGCATTTATCCGGCAGCACAGGCCCTGGATTTTTGAAGATGGCCTGAGGAACCAGCACAGGGCCTGGTGTGGTGTAGTTAGCCTCGACCAGCAGCACTGGCTCTGGTGTGTTGTAGGTGGCCTCAGCCAGCAGAACAAGACATTGGTGAAAACAGCCAAAAGCAATGTCGTTAATGTGCCCTCATTAATGGGCAGCTGCTTTGGGTCTTTTAATACACCCCTTCTCTGGATCAAAAGCAGTTCAATGACATGAAAATGAAAGGCTTACAGCACCAGGTATTCCCAAGCAGTCTCCAAGCCAAGTACTAACCAAGCCCAGCCCTGCTTAGCTTCCGAGATCAGACGAGGTCAGGCGTGCTCAGGGTGGTATGGCCGTAAGCTGCTGCCCACAGCACAATGTGTCAATTTATGGAATCAAGTGATGAGGTGGCCAGGACCTGAAGTTACGAACACAATCCTATAACCCTACCTGCATGCTTGCCTAATACCCTAACCCAAAGACTCAGTTTAGCATTTATCCAGCAGCACAGGCCCTGGATTTTTGAAGATGGCCTCAGGAACCAGCACAGGGCCTGGTGTGGTGTAGTTAGCCTCGACCAGCGGCACTGGCCCTGGTGTGTTGTAGGTGGCCTCAGCCAGCAGAACAAGACATTGGTGAAAACAGCCAAAAGCAATGTCGTTAATGTGCCCTCATTAATGGGCAGCTGCTTTGGGTCTTTTAATACACCCCTTCTCTGGATCAAAAGCAGTTCAATGACATGAAAATGAGAGGCTTACAGCACCAGGTATTCCCAGGCAGTCTCCCATCCAAGTACTAACCAAGCCCAGCCCTGCTTAGCTTCCGAGATCAGACGAGGTCAGGCGTGCTCAGGGTGGTATGGCCGTAAGCTGCTGCCCACACCACAATGTGTGAATTTATGGAATCAAGTGATGAGGTGGCCAGTACCTGAAGTTACGAACACAATCCTATAACCCTACCTGCATGCTTGCCTAATACCCTAAGCCAAAGACTCAGTTTAGCATTTATCCGGCAGCACAGGCCCTGGATTTTTGAAGATGGCCTCAGGAACCAGCACAGGGCCTGGTGTGGTGTAGTTAGCCTCGACCAGCAGCACTGGCTCTGGTGTGTTGTAGGTGGCCTCAGCCAGCAGAACAAGACATTGGTGAAAACAGCCAAAAGCAATGTCGTTAATGTGCCCTCATTAATGGGCAGCTGCTTTGGGTCTTTTAATACACCCCTTCTCTGGATCAAAAGCAGTTCAATGACATGAAAATGAAAGGCTTACAGCACCAGGTATTCCCAAGCAGTCTCCAAGCCAAGTACTAACCAAGCCCAGCCCTGCTTAGCTTCCGAGATCAGACGAGGTCAGGCGTGCTCAGGGTGGTATGGCCGTAAGCTGCTGCCCACAGCACAATGTGTCAATTTATGGAATCAAGTGATGAGGTGGCCAGGACCTGAAGTTACGAACACAATCCTATAACCCTACCTGCATGCTTGCCTAATACCCTAACCCAAAGACTCAGTTTAGCATTTATCCAGCAGCACAGGCCCTGGATTTTTGAAGATGGCCTCAGGAACCAGCACAGGGCCTGGTGTGGTGTAGTTAGCCTCGACCAGCGGCACTGGCCCTGGTGTGTTGTAGGTGGCCTCAGCCAGCAGAACAAGACATTGGTGAAAACAGCCAAAAGCAATGTCGTTAATGTGCCCTCATTAATGGGCAGCTGCTTTGGGTCTTTTAATACACCCCTTCTCTGGATCAAAAGCAGTTCAATGACATGAAAATGAGAGGCTTACAGCACCAGGTATTCCCAGGCAGTCTCCCATCCAAGTACTAACCAAGCCCAAGCCCTGCTTAGCTTCCGAGATCAGACGAGGTCAGGCGTGCTCAGGGTGGTATGGCCGTAAGCTGCTGCCCACAGCACAATGTGTCAATTTATGGAATCAAGTGATGAGGTGGCCAGTACCTGAAGTTACGAACACAATCCTATAACCCTACCTGCATGCTTGCCTCATACCCTAACCCAAAGACTCAGTTTAGCATTTATCCAGCAGCACAGGCCCTGGATTTTTGAAGATGGCCTCAGGAACCAGCACAGGGCCTGGTGTGGTGTAGTTAGCCTCGGCCAGCAGCACTGGCCCTGGTGTGTTGTATGTGGCCTCAGCCAGCAGAACAAGACATTGGTGAAAAAAAACAAAAGCAATGTTGTTAATGTGCCCTCATTAATGGGCACCTGCTTTGGGTCTTTTAATACACCCCTTCTCTTGATCAAAAGCAGTTCAATGACATGAAAATGAAAGGCTTACAGCACCAGGTATTCCAAGGCAGTCTCCCATGCAAGTACTAACCAAGCCCATTCCTGCTTATCTTCCGAGATCAGACGAGGTCAGGCGTGCTCAGGGTGGTATGGCTGTAAGCTGCTGCCCACAGCACAATGTGTCAATTTATGGAATCAAGTGATGAGGTGGCCAGTACCTGAAGTTACGAACACAATCCTACAACCCTACCTGCATGCTTGCCTAATACCCTAACCCAAAGACTCAGTTTAGCATTTATCCAGCAGCACAGGCCCTTGATTTTTGAAGATGGCCTCAGGAACCAGCACAGGGCCTGGTGTGGTGTAGTTAGCCTCGGCCAGCAGCACTGGCCCTGGTGTGTTGTAGGTGACCTCAGCCAGCAGAACAAGACATTGGTGAAAACAGCCAAAAGCAATGTCGTTAATGTGCCCTCATTAACGGGCAGCTGCTTTGGGTCTTTCAATACACCCCTTCTCTGGATCAAAAGCAGTTCAATGACATGAAAATGAAAGGCTTACAGCACCAGGTATTCCAGGGCAGTGTCCCATCCAAGTGCTAACCAAGCCCAGCCCTGCTTAGCTTCCGAGATCAGACGAGGTCAGGCGTGCTCAGGGTGGTATGGCCGTAAGCTGCTGCCCACAGCACAATGTGTCAATTTATGGAATCAAGTGATGAGGTGGCCAGTACCTGAAGTTACGAACACAATCCTATAACCCTACCTGCATGCTTGCCTAATACCCTAAGCCAAAGACTCAGTTTAGCATTTATCCGGCAGCACAGGCCCTGGATTTTTGAAGATGGCCTGAGGAACCAGCACAGGGCCTGGTGTGGTGTAGTTAGCCTCGACCAGCAGCACTGGCCCTGGTGTGTTGTAGGTGGCCTCAGCCAGCAGAACAAGACATTGGTGAAAACAGCCAAAAGCAATGTCGTAAATGTGCCCTCATTAATGGGCAGCTGCTTTGGGTCGTTTAATACACCCCTTCTCTGGATCAAAAGCAGTTCAATGACATGAAAATGAGAGGCTTACAGCACCAGGTATTCCAGGGTAGTCTCCCATCCAAGTACTAACCAAGCCCAGCCCTGCTTAGCTTCCGAGATCAGACGAGGTCAGGCGTGCTCAGGGTGGTATGGCCGTAAGCTGCTGCCCACAGCACAATGTGTCAATTTATGGAATCAAGTGATGAGGTGGCCAGTACCTGAAGTTACGAACACAATCCTACAACCCTACCTGCATGCTTGCCTAATACCCTAACCCAAAGACTCAGTTTAGCATTTATCCAGCAGCACAGGCCCTGGATTTTTGAAGATGGCCTCAGGAACCAGCACAGGGCCTGGTGTGGTGTAGTTAGCCTCGACCAGCAGCACTGGCCCTGGTGTGTTGTAGGTGACATCAGCCAGCAGAACAAGACATTGGTGAAAACAGCCAAAAGCAATGTCGTTAATGTACCCTCATTAACGGGCAGCTGCTTTGGGTCTTTCAATACACCCCTTCTCTGGATCAAAAGCAGTTCAATGACATGAAAATGAAAGGCTTATAGCACCAGGTATTCCAGGGCAGTGTCCCATCCAAGTGCTAACCAAGCCCAGCCCTGCTTAGCTTCCGACATCAGACGAGGTCAGGCGTGCTCAGGGTGGTATGGCCGTAAGCTGCTGCCCACAGCACAATGTGTCAATTTATGGAATCAAGTGATGAGGTGGCCAGTACCTGAAGTTACGAACACAATCCTATAACGCTACCTGCATGCTTGCCTAATACCCTAAGCCAAAGACTCAGTTTAGCATTTATCCGGCAGCACAGGCCCTGGATTTTTGAAGATGGCCTGAGGAACCAGCACAGGGCCTGGTGTGGTGTAGTTAGCCTCGACCAGCAGCACTGGCTCTGGTGTGTTGTAGGTGGCGTCAGCCAGCAGAACAAGACATTGGTGAAAACAGCCAAAAGCAATGTCGTTAATGTGCCCTCATTAATGTGCAGCTGCTTTGGGTCTTTTAATACACCCCTTCTCTGGATCAAAAGCAGTTCAATGACATGAAAATGAGAGGCTTACAGCACCAGGTATTCCCAAGCAGTCTCCAAGCCAAGTACTAACCAAGCCCAGCCCTGCTTAGCTTCCGAGATCAGACGAGGTCAGGCGTGCTCAGGGTGGTATGGCCGTAAGCTGCTGCCCACAGCACAATGTGTCAATTTATGGAATCAAGTGATGAGGTGGCCAGGACCTGAAGTTACGAACACAATCCTATAACCCTACCTGCAAGCTTGCCTAATACCCTAACCCAAAGACTCAGTTTAGCATTTATCCAGCAGCACAGGCCCTGGATTTTTGAAGATGGCCTCAGGAACCAGCACAGGGCCTGGTGTGGTGTAGTTAGCCTCGACCAGCGGCACTGGCCCTGGTGTGTTGTAGGTGGCCTCAGCCAGCAGAACAAGACATTGGTGAAAACAGCCAAAAGCAATGTCGTTAATGTGCCCTCATTAATGTGCAGCTGCTTTGGGTCTTTTAATACACCCCTTCTCTGGATCAAAAGCAGTTCAATGACATGAAAATGAGAGGCTTACAGCACCAGGTATTCCCAGGCAGTCTCCCATCCAAGTACTAACCAAGCCCAGCCCTGCTTAGCTTCCGAGATCAGACGAGGTCAGGCGTTCTCAGGGTGGTATGGCCGCAAGCTGCTGCCCACAGCACAATGTGTCAAATTATGGAATCAAGTGATGAGGTGGCCAGTACCTGAAGTTACGAACACAATCCTATAACCCTACCTGCATGCTTGCCTCATACCCTAACCCAAAGACTCAGTTTAGCATTTATCCAGCAGCACAGACCCTGGATTTTTGAAGATGGCCTCAGGAACCAGCACAGGGCCTGGTGTGGTGTAGTTAGCCTCGGCCAGAAGCACTGGCCCTGGTGTGTTGTATGTGGCCTCAGCCAGCAGAACAAGACATTGGTGAAAAAAAACAAAAGCAATGTTGTTAATGTGCCCTCATTAATGGGCAGCTGCTTTGGGTCTTTTAATACACCCCTTCTCTTGATCAAAAGCAGTTCAATGACATGAAAATGAAAGGCTTACAGCACCAGGTATTCCCAGGCAGTCTCCCGTCCAAGTACTAACCAAGCCAAGGCCTGCTTAGCTTCCGAGATCAGACGAGGTCAGGCGTGCTCAGGGTGGTATGGCCGTAAGCTGCTGCCCACAGCACAATGTGTCAATTTATGGAATCAAGTGATGAGGTGGCCAGTACCTGAAGTTACGAACACAATCCTATAACCCTACCTGTATGCTTGCCTCATACCCTAACCCAAAGACTCAGTTAAGCATTTATCCAGCAGCACAGGCCCTGGATTTTTGAAGATGGCCTGAGGAACCAGCACAGGGCCTGGTGTGGTGTAGTTAGCCTCGGCCAGCAGCACTGGCCCTGGTGTGTTGTAGGTGGCCTCAGCCAGCAGAACAAGACATTGGTGAAAACAGCCAAAAGCAATGTCGTTAATGTGCCCTCATTAATGGGCAGCTGTTTTGGTTCTTTTAATACACCCCTTCTCTGGATCAAAAGCAGTTCAATGACATGAAAATGAAAGGCTTACAGCACCAGGTATTCCCAGGCAGTCTCCCATCCAAGTACTAACCAAGCCCAGCCCTGCTTAACTTCCGAGATCAGACGAGGTCAGGCGTGCTCAGGGTGGTATGGCCGTAAGCTGCAGCCGACAGCACAATGTGTCAATTTATGGAATCAAGTGATGAGGTGGCCAGTACCTGAAGTTACGAACACAATCCTATAACCCTACCTGCATGCTTGCCTAATACCCTAACCCAAAGACTCAGTTTAGCATTTATCCAGCAGCACAGGCCCTGGATTTTTGAAGATGGCCTGAGGAACCAGCACAGGGCCTGGTGTGGTGTAGTTAGCCTCGGCCAGCAGCACTGGCCCTGGTGTGTTGTAGGTGGCCTCAGCCAGCAGAACAAGACATTGGTGAAAACAGCCAAAAGCAATGTCGTTTATGTGCCCTCATTAATGGGCAGCTGCTTTGGGTCTTTCAATACACCCCTTCTCTGGATCAAAAGCAGTTCACTGACATGAAAATGAAAGGCTTACAGCACCAGGTATTCCCAGGCAGTCTCCCATCCAAGTACTAACCAAGCCCAGCGCTGCTTAGCTTCCGAGATCAGACGAGGTCAGGCGTGCTCAGGGTGGTATGGCCGTAAGCTGCTGCCCAGAGCACAATGTGTCAATTTATGGAATCAAGTGATGAGGTGGCCAGTACCTGAAGTTACGAACACAATCCTATAACCCTACCTGCATGCTTGCCTCATACCCTAACCCAAAGACTCAGTTTAGCATTTATCCAGCAGCACAGGCCCTGGATTTTTGAAGATGGCCTGAGGAACCAGCACAGGGCCTGGTGTGGTGTAGTTAGCCTCGACCAGCAGCACTGGCTCTGGTGTGTTGTAGGTGGCCTCAGCCAGCAGAACAAGACATTGGTGAAAACAGCCAAAAGCAATGTCGTTAATGTGCCCTCATTAATGGGCAGCTGCTTTGGGTCTTTTAATACACCCCTTCTCTGGATCAAAAGCAGTTCAATGACATGAAAATGAAAGGCTTATAGCACCAGGTATTCCAGGGCAGTGTCCCATCCAAGTGCTAACCAAGCCCAGCCCTGCTTAGCTTCCGAGATCAGACGAGGTCAGGCGTGCTCAGGGTGGTATGGCCGTAAGCTGCTGCCCACAGCACAATGTGTCAATTTATGGAATCAAGTGATGAGGTGGCCAGTACCTGAAGTTACGAACACAATCCTATAACCCTACCTGCATGCTTGCCTAATACCCTAAGCCAAAGACTCAGTTTAGCATTTATCCGGCAGCACAGGCCCTGGATTTTTGAAGATGGCCTGAGGAACCAGCACAGGGCCTGGTGTGGTGTAGTTAGCCTCGACCAGCAGCACTGGCCCTGGTGTGTTGTAGGTGGCCTCAGCCAGCAGAACAAGACATTGGTGAAAACAGCCAAAAGCAATGTCGTTAATGTGCCCTCATTAATGGGCAGCTGCTTTGGGTCTTTTAATACACCCCTTCTCTGGATCAAAAGCAGTTCAATGACATGAAAATGAAAGGCTTACAGCACCAGGTATTCCCAAGCAGTCTCCAAGCCAAGTACTAACCAAGCCCAGCCCTGCTTAGCTTCCGAGATCAGACGAGGTCAGGCGTGCTCAGGGTGGTATGGCCGTAAGCTGCTGCCCACAGCACAATGTGTCAATTTATGGAATCAAGTGATGAGGTGGCCAGGACCTGAAGTTACGAACACAATCCTATAACCCTACCTGCATGCTTGCCTAATACCCTAACCCAAAGACTCAGTTTAGCATTTATCCAGCAGCACAGGCCCTGGATTTTTGAAGATGGCCTCAGGAACCAGCACAGGGCCTGGTGTGGTGTAGTTAGCCTCGACCAGCGGCACTGGCCCTGGTGTGTTGTAGGTGGCCTCAGCCAGCAGAACAAGACATTGGTGAAAACAGCCAAAAGCAATGTCGTTAATGTGCCCTCATTAATGGGCAGCTGCTTTGGGTCTTTTAATACACCCCTTCTCTGGATCAAAAGCAGTTCAATGACATGAAAATGAGAGGCTTACAGCACCAGGTATTCCCAGGCAGTCTCCCATCCAAGTACTAACCAAGCCCAGCCCTGTTTAGCTTCCGAGATCAGACGAGGTCAGGCGTGCTCAGGGTGGTATGGCCGTAAGCTGCTGCCCACAGCACAATGTGTCAATTTATGGAATCAAGTGATGAGGTGGCCAGTACCTGAAGTTACGAACACAATCCTATAACCCTACCTGCATGCTTGCCTCATACCCTAACCCAAAGACTCAGTTTAGCATTTATCCAGCAGCACAGGCCCTGGATTTTTGAAGATGGCCTCAGGAACCAGCACAGGGCCTGGTGTGGTGTAGTTAGCCTCGGCCAGCAGCACTGGCCCTGGTGTGTTGTATGTGGCCTCAGCCAGCAGAACAAGACATTGGTGAAAAAAAACAAAAGCAATGTTGTTAATGTGCCCTCATTAATGGGCACCTGCTTTGGGTCTTTTAATACACCCCTTCTCTTGATCAAAAGCAGTTCAATGACATGAAAATGAAAGGCTTACAGCACCAGGTATTCCAAGGCAGTCTCCCATGCAAGTACTAACCAAGCCCATTCCTGCTTATCTTCCGAGATCAGACGAGGTCAGGCGTGCTCAGGGTGGTATGGCTGTAAGCTGCTGCCCACAGCACAATGTGTCAATTTATGGAATCAAGTGATGAGGTGGCCAGTACCTGAAGTTACGAACACAATCCTACAACCCTACCTGCATGCTTGCCTAATACCCTAACCCAAAGACTCAGTTTAGCATTTATCCAGCAGCACAGGCCCTTGATTTTTGAAGATGGCCTCAGGAACCAGCACAGGGCCTGGTGTGGTGTAGTTAGCCTCGGCCAGCAGCACTGGCCCTGGTGTGTTGTAGGTGACCTCAGCCAGCAGAACAAGACATTGGTGAAAACAGCCAAAAGCAATGTCGTTAATGTGCCCTCATTAACGGTCAGCTGCTTTGGGTCTTTCAATACACCCCTTCTCTGGATCAAAAGTAGTTCAATGACATGAAAATGAAAGGCTTACAGCACCAGGTATTCCAGGGCAGTGTCCCATCCAAGTGCTAACCAAGCCCAGCCCTGCTTAGCTTCCGAGATCAGACGAGGTCAGGCGTGCTCAGGGTGGTATGGCCGTAAGCTGCTGCCCACAGCACAATGTGTCAATTTATGGAATCAAGTGATGAGGTGGCCAGTACCTGAAGTTACGAACACAATCCTATAACCCTACCTGCATGCTTGCCTAATACCCTAAGCCAAAGACTCAGTTTAGCATTTATCCGGCAGCACAGGCCCTGGATTTTTGAAGATGGCCTGAGGAACCAGCACAGGGCCTGGTGTGGTGTAGTTAGCCTCGACCAGCAGCACTGGCCCTGGTGTGTTGTAGGTGGCCTCAGCCAGCAGAACAAGACATTGGTGAAAACAGCCAAAAGCAATGTCGTAAATGTGCCCTCATTAATGGGCAGCTGCTTTGGGTCGTTTAATACACCCCTTCTCTGGATCAAAAGCAGTTCAATGACATGAAAATGAGAGGCTTACAGCACCAGGTATTCCAGGGTAGTCTCCCATCCAAGTACTAACCAAGCCCAGCCCTGCTTAGCTTCCGAGATCAGACGAGGTCAGGCGTGCTCAGGGTGGTATGGCCGTAAGCTGCTGCCCACAGCACAATGTGTCAATTTATGGAATCAAGTGATGAGGTGGCCAGGACCTGAAGTTACGAACACAATCCTATAACCCTACCTGCATGCTTGCCTAATACCCTAACCCAAAGACTCAGTTTAGCATTTATCCAGCAGCACAGGCCCTGGATTTTTGAAGATGGCCTCAGGAAACAGCACAGGGCCTGGTGTGGTGTAGTTAGCCTCAGCCAGCAGCACTGGCCCTGGTGTGTTGTAGGTGGCCTCAGCCAGCAGAACAAGACATTGGTGAAAACAGCCAAAAGCAATGTCGTTAATGTGCCCTCATTAATGGGCAGCTGCTTTTTCGTCTTTTAATACACCCCTTCTCTGGATCAAAAGCAGTTCAATGACATGAAAACGAGAGGCTTACAGCACCAGGTATTCCCAGGCAGTCTCCCATCCAAGTACAAACCAGGCCCAGCGCTGCTTAGCTTCCGAGATCAGACGAGGTCAGGCGTGCTCAGGGTGGTATGGCCGTAAGCTGCTGCCCACAGCACAATGTGTCAATTTATGGAATCAAGTGATGAGGTGGCCAGTACCTGAAGTTACGAACACAATCCTATAACCCTACCTGCATGCTTGCCTCATACCCTAACCCAAAGACTCAGTTTAGCATTTATCCAGCAGCACAGGCCCTGGATTTTTGAAGATGGCCTCAGGAACCAGCACAGGGCCTGGTGTGGTGTAGTTAGCCTCGGCCAGCAGCACTGGCCCTGGTGTTTTGTAGGTGGCCTCAGCCAGCAGAACAAGACATTGGTGAAAACAGCCAAAAGCAATGTCGTTAATGTGCCCTCATTAATGGGCAGCTGCTTTGGGTCTTTTAATACACCCCTTCTCTGGATCAAAAGCAGTTCAATGACATGAAAATGAAAGGCTTACAGCACCAGGTATTCCCAGGCAGTCTCCCATCCAAGTACTAACCAAGCCCAGCCCTGCTTAGCTTCCGAGATCAGACGAGGTCAGGCGTGCTCAGGGTGGTATGGCCGTAAGCTGCTGCCCACAGCACAATGTGTCAATTTATGGAATCAAGTGATGAGGTGGCCAGTACCTGAAGTTACGAACACAATCCTACAACCCTACCTGCATGCTTGCCTAATACCCTAACCCAAAGACTCAGTTTAGCATTTATCCAGCAGCACAGGCCCTGGATTTTTGAAGATGGCCTCAGGAACCAGCACAGGGCCTGGTGTGGTGTAGTTAGCCTCGACCAGCAGCACTGGCCCTGGTGTGTTGTAGGTGACATCAGCCAGCAGAACAAGACATTGGTGAAAACAGCCAAAAGCAATGTCGTTAATGTACCCTCATTAACGGGCAGCTGCTTTGGGTCTTTCAATACACCCCTTCTCTGGATCAAAAGCAGTTCAATGACATGAAAATGAAAGGCTTATAGCACCAGGTATTCCAGGGCAGTGTCCCATCCAAGTGCTAACCAAGCCCAGCCCTGCTTAGCTTCCGAGATCAGACGAGGTCAGGCGTGCTCAGGGTGGTATGGCCGTAAGCTGCTGCCCACAGCACAATGTGTCAATTTATGGAATCAAGTGATGAGGTGGCCAGTACCTGAAGTTACGAACACAATCCTATAACGCTACCTGCATGCTTGCCTAATACCCTAAGCCAAAGACTCAGTTTAGCATTTATCCGGCAGCACAGGCCCTGGATTTTTGAAGATGGCCTGAGGAACCAGCACAGGGCCTGGTGTGGTGTAGTTAGCCTCGACCAGCAGCACTGGCTCTGGTGTGTTGTAGGTGGCCTCAGCCAGCAGAACAAGACATTGGTGAAAACAGCCAAAAGCAATGTCGTTAATGTGCCCTCATTAATGGGCAGCTGCTTTGGGTCTTTTAATACACCCCTTCTCTGGATCAAAAGCAGTTCAATGACATGAAAATGAGAGGCTTACAGCACCAGGTATTCCCAAGCAGTCTCCAAGCCAAGTACTAACCAAGCCCAGCCCTGCTTAGCTTCCGAGATCAGACGAGGTCAGGCGTGCTCAGGGTGGTATGGCCGTAAGCTGCTGCCCACAGCACAATGTGTCAATTTATGGAATCAAGTGATGAGGTGGCCAGGACCTGAAGTTACGAACACAATCCTATAACCCTACCTGCAAGCTTGCCTAATACCCTAACCCAAAGACTCAGTTTAGCATTTATCCAGCAGCACAGGCCCTGGATTTTTGAACATGGCCTGAGGAACCAGCACAGGGCCTGGTGTGGTGTAGTTAGCCTCGGCCAGCAGCACTGGCCCTGGTGTGTTGTAGGTGGCCTCAGCCAGCAGAACAAGACATTGGTGAAAACAGAAAAAAGCAATGTCGTTAATATGCCCTCATTAATGGGCAGCTGCTTTGGGTCTTTTAATACACCCCTTCTCTTGATCAAAAGCAGTTCAATGACATGAAAATGAAAGGCTTACAGCACCAGGTATTCCAAGGCAGTCTCCCATCCAAGTACTAACCAAGCCCAGCCCTGCTTAGCTTCCGAGATCAGACGAGGTCAGGCGTGCTCAGGGTGGTATGGCCGTAAGCTGCTGCCCACAACACAATGTGTCAATTTATGGAATCAAGTGATGAGGTGGCCAGTACCTGAAGTTACGAACACAATCCTATAATCCTACCTGCATGCTTGCCTAATACCCTAACCCAAAGACTCAGTTTAGCATTTATCCAGCAGCACAGGCCCTGGATTTTTGAAGATGGCCTCAGGAACCAGCACAGGGCCTGGTGTGGTGTAGTTAGCCTCGGCCAGCAGCACTGGCCCTGGTGTGTTGTATGTGGCCTCAGCCAGCAGAACAAGACATTGGTGAAAAAAAAAGAAAACAATGTCGTTAATGTGCCCTCATTAATGGGCAGCTGCTTTGGGTCTTTTAATACACCCCTTCTCTGGATCAAAAGCAGTTCAATGACATGAAAATGAAAGGCTTACAGCACCAGGTATTCCAAGGCAGTCTCCCATGAGAGTACTAACCAAGCCCATTCCTGCTTAGCTTCCGAGATCAGACGAGGTCAGGCGTGCTCAGGGTGGTATGGCCGTAAGCTGCTGCCCACAGCACAATGTGTCAATTTATGGAATCAAGTGATGAGGTGGCCAGTACCTGAAGTTACGAACACAATCCTATAACCCTACCTGCATGCTTGCCTAATACCCTAACCCAAAGACTCAGTTTAGCATTTATCCAGCAGCACAGGCCCTGGATTTTTGAAGATGGCCTCAGGAACCAGCACAGGGCCTGGTGTTGTGTAGTTAGCCTCGACCAGCAGCACTGGCCCTGGTGTGTTGTAGGTGGCCTCAGCCAGCAGAACAAGACATTGGTGAAAACAGCCAAAAGCAATGTCGTTAATGTGCCCTCATTAATGGGCAGCTGCTTTGGGTCTTTTAATACACCCCTTCTCTGGATCAAAAGCAGTTCAATGACATGAAAATGAGGGGCTTACAGCACCAGGTATTCCCAGGCAGTCTCCCATCCAAGTACTAACCAAGCCAATCACTGCTTAGCTTCCGAGATCAGACGAGGTCAGGCGTGCTCAGGGTGGTATGGCTGTAAGCTGCTGCCCACAGCACAATGTGTCAATTTATGGAATCAAATGATGAGGTGGCCAGTACCTGAAGTTACGAACACAATCCTATAACCCTACCTGCATGCTTGCCTAATACCCTAAGCCAAAGACTCAGTTTAGCATTTATCAGGCAGCACAGGCCCTGGATTTTTGAAGATGGCCTGAGGAACCAGCACAGGGCCTCGTGTGGTGTAGTTAGCCTCGGCCAGCAGCACTGGCCCTGGTGTGTTGTAGGTGGCCTCAGCCAGCAGAACAAGACATTGGTGAAAACAGCCAAAAGCAATGTCGTTAATGTGCCCTCATTAATGGGCAGTTGCTTTGGGTCTTTTAATACACCCCTTCTCTGGATCAAAAGCAGTTCAATGACATGAAAATGAAAGGCTTACAGCACCAGGTATTCCCAGGCAGTCTCCCATCCAAGTACTAACCAAGCCCAGCCCTGCTTAGCTTCCGAGATCAGACGAGGTCAGGCGTGCTCAGGGTGGTATGGCCGTAAGCTGCTGCCCACAGCACAATGTGTCAATTTATGGAATCAAGTGATGAGGTGGCCAGTACCTGAAGTTACGAACACAATCCTATAACCCTACCTGCATGCTTGCCTAATACCCTAACCCAAAGACTCAGTTTAGCATTTATCCAGCAGCACAGGCCCTGGATTTTTGAAGATGGCCTCAGGAACCAGCACAGGGCCTGGTGTGGTGTAGTTAGCCTCGGCCAGCAGCACTGGCCCTGGTGTGTTGTAGGTGGCCTCAGCCAGCAGAACAAGACATTGGTGAAAACAGCCAAAAGCAATGTTGTTAATGTGCCCTCATTAATGGGCATCTGCTTTGGGTCTTTTAATACACCCCTTCTCTGGATCAAAAGCAGTTCAATGACATGAAAATGAAAGGCATACAGCACCAGGTATTCCCCCATCCAAATTCTAACCAAGCCCAGCCCTGCTTAACTTCCGAGATCAGACGAGGTCAGGCGTGCTCAGGGTGGTATGGCCGTAAGCTGCTGCCCACAGCACAATGTGTCAATTTATGGAATCAAGTGATGAGGTGGCCAGTACCTGAAGTTACGAACACAATCCTATAACCCTACCTGCATGCTTGCCTAATACCCTAAAACAAAGAATCAGTTTAGCATTTATCCAGCAGCACAGGCCCTGGATTTTTGAAGATGGCCTCAGGAACCAGCACAGGGCCTGGTGTGGTGTAGTTAGCCTCGGCCATCAGCACTGGCCCTGGTGTGTTGTAGGTGGCCTCAGCCAGCAGAACAAGACATTGGTGAAAACAGCCAAAAGCAATGTCGTTAATGTGCCCTCATTAATGGGCAGCTTTTTTGGGTCTTTTAATACACCGCTTCTCTGGATCAAAAGCAGTTCAATGACATGAAAATGAAAGGCTTAAAGCACCAGATATTCCCAGGCAGTCTCCCATCCAAGTACTAACCAAGCCCAGCCCTGCGTAGCTTCCGAGATCAGACGAGGTCAGGCGTGCTCAGGGTGGTATGGCCGTAAGCTGCTGCCCACAGCACAATGTGTCAATTTATGGAATCAAGTGATGAGGTGGCCAGTACCTGAAGTTACGAACACAATCCTATAACCCTACCTGCATGCTTGCCTAATACCCTAACCCAAAGACTCAGTTTAGCATTTATCCAGCAGCACAGGCCCTGGATTTTTGAAGATGGCCTCAGGAACCAGCACAGGGCCTGGTGTGGTGTAGTTAGCCTCGGCCAGCAGCACTGGCCCTGGTGTGTTGTAGGTGGCCTCAGCCAGCAGAACAAGACATTGGTGAAAACAGCCAAAAGCAATGTCGTTAATGTGCCCTCATTAATGGGCAGCTGCTTTGGGTGTTTTAATACACCCCTTCTCTGGATCAAAAGCAGTTCAATGACATGAAAATGAAAGGCTTACAGCACCAGGTATTCCCAGGCAGTCTTCCATCCAAGTACTAACCAAGCCCAGCCCTGCTTAACTTCCGAGATCAGACGAGGTCAGGCGTGCTCAGGGTGGTATGGCCGTAAGCTGCTGCCCACAGCACAATGTGTCAATTTATGGAATCAAGTGATGAGGTGGCCAGTACCTGAAGTTACGAACACAATCCTATAACCCTACCTGCATGCTTGCCTAATACCTTAAGCCAAAGACTCAGTTTAGCATTTATCCAGCAGCACAGGCCCTGGATTTTTGAAGATGGCCTCAGGAACCAGCACAGGGCCTGGTGTGGTGTAGTTAGCCTCGGCCAGCAGCACTGGCCCTGGTGTGTTGTATGTGGCCTCAGCAAGCAGAACAAGACATTGATGAAAACAGCCAAAAGCAATGTCGTTAATGTGCCCTCATTAATGTGCAGCTGCTTTGTGTCTTTTAATACACCCCTTCTCTGGATCAAAAGCAGTTCAAGGACATGAAAATGAAAGGCTTACAGCACCAGGTATTCCCAGGCAGTCTCCCATCCAAGTACTAACCAAGCCCAGCCCTGCTTAGATTCCGAGATCAGGCGTGCTCAGGGTGGTCTGGCCGTAAGCTGCTGTCTGCAGCACAATGTGTCAATTTATGGAATAAAGTGATGAGGTGGCCAGTACCTGAAGTTACGAACACAATCCTATAACCCTACCTGCATGCTTTCCTAATACCCTAAGCCAAAGACTCAGTTTAGCATTTATCCAGCAGCACAGGCCATGGATTTTTGAAGATGGTCTGAGGAACCAGCACAGTGCCTGGTGTGGTGTAGTTAGCCTCGGCCAGCAGCACTGGCCCTGGTGTGTTGTAGGTGGCCTCAGCCAGCAGAACAAGACATTGGTGAAAACAGCCAAAAGCAATGTCGTTAATGTGCCCTCATTAATGGGCAGCTGCTTTGGGTCTTTTAATACACCCCTTCTCTGGATCAAAAGCAGTTCAATGACATGAAAATGAAAGGCTTACAGCACCAGGTATTCCCAGGCAGTCTCCCATCCAAGTACTAACCAAGCCCAGCCCTGCTTAGCTTCCGAGATCAGACGAGGTCAGGCGTGCTAAGGGTGGTATGGCCGTAAGCTTCTGCCCACAGCACAATGTGTCAATTTATGGAATCAAGTGATGAGGTGGCCAGTACCTGAAGTTACGAACACAATCCTATAACCCTACCTGCATGCTTGCCTAATACCCTAACCCAAAGACTCTGTTTAGCATTTATCCAGCAGCACAGGCCCTGGATTTTTGAAGATGGCCTCAGGAACCAGCACAGGGCCTGGTGTGGTGTAGTTAGCCTCGGCCAGCAGCACTGGCCCTGGTGTTTTGTAGGTGGACTCAGCCAGCAGAACAAGACATTGGTGAAAATAGCCAAAAGCAATGTCGTTAATGTGCCCTCATTAATGGGCAGCTGCTTTGGGTCTTTTAATACACCCCTTCTCTGGATCAAAAGCAGTTCAATGACATGAAAATGAAAGGCTTACAGCACCAGGTATTCCCAGGCAGTCTCCCATCCAAGTACTAACCAAGCCCAGCCCTGCTTAGCTTCCGAGATCAGACGAGGTCAGGCGTGCTCAGGGTGGTATGGCCGTAAGCTGCTGCCCACAGCACAATGTGTCAATTTATGGAATCAAGTGATGAGGTGGCCAGTATCTGAAGTTACGAACACAATCCTATAACCCTACCTGCATGCTTGCCTAATACGCTAACCCAAAGACTCAGTTTAGCATTTATCCAGCAGCACAGGCCCTGGATTTTTGAAGATGGCCTCAGGAACCAGCACAGGGCCTGGTGTGGTGTAGGTAGCCTCGGCCAGCAGCACTTGCCCTGGTGTGTTGTAGGTGGCCTCAGCCAGCAGAACAAGACATTGGTGAAAACAGCCAAAAGCAATGTTGTTAATGTGCCCTCATTAATGGGTATCTACTTTGGGTCTTTTAATACACCCCTTCTCTGGATCAAAAGCAGTTCAATGACATGAAAATTAAAGGCTTACAGCACCAGGTATTCCCAGGCAGTCACCCATCCAAGTACTAACCAAGCCCAGCCCTGCTTAACTTCCGAGATCAGACGAGGTCAGGCGTCCTCAGGGAGGTATGGCTGTAAGCTACTGCCCACAGCACAATGTGTAAATTTATTAAATCAAGTGATGAGGTGGCCAGGACCTGAAGTTACGAACACAATCCTATAACCCTACCTGCATGCTTACCTCATACCCTAACCCAAACACTCAGTTTAGCATTTATCCAGCAGCACAGGACCTGGATTTTTGAAGATGGACTCAGGAACCAGCACAGGGCCTGGTGTGGTGTAGTTAGCCTCGGCCAGAAGCACTGGCCCTGGTGTGTTGTAGGAGGCCTGAGCCAGCAGAACAAGTCATTGGTGAAAACAGCTAAAAGCAATGTCGTTAATGTGCCCTCATTAATGGGCAGCTGCTTTGGGTCTTTTAATACACCCCTTCTCTGGATCAAAAGCAGTTCAATGACATGAAAATGAAAGGCTTACAGCACCAGGTATTCCCAAGCAGTCTCCCATCCAAGTACTAACCAAGCCCAGCCCTGCTTAGCTTCCGAGATCAGACGAGGTCAGGCGTGCTCAGGGTGGTATGGCCGTAAGCTGCTGCCCACAGCACAATGTGTCAATTTATGGAATCCAGTGATGAGGTTGCCAGTACCTGAAGTTACGAACACAATCCTATAACCCTACCTGCATGCTTACCTCATACCCTAACCCAAACACTCAGTTTAGCATTTATCCAGCAGCACAGGACCTGGATTTTTGAAGATGGCCTCAGGAACCAGCACAGGGCCTGGTGTGGTGTAGTTAGCCTCGGCCAGAAGCACTGGCCCTGGTGTGTTGTAGGAGGCCTGAGCCAGCAGAACAAGTCATTGGTGAAAACAGCTAAAAGCAATGTCGTTAATGTGCCCTCATTAATGGGCAGCTGCTTTGGGTCTTTTAATACACCCCTTCTCTGGATCAAAAGCAGTTCAATGACATGAAAATGAAAGGCTTACAGCACCAGGTATTCCCAAGCAGTCTCCCATCCAAGTACTAACCGAGCCCAGCCCTGCTTAGCTTCCGAGATCAGACGAGGTCAGGCGTGCTCAGGGTGGTATGGCCGTAAGCTGCTGCCCACAGCACAATGTGTCAATTTATGGAATCCAGTGATGAGGTTGCCAGTACCTGAAGTTACGAACACAATCCTATAACCCTACCTGCATGCTTGCCTAATACCCTAAGCCAAAGACTCAGTTTAGCATTTATCCAGCAGCACAGGCCCTGGATTTTTGAAGATGGCCTGAGGAACCAGCACAGGGCCTGGTGTGGTGTAGTTAGCCTCGGCCAGCAGCACTGGCCCTGGTGTGTTGTATGTGGCCTCAGCCAGCAGAACAAGACATTGGTGAAAACAGCCAAAAGCAATGTCGTTAATGTGCCCTCATTAATGGGCAGCTGCTTTGGGTCTTTCAATACACCCCTTCTCTGGATCAAAAGCAGTTCAATGACATGAAAACGAAAGGCTTACAGCACCAGGTATTCCCAGGCAGTCTCCCATCCAAGTACTAACCAAGCCCAAGCCCTGCTTAGCTTCCGAGATCAGACGAGGTCAGGGGTCCTCAGGGTGGTATGGCCGTAAGCTGCTGCCCACAGCACAATGTGTCAATTTATGGAATCAAGTGATGAGGTGGCCAGTACCTGAAGTTACGAACACAATCCTATAACCCTACCTGCATGCTTGCCTAATACCCTAAGCCAAAGACTCAGTTTAGCATTTATCCAGCAGCACAGACCCTGGATTTTTGAAGATGGCCTCAGGAACCAGCACAGGGCCTGGTGTGGTGTAGTTAGCCTCGGCCAGCAGCACTGGCCCTGGTGTGTTGTAGGTGGCCTCAGCCAGCAGAACAAGACATTGGTGAAAACAGACAAAAGCAATGTCGTTAATGGGCAGCTGCTTTGGGTCTTTTAATACACCCCTTCTCTGGATCAAAAGCAGTTCAATGACATGAAAATGAAAGGCTTACAGCACCAGGTATTCCCAGGCAGTCTCCCATCCAAGTACTAACCAAGCCCAGCCCTGCTTAGCTTCCGAGATCAGACGAGGTCAGGCGTGCTCAGGGTGGGATGGCCGTAAGCTGCTGCCCACAGCACAATGTGTCAATTTATGGAATCAAGTGATGAGGTGGCCAGTACCTGAAGTTACGAACACAATCCTATAACCCTACCTGCATGCTTCCCTCATACCCTAACCCAAAGACTCAGTTTAGCATTTATCCAGCAGCACAGGCCCTGGATTTTTGAAGATGGCCTCAGGAACCAGCACAGGGCCTGGTGTTGTGTAGTTAGCCTCGGCCAGCAGCACTGGCCCTGGTGTGTTGTAGGTGGCCTCAGCCAGCAGAACAAGACATTGGTGAAAACAGCCAAAAGCAATGTTGTTAATGTGCCCTCATTAATGGGCAGCTGCTTTGAGTCTTTTAATACACCCCTTCTCTGGATCAAAAGCAGTTCAATGACATGAAAATGAAAGGCTTACAGCACCAGGTATTCCCAGGCAGTCTTCCATCCAAGTACTAACCAAGCCCAGCCCTGCTTAGCTTCCGAGATCAGACGAGGTCAGGCGTGCTCAGGGTGGTATGGCCGTAAGCTGCTGCCCACAGCACAATGTGTCAATTTATGGAATCAAGTGATGAGGTGGCCAGTACCTGAAGTTACGAACACAATCCTATAACCCGACCTGCATGCTTGCCTAATACCCTAACCCAAAGACTCAGTTTAGCATTTATCCAGCAGCACAGGCCCTGGATTTTTGAAAATGGCCTCAGGAACCAGCACAGGGCCTGGTGTGGTGTAGTTAGCCTCGGCCAGCAGCACTGGCCCTGGTGTGTTGTATGTGGCCTCAGCCAGCAGAACAAGACATTGGTGAAAACAGCCAAAAGCAATGTCGTTAATGTGCCCTCATTAATGTGCAGCTGCTTTGGGTCTTTTAATACACCCCTTCTCTGGATCAAAAGCAGTTCAATGACATGAAAATGAAAGGCTTACAGCACCAGGTATTCCCAGGCAGTCTCCCATCCAAGTACAAACCAAGCCCAACCCCTGCTTAGCTTCCGAGATCTGACGAGGTCAGGCGTGCTCAGGGTGGTATGGCCGTAAGCTGCTGCCCACAGCACAATGTGTCAATTTATGGAATCAAGTGATGAGGTGGCCAGTACCTGAAGTTACGAACAAAATCCTATAACCCTACCTGCATGCTTGCCTGATACCCTAAGCCAAAGACTCAGTTTAGCATTTATCCAGCAGCACAGGCCCTGGATTTTTGAAGATGGCCTCAGGAACCAGCACAGGGCCTGGTGTGGTGTAGTTAGCCTCGGCCAGCAGCACTGGCCCTGGTGTGTTGTAGGTGGCCTCAGCCAGCAGAACAAGACATTGGTGAAAACATCCAAAAGCAATGTCGTTAATGTGCCCTCATTAATGGGCAGCTGCTGTGGGTCTTTTAATACACCCCTTCTCTGGATCAAAAGCAGTTCAATGACATGAAAATGAAAGAATTACAACACCAGGTATTCCCAGGCAGTCTCCCATCCAAGTACTAACCAAGCCCAGCCCTGCTTAACTTCCGAGATCAGACGAGGTCAGGCGTGCTCAGGGTGGTATGGCCGTAAGCTGCTGTCCACATCACAATTTGTCAATTTATGGAATCAAGTGATGAGGTGGCCAGTACCTGAAGTTACGAACACAATCCTATAACCCTACCTGCATGCTTGCCTCATACCCTAACCCAAAGACTCAGTTTAGCATTTATCCAGCAGCACAGGACCTGGATTTTTGAAGATGGCCTCAGGAACCAGCACAGGGCCTGGTGTGGTGTAGTTAGCCTCGGCCAGCAGCACTGGCCCTGGTGTGTTGTAGGTGGCCTCAGCCAGCAGAACAAGACATTGGTGAAAACAGCCAAAAGCAATGTCGTTAATGTGCCCTCATTAATGGGCAGCTGCTTTGGGTGTTTTAATACACCCCTTCTCTGAATCAAAAGCAGTCCAATGACATGAAAATGAAAGGCTTACAGCACCAGGCAGTCTCCCATCCAAGTACTAACCAAGCCCAGCCCTGCTTAGCTTCCGAGATCAGACGAGGTCAGGCGTGCTCAGGGTGGTATGGCCGTAAGTTGCCGCCCATAGCACAATGTGTCAGTTTATTGAATCAAGTGATGAGGTGGCCAGTACCTGAAGTTACGAACACAATCCTATAACCCTACCTGCATGCTTGCCTAATACCCTAAGCCAAAGACTCAGTTTAGCATTTATCCAGCATAACAGGACCTGGATTTTTGAAGATGGCCTCAGGAACCAGCACAGGGCCTGGTGTGGTGTAGTTAGCCTCGGCCAGCTGCACTGGCCCTGGTGTGTTGTAGGTGGCCTCAGCCAGCAGAACAAGACATTGGTGAAAACATCCAAAAGCAATGTCGTTAATGTGCCCTCATTAATGGGCACCTGCTTTGGGTCTTTTAATACACCCCTTCTCTGGATCAAAAGCAGTTCAATGACATGAAAATGAAAGATTTACAGCACCAGGTATTCCCAGGCAGTCTCCCATCCAAGTACGAACCAAGCCCAAGCCCTGCTTAGCTTCCGAGATCAGACGAGGTCAGGCGTGCTCAGGGTGGTATGGCCGTAAGCTGCTGTCCACATCACAATTTGTCAATTTATGGAATCAAGTGATGAGGTGGCCAGTACCTGAAGTTACGAACACAATCCTATAACCCTACCTGCATGCTTGCCTCATACCCTAACCCAAAGACTCAGTTTAGCATTTATCCAGCAGCACAGGACCTGGATTTTTGAAGATGGCCTCAGGAACCAGCACAGGGCCTGGTGTGGTGTAGTTAGCCTCGGCCAGCAGCACTGGCCCTGGTGTGTTGTAGGTGGCCTCAGCCAGCAGAACAAGACATTGGTGAAAACAGCCAAAAGCAATGTCGTTAATGTGCCCTCATTAATGGGCAGCTGCTTTGGGTCTTTTAATACACCCCTTCTCTGAATCAAAAGCAGTTCAATGACATGAACATTAAAGGCTTACAGCACCAGCTATTCCCAGGCAGTCTCCCATCCAAGTACTAACCAAGCCCAGCCCTGCTTAGCTTCCGAGGTCAGGCGTGCTCAGGGTGGTATGGCCGTAAGCTGCTGCCCACAGCACAATGTGTCAAATTATGGAATCAAGTGATGAGGTGGCCAGTACCTGAAGTTACGAACACAATCCTATAACCCTACCTGCATGCTTGCCTAATACCCTAAGCCAAAGACTCAGTTTAGCATTTATCCAGCAGCACAGGCCCTGGATTTTTGAAGATGGCCTCAGGAACCAGCACAGGGCCTGGTGTGGTGTAGTTAGCCTCGGCCAGCAGCACTGGCCCTGGTGTGTTGTAGGTGGCCTAAGCCAGCAGAACAAGACATTGGTGAAAACATCCAAAAGCAATGTCGTTATTGTGCCCTCATTAATGGGCAGCTGCTTTGGGTCTTTTAATACACCCCTTCTCTGGATCAAAAGCAGTTCAATGACATGAAAATGAAAGGCTTACAGCACCAGGTATTCCCAGGCAGTCTTCCATCCAAGTACTAACCAAGCCCAGCCCTGCTTAGCTTCCGAGATCAGACGAGGTCAGGCGTGCTCAGGGTGGTATGGCCGTAAGCTGCTGCCCACAGCACAATGTGTCAATTTATGGAATCAAGTGATGAGGTGGCCAGTACCTGAAGTTACGAACACAATCCTATAACCCGACCTGCATGCTTGCCTAATACCCTAACCCAAAGACTCAGTTTAGCATTTATCCAGCAGCACAGGCCCTGGATTTTTGAAAATGGCCTAAGGAACCAGCACAGGGCCTGGTGTGGTGTAGTTAGCCTCGACCAGCAGCACTGGCCCTGGTGTGTTGTATGTGGCCTCAGCCAGCAGAACAAGACATTGGTGAAAACAGCCAAAAGCAATGTCGTTAATGTGCCCTCATTAATGTGCAGCTGCTTTGGGTCTTTTAATACACCCCTTCTCTTGATCAAAAGCAGTTCAATGACATGAAAATGAAAGGCTTACAGCACCAGGTATTCCCAGGCAGTCTCCCATCCAAGTACAAACCAAGCCCAACCCCTGCTTAGCTTCCGAGATCAGACGAGGTCAGGCGTGCTCAGGGTGGTATGGCCGTAAGCTGCTGCCCACAGCACAATGTGTCAATTTATGGAATCAAGTGATGAGGTGGCCAGTACCTGAAGTTACGAACAAAATCCTATAACCCTACCTGCATGCTTGCCTGATACCCTAAGCCAAAGACTCAGTTTAGCATTTATCCAGCAGCACAGGCCCTGGATTTTTGAAGATGGCCTCAGGAACCAGCACAGGGCCTGGTGTGGTGTAGTTAGCCTCGGCCAGCAGCACTGGCCCTGGTGTGTTGTAGGTGGCCTCAGCCAGCAGAACAAGACATTGGTGAAAACATCCAAAAGCAATGTCGTTAATGTGCCCTCATTAATGGGCAGCTGCTGTGGGTCTTTTAATACACCCCTTCTCTGGATCAAAAGCAGTTCAATGACATGAAAATGAAAGAATTACAACACCAGGTATTCCCAGGCAGTCTCCCATCCAAGTACTAACCAAGCCCAGCCCTGCTTAACTTCCGAGATCAGACGAGGTCAGGCGTGCTCAGGGTGGTATGGCCGTAAGCTGCTGTCCACATCACAATTTGTCAATTTATGGAATCAAGTGATGAGGTGGCCAGTACCTGAAGTTACGAACACAATCCTATAACCCTACCTGCATGCTTGCCTCATACCCTAACCCAAAGACTCAGTTTAGCATTTATCCAGCAGCACAGGACCTGGATTTTTGAAGATGGCCTCAGGAACCAGCACAGGGCCTGGTGTGGTGTAGTTAGCCTCGGCCAGCAGCACTGGCCCTGGTGTGTTGTAGGTGGCCTCAGCCAGCAGAACAAGACATTGGTGAAAACAGCCAAAAGCAATGTCGTTAATGTGCCCTCATTAATGGGCAGCTGCTTTGGGTGTTTTAATACACCCCTTCTCTGAATCAAAAGCAGTCCAATGACATGAAAATTAAAGGCTTACAGCACCAGGCAGTCTCCCATCCAAGTACTAACCAAGCCCAGCCCTGCTTAGCTTCCGAGATCAGACGAGGTCAGGCGTGCTCAGGGTGGTATGGCCGTAAGTTGCCGCCCATAGCACAATGTGTCAGTTTATTGAATCAAGTGATGAGGTGGCCAGTACCTGAAGTTACGAACACAATCCTATAACCCTACCTGCATGCTTGCCTAATACCCTAAGCCAAAGACTCAGTTTAGCATTTATCCAGCATAACAGGACCTGGATTTTTGAAGATGGCCTCAGGAACCAGCACAGGGCCTGGTGTGGTGTAGTTAGCCTCGGCCAGCTGCACTGGCCCTGGTGTGTTGTAGGTGGCCTCAGCCAGCAGAACAAGACATTGGTGAAAACATCCAAAAGCAATGTCGTTAATGTGCCCTCATTAATGGGCACCTGCTTTGGGTCTTTTAATACACCCCTTCTCTGGATCAAAAGCAGTTCAATGACATGAAAATGAAAGACTTACAGCACCAGGTATTCCCAGGCAGTCTCCCATCCAAGTACGAACCAAGCCCAAGCCCTGCTTAGCTTCCGAGATCAGACGAGGTCAGGCGTGCTCAGGGTGGTATGGCCGTAAGCTGCTGCCCACAGCACAATGTGTCAATTTATGGAATCAAGTGATGAGGTGGCCAGTACCTGAAGTTACGAACACAATCCTATAACCCTACCTGCATGCTTGCCTAATACCCTAAGCCAAAGACTCAGTTTAGCATTTATCCAGCAGCACAGGCCCTGGATTTTTGAAGATGGCCTCAGGAACCAGCACAGGGCCTGGTGTGGTGTAGTTAGCCTCGGCCAGCAGCACTGGCCCTGGTGTGTTGTAGGTGGCCTCAGCCAGCAGAACAAGACATTGGTGAAAACAGCCAAAAGCAATGTTGTTAATGTGCCCTCATTAATGGGAAGCTGCTTTGGGTCTTTTAATACACCTCTTCTCTGGATCAAAAGCAGTTCAATGACATGAAAGGCTTACAGCACCAGGTATTCCCAGGCAGTCTCCCATCCAAGTACTAACCAAGCCCAGCCCTGCTTAACTTCCGAGATCAGACGAGGTCAGGTGTGCTCAGGGTGGTATGGCCGTAAGCTTCTGCCCATAGCACAATGTGTCAATTTATGGAATCAAGTGATGAGGTGGCCAGTACCTTAAGTTACGAACACAATCCTATAACCCTACCTGCATGATTCCCTCATACCCTAACCCAAAGACTCAGTTTAGCATTTATCCAGCAGCACAGGCCCTGGATTTTTGAAGATGGCCTCAGGAACCAGCACAGGGCCTGGTGTGGTGTAGTTAGCCTCGGCCAGCAGCACTGGCCCTGGTGTGTTGTATGTGTCCTCAGCCAGCAGAACAAGACATTGGTGAAAACAGCCAAAAGCAATGTCGTTAATGTGCCCTCATTAATGTGCAGCTGCTTTGGGTCTTTTAATACACCCCTTCTCTGGATCAAAAGCAGTTCAATGACATGAAAAAGAAAGGCTTACAGCACCAGGTATTCCCAGGCAGTCTCCCATCCAAGTACGAACCAAGCCCAAGCCCTGCTTAGCTTCCGAGATCAGACGAGGTCAGGCGTGCTCAGGGTGGTATGGCCGTAAGCTGCTGCCCACAGCACAATGTGTCAATTTATGGAATCAAGTGATGAGGTGGCCAGTACCTGAAGTTACGAACACAATCCTATAACCCTACCTGCATGCTTGCCTGATACCCTAAGCCAAAGACTCAGTTTAGCATTTATCCAGCAGCACAGGCCCTGGATTTTTGAAGATGGCCTCAGGAACCAGCACAGGGCCTGGTGTGGTGTAGTTAGCCTCGGCCAGCAGCACTGGCCCTGGTGTGTTGTAGGTGGCCTAAGCCAGCAGAACAAGACATTGGTGAAAACATCCAAAAGCAATGTCGTTATTGTGCCCTCATTAATGGGCAGCTGCTTTGGGTCTTTTAATACACCCCTTCTCTGGATCAAAAGCAGTTCAATGACATGAAAATGAAAGGCTTACAGCACCAGGTATTCCCAGGCAGTCTTCCATCCAAGTACTAACCAAGCCCAGCCCTGCTTAGCTTCCGAGATCAGACGAGGTCAGGCGTGCTCAGGGTGGTATGGCCGTAAGCTGCTGCCCACAGCACAATGTGTCAATTTATGGAATCAAGTGATGAGGTGGCCAGTACCTGAAGTTACGAACACAATCCTATAACCCGACCTGCATGCTTGCCTAATACCCTAACCCAAAGACTCAGTTTAGCATTTATCCAGCAGCACAGGCCCTGGATTTTTGAAAATGGCCTCAGGAACCAGCACAGGGCCTGGTGTGGTGTAGTTAGCCTCGACCAGCAGCACTGGCCCTGGTGTGTTGTATGTGGCCTCAGCCAGCAGAACAAGACATTGGTGAAAACAGCCAAAAGCAATGTCGTTAATGTGCCCTCATTAATGTGCAGCTGCTTTGGGTCTTTTAATACACCCCTTCTCTTGATCAAAAGCAGTTCAATGACATGAAAATGAAAGATTTACAGCACCAGGTATTCCCAGGCAGTCTCCCATCCAAGTACAAACCAAGCCCAACCCCTGCTTAGCTTCCGAGATCAGACGAGGTCAGGCGTGCTCAGGGTGGTATGGCCGTAAGCTGCTGCCCACAGCACAATGTGTCAATTTATGGAATCAAGTGATGAGGTGGCCAGTACCTGAAGTTACGAACAAAATCCTATAACCCTACCTGCATGCTTGCCTGATACCCTAAGCCAAAGACTCAGTTTAGCATTTATCCAGCAGCACAGGCCCTGGATTTTTGAAGATGGCCTCAGGAACCAGCACAGGGCCTGGTGTGGTGTAGTTAGCCTCGGCCAGCAGCACTGGCCCTGGTGTGTTGTAGGTGGCCTCAGCCAGCAGAACAAGACATTGGTGAAAACATCCAAAAGCAATGTCGTTAATGTGCCCTCATTAATGGGCAGCTGCTGTGGGTCTTTTAATACACCCCTTCTCTGGATCAAAAGCAGTTCAATGACATGAAAATGAAAGAATTACAACACCAGGTATTCCCAGGCAGTCTCCCATCCAAGTACTAACCAAGCCCAGCCCTGCTTAACTTCCGAGATCAGACGAGGTCAGGCGTGCTCAGGGTGGTATGGCCGTAAGCTGCTGTCCACATCACAATTTGTCAATTTATGGAATCAAGTGATGAGGTGGCCAGTACCTGAAGTTACGAACACAATCCTATAACCCTACCTGCATGCTTGCCTCATACCCTAACCCAAAGACTCAGTTTAGCATTTATCCAGCAGCACAGGACCTGGATTTTTGAAGATGGCCTCAGGAACCAGCACAGGGCCTGGTGTGGTGTAGTTAGCCTCGGCCAGCAGCACTGGCCCTGGTGTGTTGTAGGTGGCCTCAGCCAGCAGAACAAGACATTGGTGAAAACAGCCAAAAGCAATGTCGTTAATGTGCCCTCATTAATGGGCAGCTGCTTTGGGTGTTTTAATACACCCCTTCTCTGAATCAAAAGCAGTCCAATGACATGAAAATTAAAGGCTTACAGCACCAGGCAGTCTCCCATCCAAGTACTAACCAAGCCCAGCCCTGCTTAGCTTCCGAGATCAGACGAGGTCAGGCGTGCTCAGGGTGGTATGGCCGTAAGTTGCCGCCCATAGCACAATGTGTCAGTTTATTGAATCAAGTGATGAGGTGGCCAGTACCTGAAGTTACGAACACAATCCTATAACCCTACCTGCATGCTTGCCTAATACCCTAAGCCAAAGACTCAGTTTAGCATTTATCCAGCATAACAGGACCTGGATTTTTGAAGATGGCCTCAGGAACCAGCACAGGGCCTGGTGTGGTGTAGTTAACCTCGGCCAGCTGCACTGGCCCTGGTGTGTTGTAGGTGGCCTCAGCCAGCAGAACAAGACATTGGTGAAAACATCCAAAAGCAATGTCGTTAATGTGCCCTCATTAATGGGCACCTGCTTTGGGTCTTTTAATACACCCCTTCTCTGGATCAAAAGCAGTTCAATGACATGAAAATGAAAGACTTACAGCACCAGGTATTCCCAGGCAGTCTCCCATCCAAGTACGAACCAAGCCCAAGCCCTGCTTAGCTTCCGAGATCAGACGAGGTCAGGCGTGCTCAGGGTGGTATGGCCGTAAGCTGCTGCCCACAGCACAATGTGTCAATTTATGGAATCAAGTGATGAGGTGGCCAGTACCTGAAGTTACGAACACAATCCTATAACCCTACCTGCATGCTTGCCTAATACCCTAACCCAAAGACTCAGTTTAGCATTTATCCAGCAGCACAGGCCCTGGATTTTTGAAGATGGCCTCAGGAACCAGCACAGGGCCTGGTGTGGTGTAGTTAGCCTCGGCCAGCAGCACTGGCCCTGGTGTGTTGTAGGTGGCCTCAGCCAGCAGAACAAGACATTGGTGAAAACAGCCAAAAGCAATGTTGTTAATGTGCCCTCATTAATGGGAAGCTGCTTTGGGTCTTTTAATACACCCCTTCTCTGGATCAAAAGCAGTTCAATGACATGAAAGGCTTACAGCACCAGGTATTCCCAGGCAGTCTCCCATCCAAGTACTAACCAAGCCCAGCCCTGCTTAACTTCCGAGATCAGACGAGGTCAGGTGTGCTCAGGGTGGTATGGCCGTAAGCTTCTGCCCATAGCACAATGTGTCAATTTATGGAATCAAGTGATGAGGTGGCCAGTACCTTAAGTTACGAACACAATCCTATAACCCTACCTGCATGATTCCCTCATACCCTAACCCAAAGACTCAGTTTAGCATTTATCCAGCAGCACAGGCCCTGGATTTTTGAAGATGGCCTCAGGAACCAGCACAGGGCCTGGTGTGGTGTAGTTAGCCTCGGCCAGCAGCACTGGCCCTGGTGTGTTGTATGTGTCCTCAGCCAGCAGAACAAGACATTGGTGAAAACAGCCAAAAGCAATGTCGTTAATGTGCCCTCATTAATGTGCAGCTGCTTTGGGTCTTTTAATACACCCCTTCTCTGGATCAAAAGCAGTTCAATGACATGAAAAAGAAAGGCTTACAGCACCAGGTATTCCCAGGCAGTCTCCCATCCAAGTACGAACCAAGCCCAAGCCCTGCTTAGCTTCCGAGATCAGACGAGGTCAGGCGTGCTCAGGGTGGTATGGCCGTAAGCTGCTGCCCACAGCACAATGTGTCAATTTATGGAATCAAGTGATGAGGTGGCCAGTACCTGAAGTTACGAACACAATCCTATAACCCTACCTGCATGCTTGCCTGATACCCTAAGCCAAAGACTCAGTTTAGCATTTATCCAGCAGCACAGGCCCTGGATTTTTGAAGATGGCCTCAGGAACCAGCACAGGGCCTGGTGTGGTGTAGTTAGCCTCGGCCAGCAGCACTGGCCCTGGTGTGTTGTAGGTGGCCTCAGCCAGCAGAACAATACATTGGTGAAAACAGCCAAAAGCAATGTCGTTAATGTGCCCTCATTAATGGGCAGCTGCTTTGGGTGTTTTAATACACCCCTTCTCTGGATCAAAAGCAGTTCAATGACATGAAAATGAAAGGCTTACAGCACCAGGTATTCCCAGGCAGTCTCCCATCCAAGTACTAACCAAGCCCAGCCCTGCTTAGCTTCCGAGATCAGACGAGGTCAGGCGTGCTCAGGGTGGTATGGCCGTAAGCTGCTGTCCACATCACAATTTGTCAATTTATGGAATCAAGTGATGAGGTGGCCAGTACCTGAAGTTACGAACACAATCCTATAACCCTACCTGCATGCTTGCCTCATACCCTAAGCCAAAGACTCAGTTTAGCATTTATCCAGCAGCACAGGCCCTGGATTTTTGAAGATGGCCTCAGGAACCACCACAGGGCCTGGTGTGGTGTAGTTAGCCTCGGCCAGCAGCACTGGCCCTGGTGTGTTGTAGGTGGCCTCAGCCAGCAGAACAAGACAATGGTGAAAACAGCCAAAAGCAATGTCGTTAATGTGCCCTCATTAATGGGCAGCTGCTTTGGGTCTTTTAATACACCCCTTCTCTGAATCAAAAGCAGTTCAATGACATGAAAATGAAAGGCTTACATCACCAGGTATTCCCAGGCAGTCTCCCATCCAAGTACTAACCAAGCCCAGCCCTGCTTAGCTTCCGAGATCAGACGAGGTCAGGCGTGCTCAGGGTGGTATGGCCGTAAGCTGCTGCCCACAGCACAATGTGTCAATTTATGGAATCAAGTGATGAGGTGGCCAGTACCTGAAGTTACGAACACAATCCTATAACCCTACCTGCATGCGTGCCTAATGCCCAAAGCCAAAGACTCAGTTTAGCATTTATCCAGCAGCACAGGACCTGGATTTTTGAAGATGGCCTCAGGAACCAGCACAGGGCCTGGTGTGGTGTAGTTAGCCTCGGACAGCAGCACTGGCCCTGGTGTGTTGTAGGTGGCCTCAGCCATCAGAACAAGACATTGGTGAAAACAGCCAAAAGCAATGTCGTTAATGTGCCCTCATTAATGGGCAGCTGCTTTGGGTCTTTTAATACACCCCTTCTCTGGATCAAAAGCAGTTCAATGACATGAAAATGAAAGGCTTACAGCACCAGGTATTCCCAGGCAGTCTCCCATCCAAGTACTAACCAAGCCCAGCCCTGCTTAACTTCCAAGATCAGACGAGGTCAGGCGTGCTCAGGGTGGTATGGCCGTAAGCTGCTGCCCACAGCACAATGTGTCAATTTATGGAATCAAGTGATGAGGTGGCCAGGACCTGAAGTTACGAACACAATCCTATAACCCTACCTGCATGCTTGCCTAATACCCTAACCCAAAGACTCAGTTTAGCATTTATCCAGCAGCACAGGCCCTGGATTTTTGAAGATGGCCTCAGGAACCAGCACAGGGCCTGGTGTGGTGTAGTTAGCCTCGGCCAGCAGCACTGGCCCTGGTGTGTTGTAGGTGGCCTCAGCCAGCAGAACAAGACATTGGTGAAAACAGCCAAAAGCAATGTCGTTAATGTGCCCTCATTAATGGGCAGCTTCTTTAGGTCTTTTAATACACCCCTTCTCTGGATCAAAAGCAGTTCAATGACATGTAAATGAAAGGCTTACAGCACCAGGTATTCCCAGGCAGTCTCCCATCCAAATACTAACCAAGCCCAGCCCTGCTTAACTTCCGAGATTAGACGAGGTCAGGCGTGCTCAGGGTGGTATGGCCGTAAGCTGCTGCCCACAGCACAATGTGTCAATTTATGGAATCAAGTGATGAGGTGGCCAGTACCTTAAGTTACGAACACAATCCTATAACCCTACCTGCATGCTTCCCTCGAACCCTAACCCAAAGACTCAGTTTAGCATTTATCCAGCAGCACAGGCCCTGGATTTTTGAAGATGGCCTCAGGAACCAGCACAGGGCCTGGTGTGGTGTAGTTAGCCTCGGCCAGCAGCACTGGCCCTGGTGTGTTGTAGGTGGCCTCAGCCAGCAGAACAAGACATTTTTGAAAATAGCCAAAAGCAATGTCGTTAATGTGCCCTCATTAATGGGCAGCTGCTTTGGGTCTTTTAATACACCCCTTCTCTGGTTTAAAAGCAGTTCAATGACATGAAAATGAAGGGCTTAAAGCACCAGGTATTCCCAGGCAGTCTCCCATCCAAGTACTAACCAAGCCCAGCCCTGCTTAGCTTCCGAGATCAGACGAGGTCAGGCGTGCTCAGGGTGGCATGGCCGTAAGCTGCTGCCCACAGCACAATGTGTCAATTTATGGAATCAAGTGATGAGGTGGCCAGTACCTGAAGTTACGAACACAATCCTATAACCCTACCTGCATGCTTGCCTAATACCCTAAGCCAAACACTCAGTTTAGCATTTATCCAGCAGCACAGGATCTGGATTTTTGAAGATTGCCTCAGGAACCAGCACAGGGCCTTGTATGGTTTAGTTAGCCTCGGCCAGCAGCACTGGCCCTGGTGTGTTGTAGGTGGCCTCAGCCAGCAGAACAAGACATTGGTGAAAACAGCCAAAAGCAATGTCGTTAATGTGCCCTCATTAATGGGCAGCTGCTTTGGGTCTTTTAATACACCCCTTCTCTGGATAAAAAGCAGTTGAATGACATGAAAGGCTTACAGCACCAGGTATTCCCAGGCAGTCTCCCATCCAAGTACTAACCAAGCCCAGCCCTACTTAACTTCCGAGATCAGACGAGGTTAGGCGTGCTCAGGGTGGTATGGCCGTAAGATGCTGCCCACAGCACAATGTGTCAATTTATGGAATCAAGTGATGAGGTGGCCAGTACCTGAAGTTACGAACACAATCCTATAACCCTACCTGCATGCTTGCCTAATACCCTAACCCAAAGACTCAGTTTAGCATTTATCCAGCAGCACAGGCCCTGGATTTTTGAAGATGGCCTCAGGAACCAGCACAGGGCCTGGTGTGGTGCAGTTAGCCTCGGACAGCAGCACTGGCCCTGGTGTGTTGTATGTGGCCTCAGCCAGCAGAACAAGACATTGGTGAAAACAGCCAAAAGCAATGTCGTTAATGTGCCCTCATTAATGGGCAGCTGCTTTGGGTCTTTTAATACACCCCTTCTCTGGATCAAAAGCAGTTCAATGACATGAAAATGAAAGGCTTACAGCACCAGGTATTCCCAGGCAGTCTCCCATCCAA
Source organism: Neolamprologus brichardi (assembly GCF_056152115.1). Taxonomy (NCBI): domain Eukaryota; kingdom Metazoa; phylum Chordata; class Actinopteri; order Cichliformes; family Cichlidae; genus Neolamprologus; species Neolamprologus brichardi. The sequence goes on along the minus strand of NC_142106.1, from coordinate 48,171,920 downwards.
GTACTAACCAAGCCCAAGCCCTGCTTTGCTTCCGAGATCAGACGAGGTCAGGCGTGCTCAGGGTGGTATGACCGTAAGCTGCTGCCCACAGCACAATGTGTCAATTTTATGGAATCAAGTGATGAGGTGGCCAGTACCTGAAGTTACGAACACAATCCTATAACCCTACATGCATGCTTGCCTAATACCCTAAGCCAAAGACTCAGTTTAGCATTTATCCAGCAGCACAGGACCTGGATTTTTGAAGATGGCCTCAGGAACCAGCACAGGGCCTGGTGTGGTGTAGTTAGCCTCGGCCAGCAGCACTGGCCCTGGTGTGTTGTAGGTGGCCTCAGCCAGCAGAATAAGACATTGGTGAAAACAGCCAAAAGCAATGTCATTAATGTCCTTTCATTAATGGGCAGCTGCTTTGGGTCTTTTAATACACCCCTTCTCTGGATCAAAAGCAGTTCAATGACATGAAAATGAAAGGCTTACAGACCAAGGTATTCCCAGGGAGTCTCCCATCCAAGTACTAACCAAGCCCAGCCCTGCTTAGCTTCCGAGATCAGACGAGGTCAGGCGTTCTCAGGGTGGTATGGCCGCAAGCTGCTGCCCACAGCACAATGTGTCAATTTATGGAATCAAGTGATGAGGTGGCCAGTACCTGAAGTTACGAACACAATCCTATAACCCTACCTGCATGCTTGCCTAATACCCTAACCCAAAGACTCAGTTTAGCATTTATCCAGCAGCACAGGCCCTGGATTTTTGAAGATGGCCTCAGGAACCAGCACAGGGCCTGGTGTGGTGTAGTTAGCATCGGCCAGCAGCACTGGCCCTGGTGTGTTGTAGGTGGCCTCAGCCAGCAGAGCAAGACATTGGTGAAAACAGCCAAAAGCAATGTCGTTAATGTGCCCTCATTAACGGGCAGCTGCTTTGGGTCTTTTAATACACCCCTTCTCTGGATCAAAAGCAGTTCAATGGCATGAAAATGAAAGGCTTACAGCACCAGGTATTCCCAGGCAGTTGCCCATCCAAGTACTAACCAAGCCCAGCCCTGCTTAGCTTCCGAGATCAGACGAGGTCAGTCGTGCTCAGGGTGGTATGGCCGTAAGCTGCTGCCCACAGCACAATTTGTCAATTTATTTAATCAAGTGATGAGGTGGCCAGTACCTGAAGTTACGAACACAATCCTATAACCCTACCTGCATGCTTGCCTAATACCCTAAGCCAAAGACTCAGTTTAGCATTTATCCAGCAGCACAGGCCCTGGATTTTTGAAGATGGCCTCAGGAACCAGCACAGGGCCTGGTTTGGTGTAGTTAGCCTCGGCCAACAGCACTGGCCCTGGTGTGTTGTAGGTGGCCTCAGCCAGCAGAACAAGACATTGGTGAAAACAGTCAAAAGCAATGTCGTTAATGTGCCCTCGTTAATGGGCAGCTGCTTTGGGTCTTTTAATACACCCCTTCTCTGGATCAAAAGCAGTTCAATGACATGAAAATGAAAGGCTTACAGCACCAGGTATTCCCAGGCAGTCTCCCATCCAAGTACTAACCAAGCCCAAGCCCTGCTTAGCTTCCGACATCAGACGAGGTCAGGCGTGCTCAGGGTGGTATGGCCGTAAGCTGCTGCCCACAGCACAATGTGTCAATTTATGGAATCAAGTGATGAGGTGGCCAGTACCTGAAGTTACGAACACAATCCTATAACCCTACCTGCATGCTTGCCTAATACCCTAAGCCAAAGACTCAGTTTAGCATTTATCCAGCAGCACAGGCCCTGGATTTTTGAAGATGGCCTCAGGAACCAGCACAGGGCCTGGTGTGGTGCAGTTAGCCTCGGCCAGCAGCACTGGCCCTGGTGTGTTGTATGTGGCCTCAGCCAGCAGAACAAGACATTGGTGAAAACAGCCAAAAGCAATGTCGTTAATGTGCCCTCATTAATGTGCAGCTGCTTTGGGTCTTTTAATACACCCCTTCTCTGGATCAAAAGCAGTTCAATGACATGAAAATGAAAGGCTTACAGCACCAGGTATTCCCAGGCAGTCTCCCGTCCAAGTACTAACCAAGCCCAAGACCTGCTTAGCTTCCGAGATCAGACGAGGTCAGGCATGCTCAGGGTGGTATGGCCGTAAGCTGCTGCCCACAGCACAATGTGTCAATTTTATGGAATCAAGTGATGAGGTGGCCAGTACCTGAAGTTACGAACACAATCCTATAACCCTACCTGCATGCTTGCCTAATACCCTAACCCAAAGACTCAGTTTAGCATTTATCCAGCAGCACAGGCCCTGTATTTTTGAAGATGGCCTCAGGAACCAGCACAGGGCCTGGTGTGGTGTAGTTAGCATCGGCCAGCAGCACTGGCCCTGGTGTGTTGTAGGTGGCCTCAGCCAGCAGAGCAAGACATTGGTGAAAACAGCCAAAAGCAATGTCGTTAATGTGCCCTCATTAACGGGCAGCTGCTTTGGGTCTTTTAATACACCCCTTCTCTGGATCAAAAGCAGTTCAATGGCATGAAAATGAAAGGCTTACAGCACCAGGTATTCCCAGGCAGTTGCCCATCCAAGTACTAACCAAGCCCAGCCCTGCTTAGCTTCCGAGATCAGACGAGGTCAGGCGTGCTCAGGGTGGTATGGCCGTAAGCTGCTGCCCACAGCACAATTTGTCAATTTATTTAATCAAGTGATGAGGTGGCCAGTACCTGAAGTTACGAACACAATCCTATAACCCTACCTGCATGCTTGCCTAATACCCTAAGCCAAAGACTCAGTTTAGCATTTATCCAGCAGCACAGGCCCTGGATTTTTGAAGATGGCCTCAGGAACCAGCACAGGGCCTGGTTTGGTGTAGTTAGCCTCGGCCAACAGCACTGGCCCTGGTGTGTTGTAGGTGGCCTCAGCCAGCAGAACAAGACATTGGTGAAAACAGCCAAAAGCAATGTCGTTAATGTGCCCTCGTTAATGGGCAGCTGCTTTGGGTCTTTTAATACACCCCTTCTCTGGATCAAAAGCAGTTCAATGACATGAAAATGAAAGGCTTACAGCACCAGGTATTCCCAGGCAGTCTCCCATCCAAGTACTAACCAAGCCCAAGCCCTGCTTAGCTTCCGACATCAGACGAGGTCAGGCGTGCTCAGGGTGGTATGGCCGTAAGCTGCTGCCCACAGCACAATGTGTCAATTTATGGAATCAAGTGATGAGGTGGCCAGTACCTGAAGTTACGAACACAATCCTATAACCCTACCTGCATGCTTGCCTAATACCCTAAGCCAAAGACTCAGTTTAGCATTTATCCAGCAGCACAGGCCCTGGATTTTTGAAGATGGCCTCAGGAACCAGCACAGGGCCTGGTGTGGTGCAGTTAGCCTCGGCCAGCAGCACTGGCCCTGGTGTGTTGTATGTGGCCTCAGCCAGCAGAACAAGACATTGGTGAAAACAGCCAAAAGCAATGTCGTTAATGTGCCCTCATTAATGTGCAGCTGCTTTGGGTCTTTTAATACACCCCTTCTCTGGATCAAAAGCAGTTCAATGACATGAAAATGAAAGGCTTACAGCACCAGGTATTCCCAGGCAGTCTCCCGTCCAAGTACTAACCAAGCCCAAGACCTGCTTAGCTTCCGAGATCAGACGAGGTCAGGCATGCTCAGGGTGGTATGGCCGTAAGCTGCTGCCCACAGCACAATGTGTCAATTTTATGGAATCAAGTGATGAGGTGGCCAGTACCTGAAGTTACGAACACAATCCTGTAACCCTACATGCATGCTTGCCTAATACCCTAAGCCAAAGACTCAGTTTAGCATTTATCCAGCAGCACAGGCCCTGGATTTTTGAAGATGGCCTCAGGAACCAGCACAGGGCCTGGTGTGGTGTAGTTAGCATCGGCCAGCAGCACTGGCCCTGGTGTGTTGTAGGTGGCCTCAGCCAGCAGAACAAGACATTGGTGAAAACAGCCAAAAGCAATGTCGTTAATGTGCCCTCATTAACGGGCAGCTGCTTTGGGTCTTTTAATACACCCCTTCTCTGGATCAAAAGCAGTTCAATGGCATGAAAATGAAAGGCTTACAGCACCAGGTATTCCCAGGCAGTTACCCATCCAAGTACTAACCAAGCCCAGCCCTGCTTAGCTTCCGAGATCAGACGAGGTCAGGCGTGCTCAGGGTGGTATGGCCGTAAGCTGCTGCCCACAGCACAATTTGTCAATTTATGGAATCAAGTGATGAGGTGGCCAGTACCTGAAGTTACGAACACAATCCTATAACCCTACCTGCATGCTTGCCTGATACCCTAAGCCAAAGACTCAGTTTAGCATTTATCCAGCAGCACAGGCCCTGGATTTTTGAAGATGGCCTCAGGAACCAGCACAGGGCCTGGTGTGGTGTAGTTAGCCTCGGCCAGCAGCACTGGCCCTGGTGTGTTGTAGGTGGCCTCAGCCAGCAGAACAAGACATTGGTGAAAACAGCCAAAATCAATGTCGTTAATGTGCCCTCATTAATGGGCAGCTGCTTTGGGTCTTTTAATACACCCCTTCTCTGGATCAAAAGCAGTTCAATGACATGAAAATGAAAGGCTTACAGCACCAGGTATTCCCAGGCAGTCTCCCATCCAAGTACTAACCAAGCCCAGCCCTGCTTAGCTTCCGAGATCAGACGAGGTCAGGCGTGCTTAGGGTGGTATGACCATAAGCTGCTGCCCATAGCACAATGTGTCAATTTATGGAATCAAGTGATGAGGTGGCCAGTACCTGAAGTTACGAACACAATCCTATAACCCTACCTGCATGATTTCCTAATACCCTAAGCCAAAGACTCAGTTTAGCATTTATCCAGCAGCACAGGCCCTGGATTTTTGAAGATGGCCTCAGGAACCAGCACAGGGCCTGGTGTGGTGTAGTTAGCCTCGGCCAGCAGCACTGGCCGAGGTGTGTTGTAGGTAGCCTCAGCCAGCAGAACAAGACATTGGTGAAAACAGCCAAAAGCAATGTCGTTAATGTGCCCTCATTAATGGGCAGCTGCTTTGGGTGTTTTAATACACCCCTTCTCTGGATCAAAAGCAGTTCAATGACATGAAAATGAAAGGCTTACAGCACCAGGTATTCCCAGGTAGTCTCCCATCCAGGTAGTAACCAAGCCCAGCCCTGCTTAGCTTCTGAGATCAGACGAGGTCAGGCGTGCTCAGGGTGGTATGGCCGTACGCTGCTGCCCACAGCACAATGTGTCAATTTATGGAATCAAGTGATGAGGTGGCCAGTACCTGAAGTTACGAACACAATCCTATAACCCTACCTGCATGCTTGCCTAATACCCTAAGCCAAAGACTCAGTTTAGCATTTATCCAGCAGCACAGGCCCTGGAGTTTTGAAGATGGCCTCAGGAACCAGCACAGGGCCTGGTGTGGTGTAGTTAGCCTCGGCCAGCAGCACTGGCCCTGGTGTGTTGTAGGTGGCCTCAGCCAGCAGAACAAGACATTGGTGAAAACAGCCAAAAGCAATGTCGTTAATGTGCCCTCTTTAATGGGCAGCTGCTTTGGGTCTTTTAATACACCCCTTCTCTGGATCAAAAGCAGTTCAATGACATGAAAATGAAAGGCTTACAGCACCAGGTATTCCTAGGCAGTCTCCCATCCAAGTACTAACCAAGCCCAGCCCTGCTTAGCTTCCGAGATCAGACGAGGTCAGGCGTGCTCAGGGTGGTATGGCCGTAAGCTGCTGCCCACAGCACAATGTGTCAATTTATGGAATCAAGTGATGAGGTGGCCAGGACCTGAAGTTACGAACACAATCCTATAACCCTACCTGCATGCTTGCCTAATACCCTAACCCAAAGACTCAGTTTAGCATTTATCCAGCAGCACAGGACCTGGATTTTTGAAGATGGCCTCAGGAACCAGCACAGGGCCTGGTGTGGTGTAGTTAGCCTCGGCCAGCAGCACTGGCCCTGGTGTGTTGTAGGTGGCCTCAGCCAGCAGAACAAGACATTGGTGAAAACAGCCAAAAGCAATGTCGTTAATGTGCCCTCATTAATGGGCAGCTGCTTTGGGTCGTTTAATACACCCCTTCTCTGGATCAAAAGCAGTTCAATGACATGAAAGTGAAAGGCTCACAGCACCAGGTATTCCCAGGCAGTCTCCCATCCAAGTACTAACCAAGCCCAGCGCTGCTTAGCTTCCGAGATCAGACGAGGTCAGGCGTGCTCAGGGTGGTATGGCCGTAAGCTACTGCGCACAGCACAATGTGTCAATTTGTGGAATCAAGTTATGAGGTGGCCAGTACCTGAAGTTACGAACACAATCCTATAACCCTACCTGCATGCTTGCCTAATACCCTAACCCAAAGACTCAGTTTAGCATTTATCCAGCAGCACAGGCCCTGGATTTTTGAAGATGGTCTCAGGAACCAGCACAGGGTCTGGTGTGGTGTAGTTAGCCTCGGCCAGCAGCACTGGCCCTGGTGTGTTGTAGGTGGCCTCAGCCAGCAGAACAAGACATTGGTGAAAACAGCCAAAAGCAATGTCGTTAATGTGCCCTCATTAATGGGCAGCTGCTTTGGGTCTTTTAATACACCCCTTCTCTGGATCAAAAGCAGTTCAATGACATGAAAATGAAAGGCTTACAGCACCAGGTATTCCCAGGAAGTCTCCCATCCAAGTACTAACCAAGCCGAGCTCTGCTTAGCTTCCAAGATCAGACGAGGTCAGGCGTGCTCAGGGTGGTATGGCCGTAAGCTGCTGCCCACAGCACAATGTGTCAATTTATGGAATCAAGTGATGAGGTGGCCAGTACCTGAAGTTACGAACACAATCCTATAACCCTACCTGCATGCTTGCCTAATACCCTAACCCAAAGACTCAGTTTAGCATTTATCCAGCAGCACAGGCCCTGGATTTTTGAAGATGGCCTCAGGAACCAGCACAGGGCCTGGTGTAGTGTAGTTAGCCTCGGCCAGCAGCACTGGCCCTGGTGTGTTGTAGGTTGCCTCAGCCAGCAGAACAAGACATTGGTGAAAACAGCCAAAAGCAATGTCGTTAATGTGCCCTCATTAATGGGCAGCTGCTTTGGGTCTTTTAATACACCCCTTCTCTGGATCAAAAGCAGTTCAATGACATGAAAATGAAAGGCTTACAGAACCAGGTATTCCCAGGCAGTCTCCCATCCAAGTACTAACCAAGCCCAGCACTGCTTAGCTTCCGAGATCAGACGAGGTCAGGCGTGCTCAGAGTGGTATGGCCGTAAGCTGCTGTCCACAGCACAATTTGTCAATTTATGGAATCAAGTGATGAGGTGGCCAGTACCTGAAGTTACGAACACAATCCTATAACCCTACCTGCATGCTTGCCTAATACCCTAAGCCAAAGACTCAGTTTAGCATTTATCCAGCAGCACAGGCCCTGGATTTTTGAAGATGGCCTCAGGAACCAGCACAGGGCCTGGTGTGGTGTAGTTAGCCTCGGCCAGCAGCACTGGCCCTGGTGTGTTGTAGGTGGCCTCAGCCAGCAGAACAAGACATTGGTGAAAACAGCCAAAAGCAATGTCGTTAATGTGCCCTCATTAATGGGCAGCTGCTTTGGGTCTTTTAATACACCCCTTCTCTGGATCAAAAGCAGTTCAATGACATGAAAATGAAAGGCTTACAGCACCAGGTATTCCCAGGCAGTCTCCCATCCAAGTACTAACCAAGCCCAGCCCTGCTTAGCTTCCGAGATCAGACGAGGTCAGGCGTGCCCAGGGTGGTATGGCCGTAAGCTGCAGCCCACAGCACAATGTGTCAATTTATGGAATCAAGTGATGAGGTGGCCAGTACCTGAAGTTACGAACACAATCCTATAACCCTACCTGCATGCTTGCCTAATACCCTAACCCAAAGACTCAGTTTAGCATTTATCCAGCAGCACAGGCCCTGGATTTTTGAAGATGGCCTCAGGAACCAGCACAGGGCCTGGTGTGGTGTAGTTAGCCTCGGCCAGCAGCACTGGCCCTGGTGTGTTGTAGGTGGCCTCAGCCAGCAGAACAAGACATTGGTGAAAACAGCCAAAAGCAATGTCGTTAATGTGCCCTCATTAATGGGCATCTGCTTTGGGTCTTTTAATACACCCCTTCTCTTGATCAAAAGCAGTTCAATGACATGAAAATGAAAGGCTTAAAGCACCAGGTATTCCCAGGCAGTCTCCTATCCAACTACTAACCAAACCCAGCCCTGCTTAGCTTCCGAGATCAGACGAGGTAAGGCGTGCTCAGGGTGGTATGGCCGTAAGCTGCTGCCCACAGCACAATGTGTCAATTTATGGAATCAAGTTATGAGGTGGCCAGTACCTGAAGTTACGAACACAATCCTATAACCCTACCTGCATGCTTGCCTAATACCCTAACCCAAAGACTCAGTTTAGCATTTATCCAGCAGCACAGGCCCTGGATTTTTGAAGATGGTCTCAGGAACCAGCACAGGTCCTGGTGTGGTGTAGTTAGCCTCGGCCAGCAGCACTGGCCCTGGTGTGTTGTAGGTGGCCTCAGCCAGCAGAACAAGACATTGGTGAAAACAGCCAAAAGCAATGTCGTTAATGTGCCCTCATTAATGGGCAGCTGCTTTGGGTCTTTTAATACACCCTTTCTCTGGATCAAAAGCAGTTCAATGACATGAAAATGAAAGGCTTACAGCACCAGGTATTCCCAGGCAGTCTCCCATTCAAGTACTAACCAAGCCCAGCCCTGCTTAGCTTCAGAGATCAGACGAGGTCAGGCGTGCTCAGGGTGGTATGGCCGTAAGCAGCTGCCCACAGCACAATGTGTCAATTTATGGAATCAAGTGATGAGGTGGCCAGTACCTGAAGTTACGAACACAATCCTATAACCCTACCTGCATGCTTGCCTAATACCCTAAGCCAAAGACTCAGTTTAGCATTTATCCAGCAGCACAGGCCCTGGATTTTTGAAGATGGCCTCAGGAACCAGCACAGGGCCTGGTGTGGTGTAGTTAGCCTCGGCCAGCAGCACTGGCCCTGGTGTGTTGTAGGTGGCCTCAGCCAGCAGAACAAGACATTGGTGAAAACAGCCAAAAGCAATGTCGTTAATGTGCCCTCATTAATGTGCAGCTGCTTTGGGTCTTTTAATACACCCCTTCTCTGGATCAAAAGCAGTTCAATGACATGAAAATGAAAGGCTTACAGCACCAGGTATTCCCAGGCAGTCTCCCATTCAAGTACTAACCAAGCCCAGCCCTGCTTAGCTTCCGAGATCAGACGAGGTCAGGCGTGCTCAGGGTGGTATGGCCGTAAGCTGCTGCCCACAGCACAATGTGTCAATTTATGGAATCAAGTGATGAGGTGGCCAGTACCTGAAGTTACGAACACAGTCCTATAACCCTACCTGCATGCTTGCCTAATACCCTAAGCCAAAGACTCAGTTTAGCATTTATCCAGCAGCACAGGCCCTGGATTTTTGAAGATGGCCTCAGGAACCAGCACAGGGCCTGGTGTGGTGTAGTTAGCCTCGGCCAGCAGCACTGGCCCTGGTGTGTTGTAGGTGGCCTCAGCCAGCAGAAAAAGACATTGGTGAAAACAGCCAAAAGCAATGTCGTTAATGTGCCCTCATTAATGGGCAGCTGCTTTGGGTCTTTTAATACACCCCATCTCTGGATCAAAAAGCAGTTCAATGACATGAAAATGAAAGGCTTACAACATCAGGTATTCCCAGGAAGTCTCCCATCCAAGTACTAACCAAGCCAAGCCCTGCTTAGCTTCCGAGATCAGACGAGGTCAGGCGTGCTCAGGGTGGTATGGCCATAAGCTGCTGCCCACAGCACAATGTGTCAATTTATGGAATCAAGTGATGAGGTGGCCAGTACCTGAAGTTACGAACACAATCCTATAACCCTACCTGCATGCTTGCCTAATACCCTAAGCCAAAGACTCAGTTTAGCATTTATCCAGCAGCACAGGCCCTAATTTTTTGAAGATGGCCTCAAGAACCAGCACAGGGCCTGGTGTGGTGTAGTTAGCCTCGGCCAGCAGCACTGGCCCTGGTGTGTTGTAGGTGGCCTCAGCCAGCAGAACAAGACATTGGTGAAAACAGCCAAAAGCAATGTCGTTAATGTGCCCTCATTAATGGGCATCTGCTTTGGGTCTTTTAATACACCCCTTCTCTTGATCAAAAAGCAGTTCAATGACATGAAAATGAAACGCTTACAGCATCAGGTATTCCCAGGAAGTCTCCCATCCAAGTACTAACCAAGCCCAGCCCTGCTTAACTTCCGAGATCAGACGAGGTCAGGCGAGCTCAGGGTGGTATGGCCGTAAGCTGCTGCCGGCAGCACAATGTGTCAATTTATGGAATCAAGTGATGAGGTGGCCAGTACCTGAAGTTACGAACACAATCTTATAACCCGACCTGCATACTTGCCTAATACTCTAACCCAAAGACTCAGTTTAGCATTTATCCAGCAGCACAGGCCCTGGATTTTTGAAGATGGCCTCAGGAACCAGCACAGGGCCTTGTGTGGTGTAGTTAGCCTCGGCCAGCAGCACTGGCCCTGGTGTGTTGTAGGTGGCCTCAGCCAGCAGAACAAGACATTGGTGAAAACAGCCAAAAGCAATGTCGTTAATGTGCCCTCATTAATGGGCAGCTGCTTTGGGTCTTTTAATACACCCCTTCTCTGGATGAAAGCAGTTCAATGACATGAAAATTAAAGGCTTACAGCACCAGGTATTCCCAGGCAGTCTCCCATCCAAGTACTAACCAAGCCCAGCCCTGCTTAGCTTCCGAGATCAGACGAGGTCAGGCGTGCTCAGGGTGGTATGGCCGTAAGCTGCTGCCCACAGCACAATGTGTCAATTTATGGAATCAAGTGATGAGGTGGCCAGTACCTGAAGTTACGAACACAATCCTATAACCCTACCTGCATGCTTGCCTAATACACTAACCGAAAGACTCAGTTTAGCATTTATCCAGCAGCACTGGACCTGGATTTTTGAAGATCGCCTCAGGAACCAGCACAGGGCCTGGTGTGGTGTAGTTAGCCTCGGCCAGCAGCACTGGCCCTGGTGTGTTGTAGGTGGCCTCAGCCAGCAGAACAAGACATTGGTGAAAACAGCCAAAAGCAATGTCGTTAATGTGCCCTCATTAATGGGCAGCTGCTTTGGGTCTTTTATTACACCCATTCTCTTGATCAAAAGCAGTTCAATGACATGAAAAAGATAGGCTTACAGCACCAGGTATTCCCAGGCAGTCTCCCATTCAAGTACTAACCAAGCCCAGCCCTGCTTAGCTTCCGAGATCAGACGAGGTCAGGCGTGCTCAGGGTGGTATGGCCGTAAGCTGCTGCCCACAGCACAATGTGTCAATTTATGGAATCAAGTGATGAGGTGGCCAGTACCTGAAGTTACGAACACAATCCTATAACCCTACCTGCATGCTTGCCTAATACCCTAAGCCAAAGACTCAGTTTAGCATTTATCCAGCAGCACAGGCCCTGGATTTTTGAAGATGGCCTCAGGAACCAGCACAGGGCCTGGTGTGGTGTAGTTAGCCTCGGCCAGCAGCACTGGCCCTGGTGTGTTGTAGGTGGCCTCAGCCAGCAGAACAAGACATTGGTGAAAACAGCCAAAAGCAATGTCGTTAATGTGCCCTCATTAATGGGCAGCTGCTTTGGGTCTTTTAATACACCCCTTCTCTGGATCAAAAGCAGTTCAATGACATGGAAATGAAAGGCTTAGAGCACGAGGTATTCCCAGGCAGTCTCCCATCCAAGTACTAACCAAGCTCAGCCCTGCTTAGCTTCCGAGATCAGACGAGGTCAGGAGTGCTCAGGGTGGTATGGCCGTAAGCTGCTGCCGGCAGTACAATGTGTCAATTTATGGAATCAAGTGATGAGGTGGCCAGTACCTGAAGTTACGAACACAATCTTATAACCCTACCTGCATACTTGCCTAATACTCTAACCCAAAGACTCAGTTTAGCATTTATCCAGCAGCACAGGCCCTGGATTTTTGAAGATGGCCTCAGGAACCAGCACAGGGCCTTGTGTGGTGTAGTTAGCCTCGGCCAGCAGCACTGGCCCTGGTGTGTTGTAGGTGGCCTCAGCCAGCAGAACAAGACATTGGTGAAAACAGCCAAAAGCAATGTCGTTAATGTGCCCTCATTAATGGGCAGCTGCTTTGGGTCTTTTAATACACCCCTTCTCTGGATGAAAGCAGTTCAATGACATGAAAATGAAAGGCTTACAGCACCAGGTATTCCCAGGCAGTCTCCCATCCAAGTACTAACCAAGCCCAGCCCTGCTTAGCTTCCGAGATCAGACGAGGTCAGGCGTGCTCAGGGTGGTATGGCCGTAAGCTGCTGCCCACAGCACAATGTGTCAATTTATGGAATCAAGTGATGAGGTGGCCAGTACCTGAAGTTACGAACACAATCCTATAACCCTACCTGCATGCTTGCCTAATACACTAACCCAAAGACTCAGTTTAGCATTTATCCAGCAGCACTGGACCTGGATTTTTGAAGATGGCCTCAGGAACCAGCACAGGGCCTGGTGTGGTGTAGTTAGCCTCGGCCAGCAGCACTGGCCCTGGTGTGTTGTAGGTGGCCTCAGCCAGCAGAACAAGACATTGGTGAAAACAGCCAAAAGCAATGTCGTTAATGTGCCCTCATTAATGGGCAGCTGCTTTGGGTCTTTTATTACACCCATTCTCTTGATCAAAAGCAGTTCAATGACATGAAAAAGATAGGCTTACAGCACCAGGTATTCCCAGGCAGTCTCCCATTCAAGTACTAACCAAGCCCAGCCCTGCTTAGCTTCCGAGATCAGACGAGGTCAGGCGTGCTCAGGGTGGTATGGCCGTAAGCTGCTGCCCACAGCACAATGTGTCAATTTATGGAATCAAGTGATGAGGTGGCCAGTACCTGAAGTTACGAACACAATCCTATAACCCTACCTGCATGCTTGCCTAATACCCTAAGCCAAAGACTCAGTTTAGCATTTATCCAGCAGCACAGGCCCTGGATTTTTGAAGATGGCCTCAAGAACCAGCACAGGGCCTGGTGTGGTGTAGTTAGCCTCGGCCAGCAGCACTGGCCCTGGTGTGTTGTAGGTGGCCTCAGCCAGCAGAACAAGACATTGGTGAAAACAGCCAAAAGCAATGTCGTTAATGTGCCCTCATTAATGGGCAGCTGCTTTGGGTCTTTTAATACACCCCTTCTCTGGATCAAAAAGCAGTTCAATGACATGAAAATGAAAGGCTTACAGCATCAGGTATTCCCAGGAAGTCTCCCATCCAAGTACTAACCAAGCCCAGCCCTGCTTAGCTTCCGAGATCAGACGAGGTCAGGCGTGCTCAGGGTGGTATGGCCGTAAGCTGCTGCCGGCAGTACAATGTGTCAATTTATGGAATCAAGTGATGAGGTGGCCAGTACCTGAAGTTACGAACACAATCCTATAACCCTACCTGCATGCTTGCCTAATACCCTAAGCCAAAGACTCAGTTTAGCATTTATCCAGCAGCACAGGCCCTGGATTTTTGAAGATGGCCTCAAGAACCAGCACAGGGCCTGGTGTGGTGTAGTTAGCCTCGGCCAGCAGCACTGGCCCTGGTGTGTTGTAGCTGGCCTCAGCCAGCAGAACAAGACATTGGTGAAAACAGCCAAAAGCAATGTCGTTAATGTGCCCTCATTAATGGGCAGCTGCTTTGGGTCTTTTAATACACCCCTTCTCTGGATCAAAAAGCAGTTCAATGACATGAAAATGAAAGGCTTACAGCATCAGGTATTCCCAGGAAGTCTCCCATCCAAGTACTAACCAAGCCCAGCCCTGCTTAGCTTCCGATATCAGACGAGGTCAGGCGTGCTCAGGGTGGTATGGCCGTAAGCTGCTGCCGGCAGTACAATGTGTGAATTTATGGAATCAAGTGATGAGGTGGCCAGTACCTGAAGTTACGAACACAATCCTATAACCCTACCTGCATGCTTGCCTAATACACTAACCAAAAGACTCAGTTTAGCATTTATCCAGCAGCACTGGACCTGGATTTTTGAAGATGGCCTAAGGAACCAGCACAGGGCCTGGTGTGGTGTAGTTAGCCTCGGCCAGCAGCACTGGCCCTGGTGTGTTGTAGGTGGCCTCAGCCAGCAGAACAAGACATTGGTGAAAACAGCCAAAAGCAATGTCGTTAATGTGCCCTCATTAATGGGCAGCTGCTTTGGGTCTTTTAATACACCCCTTCTCTGGATCAAAAGCAGTTCAATGACATGAAAATGAAAGGCTTACAGCACCAGATATCCCCAGGCAGTCTCCCATCCAAGTACTAACCAATCCCAGCCCTGCTTAGCTTCCGAGATCAGACGAGGTCAGGCGTGCTCAGGGTGGTATGGCCGTAAGGTGCTGCCCGCAGCACAATGTGTCAATTTATGGAATCAAGTGATGAGGTGGCCAGTACCTGAAGTTACGAACACAATCCTATAACCCTACCTGCATGCTTGCCTAATACCCTAACCCCAAAGACTCAGTTTAGCTTTTATCCAGCAGCACAAGCCCTGGATTTTTGAAGATGGCCTCAGGAACCAGCACAGGGCCTGGTGTGGTGTAGTTAGCCTCGGCCAGCAGCACTGGCCCTGGTGTGTTGTAGGTGGCCTCAGCCAGCAGAACAAGACATTGGTGAAAACAGCCAAAAGCAATGTCGTTAATGTGCCCTCATTAATGGGCAGCTGCTTTGGGTCTTTTAATAGACCCCTTCTCTGGATCAAAAGCAGTTCAATGACATGAAAATGAAAGGCTTACAGCACCAGGTATTCACAGGCAGTCTCCCATCCAAGTACTAACCAAGCCCAGCCCTGCTTAGCTTCCGAGATCAGACGAGGTCAGGCGTGCTCAGGGTGGTATGGCCGTAAGCTGCTGCCCACAGCACAATGTGTCAATTTATGGAATCAAGTGATGAGGTGGCCAGTACCTGAAGTTACGAACACAATCCTATAACCCTACCTGCATGCTTGCCTAATACCCTAACCCAAAGACTCAGTTTAGCATTTATCCAGCAGCACAGGCCCTGGATTTTTGAAGATGGCCTCAGGAACCAGCACAGGGCCTGGTGTGGTGTAGTTAGCCTCGGCCAGCAGCACTGGCCCTGGTGTGTTGTAGGTGGCCTCAGCCAGCAGAACAAGACATTGTTGAAAACAGCCAAAAGCAATGTCGTTAATGTGCCCTCATTAATGGGCAGCTGCTTTGGGTCTTTTAATACACCCCTTCTCTGGATCAAAAGCAGTTCAATGACATGAAAATGAAAGGCTTAGAGCACGAGGTATTCCCAGGCAGTCTCCCATCCAAGTACTAACCAAGCCCAGCCCTGCTTAGCTTCCGAGATCAGACGAGGTCAGGCGTGCTCAGGGTGGTATGGCCGTAAGCTGCTGCCGGCAGTACAATGTGTGAATTTATGGAATCAAGTGATGAGGTGGCCAGTACCTGAAGTTACGAACACAATCCTATAACCCTACCTGCATGCTTGCCTAATACACTAACCAAAAGACTCAGTTTAGCATTTATCCAGCAGCACTGGACCTGGATTTTTGAAGATGGCCTCAGGAACCAGCACAGGGCCTGGTGTGGTGTAGTTAGCCTCGGCCAGCAGCACTGGCCCTGGTGTGTTGTAGGTGGCCTCAGCCAGCAGAACAAGACATTGGTGAAAACAGCCAAAAGCAATGTCGTTAATGTGCCCTCATTAATGGGCAGCTGCTTTGGGTCTTTTAATACACCCCTTCTCTGGATCAAAAGCAGTTCAATGACATGAAAATGAAAGGCTTACAGCACCAGATATCCCCAGGCAGTCTCCCATCCAATTACTAACCAATCCCAGCCCTGCTTAGCTTCCGAGATCAGACGAGGTCAGGCGTGCTCAGGGTGGTATGGCCGTAAGGTGCTGCCCACAGCACAATGTGTCAATTTATGGAATCAAGTGATGAGGTGGCCAGTACCTGAAGTTACGAACACAATCCTATAACCCTACCTGCATGCTTGCCTAATACCCTAACCCCAAAGACTCAGTTTAGCTTTTATCCAGCAGCACAGGCCCTGGATTTTTGAAGATGGCCTCAGGAACCAGCACAGGGCCTGGTGTGGTGTAGTTAGCCTCGGCCAGCAGCACTGGCCCTGGTGTGTTGTAGGTGGCCTCAGCCAGCAGAACAAGACATTGGTGAAAACAGCCAAAAGCAATGTCGTTAATGTGCCCTCATTAATGGGCAGCTGCTTTGGGTCTTTTAATAGACCCCTTCTCTGGATCAAAAGCAGTTCAATGACATGAAAATGAAAGGCTTACAGCACCAGGTATTCACAGGCAGTCTCCCATCCAAGTACTAATCAAGCCCAGCCCTGCTTAGCTTCCGAGATCAGACGAGGTCAGGCGTGCTCAGGGTGGTATGGCCGTAAGCTGCTGCCCACAGCACAATGTGTCAATTTATGGAATCAAGTGATGAGGTGGCCAGTACCTGAAGTTACGAACACAATCCTATAACCCTACCTGCATGCTTGCCTAATACCCTAACCCAAAGACTCAGTTTAGCATTTATCCAGCAGCACAGGCCCTGGATTTTTGAAGATGGCCTCAGGAACCAGCACAGGGCCTGGTGTGGTGTAGTTAGCCTCGGCCAGCAGCACTGGCCCTGGTGTGTTGTAGGTGGCCTCAGCCAGCAGAACAAGACATTGTTGAAAACAGCCAAAAGCAATGTCGTTAATGTGCCCTCATTAATGGGCAGCTGCTTTGGGTCTTTTAATACACCCCTTCTCTGGATCAAAAGCAGTTCAATGACATGAAAATGAAAGGCTTAGAGCACGAGGTATTCCCAGGCAGTCTCCCATCCAAGTACTAACCAAGCCCAGCCCTGCTTAGCTTCCGAGATCAGACGAGGTCAGGCGTGCTCAGGGTGGTATGGCCGTAAGCTGCTGCCGGCAATACAATGTGTCAATTTATGGAATCAAGTGATGAGGTGGCCAGTACCTGAAGTTACGAACACAATCTTATAACCCTACCTGCATACTTGCCTAATACTCTAAC
Source organism: Neolamprologus brichardi (assembly GCF_056152115.1). NCBI lineage: Eukaryota > Metazoa > Chordata > Actinopteri > Cichliformes > Cichlidae > Neolamprologus > Neolamprologus brichardi. The sequence continues at coordinate 48,154,919 of NC_142106.1, read as the reverse complement.
CCAAAGACTCAGTTTAGCATTTATCCAGCAGCACAGGCCCTGGATTTTTGAAGATGGCCTCAGGAACCAGCACAGGGCCTTGTGTGGTGTAGTTAGCCTCGGCCAGCAGCACTGGCCCTGGTGTGTTGTAGGTGGCCTCAGCCAGCAGAACAAGACATTGGTGAAAACAGCCAAAAGCAATGTCGTTAATGTGCCCTCATTAATGGGCAGCTGCTTTGGGTCTTTTAATACACCCCTTCTCTGGATGAAAGCAGTTCAATGACATGAAAATGAAAGGCTTACAGCACCAGGTATTCCCAGGCAGTCTCCCATCCAAGTACTAACCAAGCCCAGCCCTGCTTAGCTTCCGAGATCAGACGAGGTCAGGCGTGCTCAGGGTGGTATGGCCGTAAGCTGCTGCCCACAGCACAATGTGTCAATTTATGGAATCAAGTGATGAGGTGGCCAGTACCTGAAGTTACGAACACAATCCTATAACCCTACCTGCATGCTTGCCTAATACACTAACCCAAAGACTCAGTTTAGCATTTATCCAGCAGCACTGGACCTGGATTTTTGAAGATGGTCTCAGGAACCAACACAGGGCCTGGTGTGTTGTAGTTAGCCTCGGCCAGCAGCACTGGCCCTGGTGTGTTGTAGGTGGCCTCAGCCAGCAGAACAAGACATTGGTGAAAACAGCCAAAAGCAATGTCGTTAATGTGCCCTCATTAATGGGCAGCTGCTTTGGGTCTTTTAATACACACTTTCTCTGGATCAAAAGCAGTTCAATGACATGAAAATGAAAGGCTTACAGCACCAGGTATTCCCAGGCAGTCTCCCATTCAAGTACTAACCAAGCCCAGCCCTGCTTAGCTTCCGAGATCAGACGAGGTCAGGCGTGCTCAGGGTGGTATGGCCGTAAGCAGCTGCCCACAGCACAATGTGTCAATTTATGGAATCAAGTGATGAGGTGGCCAGTACCTGAAGTTACGAACACAATCCTATAACCCTACCTGCATGCTTGCCTAATACCCTAACCCAAATACTCAGTTTAGCATTTATCCAGCAGCACAGGCCCTGGATTTTTGAAGATGGCCTCAGGAACCAGCACAGGGCCTGGTGTGGTGTAGTTAGCCTCGGCCAGCAGCACTGGCCCTGGTGTGTTGTAGGTGGCCTCAGCCAGCAGAACAAGACATTGGTGAAAACAGACAAAAGCAATGTCGTTAATGTGCCCTCATTAATGTGCAGCTGCTTTGGGTCTTTTAATACACCCCTTCTCTGGATGAAAGCAGTTCAATGACATGAAAATGAAAGGCTTACAACATCAGGTATTCCCAGGAAGTCTCCCATCCAAGTACTAACCAAGCCCAGCCCTGCTTAGCTTCCGAGATCAGACGAGGTCAGGCGTGCTCAGGGTGGTATGGCCGTAACCTGCTGCCGGCAGTACAATGTGTCAATTTATGGAATGAAGTGATGAGGTGGCCAGTACCTGAAGTTACGAACACAATCCTATAACCCTACCTGCATGCTTGCCTAATACACTAAGCCAAAGACTCAGTTTAGCATTTATCCAGCAGCACTGGACCTGGATTTTTGAAGATGGCCTCAGGAACCAGCACAGGGCCTGGTGTGGTGTAGTTAGCCTCGGCCAGCAGCACTGGCCCTGGTGTGTTGTAGGTGGCCTCAGCCAGCAGAACAAGACATTGGTGAAAACAGCCAAAAGCAATGTCGTTAATGTGCCCTCATTAATGGGCAGCTGCTTTGCGTCTTTTATTACACCCCTTCTCTTGATCAAAAGCAGTTCAATGACATGAAAATGAAAGGCTTACAGCACGAGGTATTCCCAGGCAGTTTCCCACCCAAGTACTAACCAAGCCCAGCCCTGCTTAGCTTCCGAGATCAGACGAGGTCAGGCGTGCTCAGGGTGGTATGGCCGTAAGCTGCTGCCCATAGCACAATGTGTCAATTTATGGAATCAAGTGATGAGGTGGCCAGTACCTGAAGTTACGAACACAATCCTATAACCCTACCTGCATGCTTGCCTCATACCCTAACCCCAAAGACTCAGTTTAGCATTTATCCAGCAGCACAGGCCCTGGATTTTTGAAGATGGCCTCAGGAACCAGCACAGGGCCTGGTGTGGTGTAGTTAGCCTCGGCCAGCAGCACTGGCCCTGGTGTGTTGTAGGTGGCCTCAGCCAGCAGAACAAGACATTGGTGAAAACAGCCAAAAGCAATGTCGTTAATGTGCCCTCATTAATGGGCAGCTGCTTTGGGTCTTTTAATACACCCCTTCTCTTGATCAAAAAGCAGTTCAATGACATGAAAATGAAAGGCTTACAGCATCAGGTATTCCCAGGAAGTCTCTCATCCAAGTACTAACCAAGCCCAGCCCTGCTTAGCTTCCGAGATCAGACGAGGTCAGGCGTGCTCAGGGTGGTATGGCCGTAAGCTGCTGCCGGCAGCACAATGTGTCAATTTATGGAATCAAGTGATGAGGTGGCCAGTACCTGAAGTTACGAACACAATCTTATAACCCTACCTGCATACTTGCCTAATACCCTAACCCAAAGACTCAGTTTAGCATTTATCCAGCAGCACAGGCCCTGGATTTTTGAAGATGGCCTCAGGAACCAGCACAGGGCCTGGTGTGGTGTAGTTAGCCTCGGCCAGCAGCACTGGCCCTGGTGTGTTGTAGGTGGCCTCAGCCAGCAGAACAAGACATTGGTGAAAACAGCCAAAAGCAATGTCGTTAATGTGCCCTCATTAATGGGCAGCTGCTTTGGGTCTTTTAATACACCCCTTCTCTGGATCAAAAGCAGTTCAATGACATGAAAATGAAAGGCTTACAGCACGAGGTATTCCCAGGCAGTCTCCCATCCAAGTACTAACCAAGCCCAGCCCTGCTTAGCTTCCGAGATCAGACGAGGTCAGGCGTGCTCAGGGTGGTATGGCCGTAAGCTGCTGCCCATAGCACAATGTGTCAATTTATGGAATCAAGTGATGAGGTGGCCAGTACCTGAAGTTACGAACACAATCCTATAACCCTACCTGCATGCTTGCCTAATACCCTAACCCCAAAGACTCAGTTTAGCATTTATCCAGCAGCACAGGCCCTGGATTTTTGAAGATGGCCTCAGGAACCAGCACAGGGCCTGGTGTGGTGTAGTTAGCCTCGGCCAGCAGCACTGGCCCTGGTGTGTTGTAGGTGGCCTCAGCCAGCAGAACAAGACATTGGTGAAAACAGCCAAAAGCAATGTCGTTAATGTGCCCTCATTAATGGGCAGCTGCTTTGGGTCTTTTAATACACCCCTTCTCTGGATCAAAAGCAGTTCAATGACATGAAAATGAAAGGCTTAGAGCACGAGGTATTCCCAGGCAGTCTCCCATCCAAGTACTAACCAAGCCCAGCCCTGCTTAGCTTCCGAGATCAGACGAGGTCAGGCGTGCTCAGGGTGGTATGGCCGTAAGCTGCTGCCCATAGCACAATGTGTCAATTTATGGAATCAAGTGATGAGGTGGCCAGTACCTGAAGTTACGAACACAATCCTATAACCATACCTGCATGCTTGCCTAATACCCTAACCCCAAAGACTCAGTTTAGCATTTATCCAGCAGCACAGGCCCTAGATTTTTGAAGATGGCCTCAGGAACCAGCACAGGGCCTGGTGTGGTGTAGTTAGCCTCGGCCAGCAGCACTGGCCCTGGTGTGTTGTAGGTGGCCTCAGCCAGCAGAACAAGACATTGGTGAAAACAGCCAAAAGCAATGTCGTTAATGTGCCCTCATTAATGGGCAGCTGCTTTGGGTCTTTTAATACACCCCTTCTCTGGATCAAAAGCAGTTCAATGACATGAAAATGAAAGGCTTACAGCACCAGGTATTCCCAGGCAGTCTCCCATCCAAGTACTAACCAAGCCCAGCCCTGCTTAGCTTCCGAGATCAGACGAGGTCAGGCGTGCTCAGGGTGGTATGGCCGTAAGCTGCTGCCCACAGCACAATGTGTCAATTTATGGAATCAAGTGATGAGGTGGCCAGTACCTGAAGTTACGAACACAATCCTATAACCCTACCTGCATGCTTGCCTAATACCCTAACCCAAAGACTCAGTTTAGCATTTATCCAGCAGCACAGGCCCTGGATTTTTGAAGATGGCCTCAGGAACCAGCACAGGGCCTGGTGTGGTGTAGTTAGCCTCGGCCAGCAGCACTGGCCCTGGTGTGTTGTAGGTGGCCTCAGCCAGCAGAACAAGACATTGGTGAAAACAGCCAAAAGCAATGTCGTTAATGTGCCCTCATTAATGGGCAGCTGCTTTGGGTCTTTTAATACACCCCTTCTCTGGATCAAAAGCAGTTCAATGACATGAAAATGAAAGGCTTACAACACCAGGTATTCCCAGGCAGTCTCCCATCCAAGTACTAACCAAGCCCAGCCCTGCTTAGCTTCCGAGATCAGACGAGGTCAGGCGTGCTCAGGGTGGTATGGCCGTAAGCTGCTTCCGGAAGCACAATGTGTCAATTTATGGAATCAAGTGATGAGGTGGCCAGTACCTGAAGTTACGAACACAATCCTATAACCCTACCTGCATGCTTGCCTAATACCCTAACCCAAAGACTCAGTTTAGCATTTATCCAGCAGCACAGGCCCTGGATTTTTGAAGATGGCCTCAGGAACCAGCACAGGGCCTGGTGTGGTGTAGTTAGCCTCGGCCAGCAGCACTGGCCCTGGTGTGTTGTAGGTGGCCTCAGCCAGCAGAACAAGACATTGGTGAAAACAGCCAAAAGCAATGTCGTTAATGTGCCCTCATTAATGGGCAGCTGCTTTGGGTCTTTTAATACACCCCTTCTCTGGATCAAAAGCAGTTCAATGACATGAAAATGAAAGGCTTACAGCACGAGGTATTCCCAGGCAGTCTCCCATCCAAGTACTAACCAAACCCAGCCCTGCTTAGCTTCCGAGATCAGACAAGGTCAGGCGTGCTCAGGGTGGTATGGCCGTAAGCTGCTTCCGGCAGCACAATGTGTCAATTTATGGAATCAAGTGATGAGGTGGCCAGTACCTGAAGTTACGAACACAATCCTATAACCCTACCTGCATGCTTGCCTAATACCCTAACCCAAAGACTCAGTTTAGCATTTATCCAGCAGCACAGGCCCTGGATTTTTGAAGATGGCCTCAGGAACCAGCACAGGGCCTGGTGTGGTGTAGTTAGCCTCGGCCAGCAGCACTGGCCCTGGTGTGTTGTAGGTGGCCTCAGCGAGCAGAACAAGACATTGGTGAAAACAGCCAAAAGCAATGTCGTTAATGTGCCCTCATTAATGGGCAGCTGCTTTGGGTCTTTTAATACACCCCTTCTCTGGATCAAAAGCAGTTCAATGACATGAAAATGAAAGGCTTACAGCACGAGGTATTCCCAGGCAGTCTCCCATCCAAGTACTAACCAAACCAAGCCCTGCTTAGCTTCCGAGATCAGACAAGGTCAGGCGTGCTCAGGGTGGTATGGCTGTAAGCTGCTTCCCACAGCACAATGTGTCAATTTATGGAATCAAGTGATGAGGTGGCCAGTACCTGAAGTTATGAACAGAATCCTATAACCCTACCTGCATGCTTGCCTGATACCCTAACCCAAAGACTCAGTTTAGCATTTATCCAGCAGCAGAGGCCCTGGATTTTTGAAGATGGCCTCAGGAACCAGCACAGGGCCTGGTGTGGTGTAGTTAGCCTCGGCCAGCAGCACTGGCCCTGGTGTGTTATAGGTGGCCTCAGCCAGCAGAACAAGACATTGGTGAAAACAGCCAAAAGCAATGTTGTTAATGTGCCCTCATTAATGGGTATCTGCTTTGGGTCTTTTAATACACCCCTTCTCTGGATCAAAAGCAGTTCAATGACATGAAAATGAAAGGCTTACAGCACCAGGTATTCCCAGGCAGTCTCCCATCCAAGTACTAACCAAGCACAGCCCTGCTTAGCTTCCGAGATCAGACGAGGTCAGGCGTGCTTAGGGTGGTATGGCCGTAAGCTGCTGCCCACAGCACAATGTGTCAATTTATGGAATCAAGTAATGAGGTGGCCAGTACCTGAAGTTACGAACACAATCCTATAACCCTACTTGCATGCTTGCCTAATACGCTAAGCCAAAGACTCAGTTTAGCATTTATCCTGCAGCACAGGCCCTGGATTTTTGAAGATGGCCTCAGGAACCAGCACAGGGCCTGGTGTGGTGTAGTTAGCCTCGGCCAGCAGCACTGGCCCTGGTGTGTTGTAGGTGGCCTCAGCCAGCAGAACAAGACATTGGTGAAAACAGCCAAAAGCAATGTCGTTAATGTGCCCTCATTAATTGGCAGCTGCTTTGGGTCTTTTAATAGACCCCTTCTCTGGATAAAAAGCAGTTCAATGACATGAAAAGAAAGGCTTACAGCACCAGGTATTCCCAGGCAGTCTCCCATCCAAGTACTAACCAAGCCCAGCCCTGCTTAGCTTCCGAGATCAGACGAGGTCAGGCGTGCTCAGGGTGGTATGGCCGTAAGCTGCTGCCCATAGCACAATGTGTCAATTTATGGAATCAAGTGATGAGGTGGCCAGTACCTGAAGTTACGAACACAATCCTATAACCCTACCTGCATGCTTGCCTAATACCCTAAGCCAAAGACTCAGTTTAGCATTTATCCAGCAGCACAGGCCCTGGATTTTTGAAGATGGCCTCAGGAACCAGCACAGGGCCTGGTGTGGTGTAGTTAGCCTCGGCCAGCAGCACTGGCCCTGGTGTGTTGTAGGTGGCCTCAGCCAGCAGAACAAGACAGTGGTGAAAACAGCCAAAAGCAATGTCGTTAATGTGCCCTCATTAATGGGCAGCTGCTTTGGGTCTTTTATTACACCCCTTCTCTTGATCAAAAGCAGTTCAATGACATGAAAAAGATAGGCTTAAAGCACCAGGTATTCCCAGGCAGTCTCCCATTCAAGTACTAACCAAGCCCAGCCCTGCTTAGCTTCCGAGATCAGACGAGGTCAGGCGTGCTCAGGGTGGTATGGCCATAAGCTGCTGCCCACAGCACAATGTGTCAATTTATGGAATCAAGTGATGAGGTGGCCAGTACCTGAAGTTACGAACACAATCCTATAAATCTACCTGCATGCTTGCCTAATACCCTAAGCCAAAGACTCAGTTTAGCATTTATCCAGCAGCACAGGCCCTGGATTTTTGAAGATGGCCTCAGGAACCAGCACAGGGCCTGGTGTGGTGTAGTTAGCCTCGGCCAGCAGCACTGGCCCTGGTGTGTTATAGGTGGCCTCAGCCAACAGAACAAGACATTGGTGAAAACAGCCAAAAGCAATGTTGTTAATGTGCCCTCATTAATGGGCATCTGCTTTGGGTCTTTTAATACACCCCTTCTCTGGATCAAAAGCAGTTCAATGACATGAAAATGAAAGGCTTACAGCACCAGGTATTCCTAGGCAGTCTCCCATCCAAGTATTAACCAAGCACAGCCCTGCTTAGCTTTCGAGATCAGACGAGGTCACGCGTGCTCAGGGTGGTATGGCCGTAAGCTGCTGCCCACAGCACAATGTGTCTATTTATGGAATCAAGTGATGAGGTGGCCAGTACCTGAAGTTACGAACACAATCCTATAACGCTACCTGCATGCTTGCCTAATACCCTAACCCAAAGACTCAGTTTAGCATTTATCCAGCAGCACAGGCCCTGGATTTTTGAAGATGGCCTCAGGAACCAGCACAGGGCCTGGTGTGGTGTAGTTAGCCTCGGCCAGCAGCACTGGCCCTGGTGTGTTGTAGGTGGCCTCAGCCAGCAGAACAAGACATTGGTGAAAACAGCCAAAAGCAATGTCGTTAATGTGCCCTCATTAATGGGCAGCTGCTTTGGGTCTTTTAATACACCCCTTCTCTGGATCAAAAGCAGTTCAATGACATGAAAATGAAAGGCTTACAGCACCAGGTATTCCCAGGCAGTCTCCCATCCAAGTACTAACCAAGCCCAGCCCAGCTTAGCTTCCGAGATCAGACGAGGTCAGGCGTGCTCAGGGTGGTATGACCGAAAGCTGCTGCCCACAGCACAATGTGTCAATTTATGGAATCAAGTGAAGAGGTGGCCAGTACCTGAAGTTACGAACACAACCCTATAACCCTACCTGCATGCTTGCCTAATACCCTAAGCCAAAGACTCAGTTTAGCATTTATCCAGCAGCACAGGCCATGGATTTTTGAAAATGGTCTCAGGAACCAGCACAGGGCCTGGTGTGGTGTAGTTAGCCTCGGCCAGCAGCACTGGCCCTGGTGTGTTGTAGGTGGCCTCAGCCAGCAGAACAAGACATTGGTGAAAACAGCCAAAAGCAATGTCGTTAATGTGCCCACATTAATGGGCAGCTGCTTTGGGTCTTTTAATACACCCCTTCTCTGGATCAAAAGCAGTTCAATGACATGAAAAAGATAGGCTTACAGCACCAGGTATTCCTAGGCAGTCTCCCATCCAAGTATTAACCAAGCACAGCCCTGCTTAGCTTTCGAGATCAGACGAGGTCACACGTGCTCAGGGTGGTATGGCCGTAAGCTGCTGCCCACAGCACAATGTGTCTATTTATGGAATCAAGTGATGAGGTGGCCAGTACCTGAAGTTACGAACACAATCCTATAACGCTACCTGCATGCTTGCCTAATACCCTAACCCAAAGACTCAGTTTAGCATTTATCCAGCAGCACAGGCCCTGGATTTTTGAAGATGGCCTCAGGAACCAGCACAGGGCCTGGTGTGGTGTAGTTAGCCTCGGCCAGCAGCACTGGCCCTGGTGTGTTGTAGGTGGCCTCAGCCAGCAGAACAAGACATTGGTGAAAACAGCCAAAAGCAATGTCGTTAATGTGCCCTCATTAATGGGCAGCTGCTTTGGGTCTTTTAATACACCCCTTCTCTGGATCAAAAGCAGTTCAATGACATGAAAATGAAAGGCTTACAGCACCAGGTATTCCCAGGCAGTCTCCCATCCAAGTACTAACCAAGCCCAGCCCTGCTTAGCTTCCGAGATCAGACGAGGTCAGGCGTGCTCAGGGTGGTATGACCGAAAGCTGCTGCCCACAGCACAATGTGTCAATTTATGGAATCAAGTGAAGAGGTGGCCAGTACCTGAAGTTACGAACACAACCCTATAACCCTACCTGCATGCTTGCCTAATACCCTAACCCAAAGACTCAGTTTAGCATTTATCCAGCAGCACAGGCCATGGATTTTTGAAAATGGTCTCAGGAACCAGCACAGGGCCTGGTGTGGTGTAGTTAGCCTAGGCCAGCAGCACTGGCCCTGGTGTGTCGTAGGTTGCCTCAGCCAGCAGAACAAGACATTGGTGAAAACAGCCAAAAGCAATGTCGTTAATGTGCCCTCATTAATGGGCAGCTGCTTTGGGTCTTTTAATAGACACCTTCTCTGGATCAAAAGCAGTTCAATGACATGAAAATGAAAGGCTTACAGCACCAGGTATTCCCAGGCAGTCTCCCATCCAAATACTAACCAAGCCCAGCCCCGCTTAGCTTCCGAGATCAGACGAGGTCAGGCGTGCTCAGGGTGGTATGGCCGTAAGCTGCTGCCCACAGCACAATGTGTCAATTTATGGAATCAAGTGATGAGGTGGCCAGTACCTGAAGTTACGAACACAATCCTATAACCCTACCTGCATGCTTGCCTCATACCCTAAGCCAAAGACTCAGTTTAGTATTTATCCAGCAGCACAGGATCTGGATTTTTGAAGATGGCCTCAGGAGCCAGCACAGGGCCTGTTGTGGTGTAGTTAGCCTCGGCCAGCAGCACTGGCCCTGGTGTGTTGTAGGTGGCCTAAGCCAGCAGAACAAGACATTGGTGAAAACAGCCAAAAGCAATGTCGTTAATGTGCCCTCATTAATGGGCAGCTGCTTTGGGTCTTTTAATACACCCATTCTCTGGATCAAAAGCACTTCAATGACATGAAAATGAAAGGCTTACAGCACCAAGTATTCCCAGGCAGTCTCCCATCCAAGTACTAACCAAGCCCAGCCCTGCTTAGCTTCCGAGATCAGACGAGGTCCGGCGTGCTCAGGGTGGTATGGCCGTAAGCTGCTACCTACAGCACAATGTGTCAATTTATGGAATCAACTGATGAGGTGGCCAGTACCTGAAGTTACGAACACAATCCTATAACCCTACCTGCATGCTTGCCTAATACCCTAACCCAAAGACTCAGTTTAGCATTTATCCAGCAGCACAGGCCCTGGATTTTTGAAGATGGCCTCAGGAACCAGCACAGGGCCTGGTGTGGTGTAGTTAGCCTCGTCCAGCAGCACTGGCCCTGGTGTGTTGTAGGTGGCCTCAGCCAGCAGAACAAGACATTGGTGAAAACAGCCAAAAGCAATGTCGTTAATGTGCCCTCATTAATGGGCAGCTGCTTTGGGTCTTTTAATACACCCCTTCTCTGGATCAAAAGCAGTTCAATGACATGAAAATGGAAGGCTTACAGCACCAGGTATTCCCAGGCAGTCTCCCATTCAAGTACTAACAAAGCCCAGCCCTGCTTAGCTTCCGAGATCAGACGAGGTCACGCGTGCTCATGGTGGTATGGCCGTAAGCTGCTGCCCAGAACACAATGTGTCAATTTATGGAATCAAGTGATGAGGTGGCCAGTACCTGAAGTTACGAACACAATCCTATAACCCTACCTGCATGCTTGCCTAATACCCTAACCCAAAGACTCAGTTTAGCATTTATCCAGCAGCACAGGCCCTGGATTTTTGAAGATGGCCTCAGGAACCAGCACAGGGCCTGGTGTGGTGTAGTTAGCCTCGGCCAGCAGCACTGGCCCTGGTGTGTTGTAGGTGGCCTCAGCCAGCAGAACAAGACATTGGCGAAAACAGCCAAAAGCAATGTGGTTAATGTGCCCTCATTAATGGGCAGCTGTTTTGGGTCTTTTAATACACCCCTTCTCTGGATCAAAAGCAGTTCAATGACATGAAAATGAAAGGCTTAAAGCACCAGGTATTCCCAGGCAGTCTCCCATCCAAGTACTAACAAAGCCCAGCCCTGCTTAGCTTCCGAGATCAGACGGGGTCAGGCGCGGTCAGGGTGGTATGGCCGTAAGCTGCTGCCCACAGCACAATGTGTCAATTTATGGAATCAACTGATGAGGTGGCCAGTACCTGAAGTTACAAACACAATCCTATAAGCCTACCTTCATGCTTCCGTAATACCCTAAACCAAAGACTCAGTTTAGCATTTATCCAGCAGCACAGGCCCTGGATTTTTGAAGATGGCCTCAGGAACCAGCACAGGGCCTGGTGTGGTGTAGTTAGCCTCGGCCAGCAGCACTGGCCCTGGTGTGTTGTAGGTGGCCTCAGCCAGCAGAACAAGACATTGGTGAAAACAGCCAAAAGGCTTACAGCACCAGGTATTCCCAGGCAGTCTCCCATCCAAGTACTAACAAAGCCCAGCCCTGCTTAGCTTTCGAGATCAGACGAGGTCAGGCGTGCTCAGGGTGGTATGGCCGTAAGCTGCTGCCCACAGCACAATGTGTCAATTTATGGAATCAAGTGATGAGGTGGCCAGTACCTGAAGTTACGAACACAATCCTATAACCCTACCTGCATGCTTGCCTAATACCCTAAGCCAAAGACTCAGTTTAGCATTTATCCAGCAGCACAGGCCCTGGATTTTTGAAGATGGCCTCAGGAACCAGCACAGGGCCTGGTGTGGTGTAGTTAGCCTCGGCCAGCAGCACTGGCCCTGGTGTGTTGTAGGTGGCCTCAGCCAGCAGAACAAGACATTGGTGAAAACAGCCAAAAGCAATGTCGTTAATGTGCCCTCATTAATGGGCAGCTGCTTTGGGTCTTTTAATACACCCCTTCTCTGGATCAAAAGCAGTTCAATGACATGAAAATGAAAGGCTTACAACACCAGGTATTCCAGGTAGTCTCCCATCCAAGTACTAACAAAGCCCAGCCCTGCTTAGCTTCCGAGATCAGACGAGGTCAGGCGTGCTCAGGGTGGTATGGCCGTAAGCTGCTGCGCACAGCACAATGTGTCAATTTATGGAATCAAGTGATGAGGTGGCCAGTACCTGAAGTTACGAACACAATCCTATAAGCCTACCTGCATGCTTGCCTATTACCCTAAGCCAAAGACTCAGTTTAGCATTTATCCAGCAGCACAGGCCCTGGATTTTTGAAGATGGCCTGAGGAACCAGCACAGGGCCTGGTGTGGTGTAATTAGCCTCGGCCAGAAGCACTGGCCCTGGTGTGTTGTAGGTGGCCTCAGCCAGCAGAACAAGACATTGGTGAAAACAGCCAAAAGCAATGTCGTTAATGTGCCCTCATTAATGGGCAGCTGCTTTGGGTCTTTTAATACACCCCTTCTCAAAAGCAGTTCAATGACATGAAAATGAAAGGCTTACAGCACCAGGTATTCCCAGGCAGTCTCCCATCCAAGTACTAACCAAGCCCAAGCCCTGCTTAGCTTCCGAGATCAGACGAGGTCAGGCGTGCTCAGGGTGGTATGGCCGTAAGCTGCTGCCCACAGCACACAATGTGTCAATTTATGGAATCAAGTGATGAGGTGGCCAGTACCTGAAGTTACGAACACAATCCTATAACCCTACCTGCATGCTTGCCTAATACCCTAAGCCAAAGACTCAGTTTAGCATTTATCCAGCAGCACAGGCCCTGGATTTTTGAAGATGGCCTCAGGAACCAGCACAGGGCCTGGTGTGGTGTAGTTAGCCTCGGCCAGAAGCACTGGCCGAGGTGTGTTGTAGGTGGCCTCAGCACGCAGAACAAGAAATTGGTGAAAACAGCCAAAAGCAATGTCGTTAATGTGCCCTCATTAATGGGCAGCTGCTTTGGGTCTTTTAATACACCCCTTCTCTGGATCAAAAGCAGTTCAATGACATGAAAATGAAAGGCTTACAGCACCAGGTATTCCCGGGCAGTCTCCCATCCAAGTACTAACCAAGCCAGGTATGGTGTAGTTAGCCTCGGCTACCTGCATGCTTGCCTAATACCCTAACCCAAAGACTCAGTTTACCATTTATCCAGCAGCACAGGTCCTGGATTTTTGAAGATTGCCTGAGGAACCAGCACAGGGCCTGGTGTGGTGTAATTAGCCTCGGCCAGAAGCACTGGCCGAGGTGTGTTGTAGGTGGCCTCAGCCAGCAGAACAAGACATTGGTGAAAACAGCCAAAAGCAATGTCGTTAATGTGCCCTCATTAATGGGCAGCTGCTTTGGGTCTTTTAATACACCCATTCTCTGGATCAAAAGCAGTTCAATGACATGAAAATGAAAGGCTTACAGCACCAGGTATTCCCAGGCAGTCTCCCATCTAAGTACTAACCAAGCCCAAGCCCTGCTTAGCTTCCGAGATCAGACGAGGTCAGGCGTGCTCAGGGTGGTATTGCCGTAAGCTGCTGCCCACAGCACACAATGTGTCAATTTATGGAATCAAGTGATGAGGTGGCCAGTACCTGAAGTTACGAACACAATCCTATAACCCTACCTGCATGCTTGCCTAATACCCTAAGCCAAAGACTCAGTTTAGCATTTATCCAGCAGCACAGGCCCTGGATTTTATGAAGATGGCCTCTGGAACCAGCACAGGGCCTGGTGTGGTGTAGTTAGCCTCGGCCAGCAGCACTGGCCCTGGTGTGTTGTAGGTGGCCTCAGCCAGCAGAACAAGACATTGGTGAAAACAGCCAAAAGCAATGTCGTTAATGTGCCCTCATTAATGGGCAGCTGCTTTGGGTCTTTTAATACACCCCTTCTCTGGATCAAAAGCAGTTCAATGACATGAAAATGAAAGGCTTACAGCACCAGGTATTCCCAGGCAGTCTCCCATCCAAGTACTAACCAAGCCAAGCCCTGCTTCGCTTCCGAGATCAGACGAGGTCAGGCGTGCTAAGGGTGGTATGGCCGCAAGCTGCTGCCCACAGCACAATGTGTCAATTTATGGAATCAAGTGATGAGGTGGCCAGTACCTGAAGTTACGAACACAATCCTATAACCCTACATGCATGCTTGCCTAATACCATAACCCAAAGACTCAGCTTAGCATTTATCCAGCAGCACAGGCCCTGGATTTTTGAAGATGGCCTGAGGAACCAGCACAGGGCCTGGTGTGGTGTAATTAGCCTCGGCCAGAAGCACTGGCCCTGGTGTGTTGTAGGTGGCCTCAGCCAGCAGAACAAGACATTGGTGAAAACAGCCAAAAGCAATGTCGTTAATGTGCCCTCATTAATGGGCAGCTGCTTTGGGTCTTTTAATACACCCCTTCTCTGGATCAAAAGCAGTTCAATGACATGAAAATGAAAGGCTTACAGCACGAGGTATTCCCAGGCAGTCTCCCATCCAAGTACTAACCAAACCCAGCCCTGCTTAGCTTCCGAGATCAGACAAGGTCAGGCGTGCTCAGGGTGGTATGGCTGTAAGCTGCTTCCCACAGCACAATGTGTCAATTTATGGAATCAAGTGATGAGGTGGCCAGTACCTGAAGTTATGAACAGAATCCTATAACCCTACCTGCATGCTTGCCTGATACCCTAACCCAAAGACTCAGTTTAGCATTTATCCAGCAGCAGAGGCCCTGGATTTTTGAAGATGGCCTCAGGAACCAGCACAGGGCCTGGTGTGGTGTAGTTAGCCTCGGCCAGCAGCACTGGCCCTGGTGTGTTATAGGTGGCCTCAGCCAGCAGAACAAGACATTGGTGAAAACAGCCAAAAGCAATGTTGTTAATGTGCCCTCATTAATGGGCATCTGCATTGGGTCTTTTAATACACCCCTTCTCTGGATCAAAAGCAGTTCAATGACATGAAAATGAAAGGCTTACAGCACCAGGTATTCCCAGGCAGTCTCCCATCCAAGTACTAACCAAGCCCAGCCCTGCTTAGCTTCCGAGATCAGACGAGGTCAGGCGTGCTCAGGGTGGTATGGCCGTAAGCTGCTGCCCATAGCACAATGTGTCAATTTATGGAATCAAGTGATGAGGTGGCCAGTACCTGAAGTTACGAACACAATCCTATAACCCTACCTGCATGCTTGCCTAATACCCTAAGCCAAAGACTCAGTTTAGCATTTATCCAGCAGCACAGGCCCTGGATTTTTGAAGATGGCCTCAGGAACCAGCACAGGGCCTGGTGTGGTGTAGTTAGCCTCGGCCAGCAGCACTGGCCCTGGTGTGTTGTAGGTGGCCTCAGCCAGCAGAACAAGACATTGGTGAAAACAGCCAAAAGCAATGTCGTTAATGTGCCCTCATTAATGGGCAGCTGCTTTGGGTCTTTTAATACACCCCTTCTCTGGATCAAAAGCAGTTCAATGACATGAAAATGAAAGGCTCACAGCACCAGGTATTCCCAGGCAGTCTCCCATCCAAGTACTAACCAAGCCCAGCGCTGCTTAGCTTCAGAGATCAGACGAGGTCAGGCGTGCTCAGGGTGGTATGGCCTTAAGCTGCTGCCCACAGCACAATGTGTCAATTTATGGAATCAAGTGATGAGGTGGCCAGTACCTGAAGTTACGAACACAATCCTATAACCCTACCTGCATGCTTGCCTAATACCCTAAGCCAAAGACTCAGTTTAGCATTTATCCAGCAGCACAGGCCCTGGATTTTTGAAGATGGCCTCAGGAACCAGCACAGGGCCTGGTGTGGTGTAGGTAGCCTCGGCCAGCAGCACTTGCCCTGGTGTGTTGTAGGTGGCCTCAGCCAGCAGAACAAGACATTGGTGAAAACAGCCAAAAGCAATGTTGTTAATGTGCCCTCATTAATGGGTATCTGCTTTGGGTCTTTTAATACACCCCTTCTCTGGATCAAAAGCAGTTCAATGACATGAAAATGAAAGGCTTACAGCACCAGGTATTCCCAGGCAGTCTCCCATCCAAGTACTAACCAAGCCCAGCCCTGCTTAGCTTCCGAGATCAGACGAGGTCAGGCGTGCTTAGGGTGGTATGGCCGTAAGCTGCTGCCCACAGCACAATGTGTCAATTTATGGAATCAAGTGATGAGGTGGCCAGTACCTGAAGTTACGAACACAATCCTATAACCCTACTTGCATGCTTGCCTAATACGCTAAGCCAAAGACTCAGTTTAGCATTTATCCTGCAGCACAGGCCCTGGATTTTTGAAGATGGCCTCAGGAACCAGCACAGGGCCTGGTGTGGTGTAGTTAGCCTCGGCCAGCAGCACTGGCCCTGGTGTGTTGTAGGTGGCCTCAGCCAGCAGAACAAGACATTGGTGAAAACAGCCAAAAGCAATGTCGTTAATGTGCCCTCATTAATGGGCAGCTGCTTTGGGTCTTTTAATACACCCCTTCTCTGGATAAAAAGCAGTTCAATGACATGAAAAGAAAGGCTTACAGCACCAGGTATTCCCAGGCAGTCTCCCATCCAAGTACTAACCAAGCCCAGCGCTGCTTAGCTTCCGAGATCAGACGAGGTCAGGCGTGGTCAGGGTGGTATGTCCTTAAGCTGCTGCCCACAGCACAATGTGTCAATTTATGGAATCAAGTGATGAGGTGGCCAGTACCTGAAGTTACGAACACAATCCTATAACCCTACCTGCATGCTTGCCTAATACCCTAAGCCAAAGACTCAGTTTAGCATTTATCCAGCAGCACAGGCCCTGGATTTTTGAAGATGGCCTCAGGAACCAGCACAGGGCCTGGTGTGGTGTAGGTAGCCTCAGCCAGCAGCACTTGTCCTGGTGTGTTGTAGGTGGCCTCAGCCAGCAGAACAAGACATTGGTGAAAACAGCCAAAAGCAATGTTGTTAATGTGCCCTCATTAATGGGTATCTGCTTTGGGTCTTTTAATACACCCCTTCTCTGGATCAAAAGCAGTTCAATGACATGAAAATGAAAGGCTTACAGCACCAGGTATTCGCAGCCAGTCTCCCATCCAAGTACTAACCAAGCCCAGCCCTGCTTAGCTTCCGAGATCAGACGAGGTCAGACGTGCTTAGGGTGGTATGGCCGTAAGCTGCTGCCCACAGCACAATGTGTCAATTTATGGAATCAAGTGATGAGGTGGCCAGTACCTGAAGTTACGAACACAATCCTATAACCCTACTTGCATGCTTGCCTAATACGCTAAGCCAAAGACTCAGTTTAGCATTTATCCTGCAGCACAGGCCCTGGATTTTTGAAGATGGCCTCAGGAACCAGCACAGTGCCTGGTGTGGTGTAGTTAGCCTCGGCCAGCAGCACTGGCCCTGGTGTGTTGTAGGTGGCCTCAGCCAGCAGAACAAGACATTGGTGAAAACAGCCAAAAGCAATGTCGTTAATGTGCCCTCATTAATGGGCAGCTGCTTTGGGTCTTTTAATACACCCCTTCTCTGGACAAAAAGCAGTTCAATGACATGAAAAGAAAGGCTTACAGCACCAGGTATTCCCAGGCAGTCTCCCATCCAAGTACTAACCAAGCCCAGCCCTGCTTAGCTTCCGAGATCAGACGAGGTCAGGCGTGCTCAGGGTGGTATGGCCGTAAGCTGCTGCCCATAGCACAATGTGTCAATTTATGGAATCAAGTGATGAGGTGGCCAGTACCTGAAGTTACGAACACAATCCTATAACCCTACCTGCATGCTTGCCTAATACCCTAAGCCAAAGACTCAGTTTAGCATTTATCCAGCAGCACAGGCCCTGGATTTTTGAAGATGGCCTCAGGAACCAGCACAGGGCCTGGTGTGGTGTAGTTAGCCTCGGCCAGCAGCACTGGCCCTGGTGTGTTGTAGGTGGCCTCAGCCAGCAGAACAAGACATTGGTGAAAACAGCCAAAAGCAATGTCGTTAATGTGCCCTCATTAATGGGCAGCTGCTTTGGGTCTTTTAATACACCCCTTCTCTGGATCAAAAGCAGTTCAATGACATGAAAATGAAAGGCTTATAGCACCAGGTATTCCCAGGCAGTCTCCCATCCAAGTACTAACCAAGCCCAGCCCTGCTTAGCTTCCGAGATCAGACGAGGTCAGGCGTGCTCAGGGTGGTATGGCCTTAAGCTGCTGCCCACAGCACAATGTGTCAATTTATGGAATCAAGTGATGAGGTGGCCAGTACCTGAAGTTACGAACACAATCCTATAACCCTACCTGCATGCTTGCCTAATACCCTAAGCCAAAGACTCAGTTTAGCATTTATCCAGCAGCACAGGCCCTGGATTTTTGAAGATGGCCTCAGGAACCAGCACAGGGCCTGGTGTGGTGTAGGTAGCCTCGGCCAGCAGCACTTGCCCTGGTGTGTTGTAGGTGGCCTCAGCCAGCAGAACAAGACATTGGTGAAAACAGCCAAAAGCAATGTTGTTAATGTGCCCTCATTAATGGGTATCTGCTTTGGGTCTTTTAATACACCCCTTCTCTGGATCAAAAGCAGTTCAATGACATGAAAATGAAAGGCTTACAGCACCAGGTATTCCCAGGCAGTCTCCCATCCAAGTACTAACCAAGCCCAGCCCTGCTTAGCTTCCGAGATCAGACGAGGTCAGGCGTGCTTAGGGTGGTATGGCCGTAAGCTGCTGCCCACAGCACAATGTGTCAATTTATGGAATCAAGTGATGAGGTGGCCAGTACCTGAAGTTACGAACACAATCCTATAACCCTACTTGCATGCTTGCCTAATACGCTAAGCCAAAGACTCAGTTTAGCATTTATCCTGCAGCACAGGCCCTGGATTTTTGAAGATGGCCTCAGGAACCAGCACAGGGCCTGGTGTGGTGTAGTTAGCCTCGGCCAGCAGCACTGGCCCTGGTGTGTTGTAGGTGGCCTCAGCCAGCAGAACAAGACATTGGTGAAAACAGCCAAAAGCAATGTCGTTAATGTGCCCTCATTAATGGGCAGCTGCTTTGGGTCTTTTAATACACCCCTTCTCTGGATAAAAAGCAGTTCAATGACATGAAAAGAAAGGCTTACAGCACCAGGTATTCCCAGGCAGTCTCCCATCCAAGTACTAACCAAGCCCAGCCCTGCTTAGCTTCCGAGATCAGACGAGGTCAGGCGTGCTCAGGGTGGTATGGCCGTAAGCTGCTGCCCATAGCACAATGTGTCAATTTATGGAATCAAGTGAGAAGGTGGCCAGTACCTGAAGTTACGAACACAATCCTATAACCCTACCTGCATGCTTGCCTAATACCATAACCCAAAGACTCAGTTTAGCATTTATCCAGCAGCACAGGCCCTGGATTTTTGAAGATGGCCTCAGGAACCAGCACAGGGCCTGGTGTGGTGTAGTTAGCCTCGGCCAGCAGCACTGGCCCTGGTGTGTTGTAGGTGGCCTCAGCCAGCAGAACAAGACATTGGTGAAAACAGCCAAAAGCAATGTCGTTAATGTGCCCTCATTAATGGGCAGCTTCTTTGGGTCTTTTAATACACCCCTTCTCTGGATCAAAAGCAGTTCAATGACATGAAAATGAAAGGCTTACAGCACCAGGTATTCCCAGGCAGTCTCTCATCCAAGTACTAACCAAACCCAGCCCTGCTTAGCTTCCGAGATCAGACAAGGTCAGGCGTGCTCAGGGTGGTATGGCCGTAAGCTGCTGCCCACAGCACAATGTGTCAATTTATGGAATCAAGTGATGAGGTGGCCAGTACCTGAAGTTATGAACACAATCCTATAACCCTACCTGCATGCTTGCCTAATACCCTAACCCAAAGACTCAGTTTAGCATTTATCCAGCAGCACAGGCCCTGGATTTTTGAAGATGGCCTCAGGAACCAGCACAGGGCCTGGTGTGGTGTAGTTAGCCTCGGCCAGCAGCACTGGCCCTGGTGTGTTATAGGTGGCCTCAGCCAGCAGAACAAGACATTGGTGAAAACAGCCAAAAGCAATGTTGTTAATGTGCCCTCATTAATGGGCATCTGCTTTGCGTCTTTTAATACACCCCTTCTCTGGATCAAAAGCAGTTCAATGACATGAAAATGAAAGGCTTACAGCACCAGGTATTCCCAGGCAGTCTCCCATCCAAGTACTAACCAAACCCAGCGCTGCTTAGCTTCCGAGATCAGACGAGGTCAGGCGTGCTCAGGGTGGTATGGCCGTAAGCTGCTGCCCACAGAACAATGTGTCAATTTATGGAATCAAGTGATGAGGTGGCCAGTACCTGAAGTTATGAACACAATCCTATAACCCTACCTGCATGCTTGCCTAATACCCTAACCCAAAGACTCAGTTTAGCATTTATCCAGCAGCACAGGCCCTGGATTTTTGAAGATGGCCTCAGGAACCAGCACAGGGCCTGGTGTGGTGTAGTTAGCCTCGGCCAGCAGCACTGGCCCTGGTGTGTTATAGGTGGCCTCAGCCAGCAGAACAAGACATTGGTGAAAACAGCCAAAAGCAATGTTGTTAATGCGCCCTCATTAATGGGCATCTGCTTTGGGTCTTTTAATACACCCCTTCTCTGGATCAAAAGCAGTTCAATGACATGAAAATGAAAGGCTTACAGCACAAGGTATTCCTAGGCAGTCTCCCATCCAAGTACTAACCAAGCCCAGCCCTGCTTAGCTTCCGAGATCAGACGAGGTCACGCGTGCTCAGGGTGGTATGGCCGTAAGATGCTGCCCACAGCACAATGTGTCAATTTATGGAATCAAGTGATGAGGTGGCCAGTACCTGAAGTTACGAACACAATCCTATAACCCTACCTGCATGCTTGCCTAATACCCTAAGCCAAAGACTCAGTTTAGCATTTATCCAGCAGCACAGGCCCTGGATTTTTGAAGATGGCCTCAGGAACCAGCACAGGGCCTGGTGTGGTGTAGTTAGCCTCGGCCAGCAGCACTGGCCCTGGTGTGTTGTAGGTGGCCTCAGCCAGCAGAACAAGACATTGGTGAAAACAGCCAAAAGCAATGTCGTTAATGTGCCCTCATTAATGGGCAGCTGCTTTGGGTCTTTTAATACACCCCTTCTCTGGATCAAAAGCAGTTCAATGACATGAAAATGAAAGGCTTACAGCACCAGGTATTCCCAGGCAGTCTCCCATCCAAGTACTAACCAAACCCAGCGCTGCTTAGCTTCCGAGATCAGACGAGGTCAGGCGTGCTCAGGGTGGTATGGCCGTAAGCTGCTGCCCACAGCACAATGTGTCAATTTATGGAATCAAGTGATGAGGTGGCCAGTACCTGAAGTTATGAACACAATCCTATAACCCTACCTGCATGCTTGCCTAATACCCTAACCCAAAGACTCAGTTTAGCATTTATCCAGCAGCACAGGCCCTGGATTTTTGAAGATGGCCTCAGGAACCAGCACAGGGCCTGGTGTGGTGTAGTTAGCCTCGTCCAGCAGCACTGGCCCTGGTGTGTTGTAGGTGGCCTCAGCCAGCAGAACAAGACATTGGTGAAAACAGCCAAATGCAATGTCGTTAATGTGCCCTCATTAATGGGCAGCTGCTTTGGGTCTTTTAATACACCCCTTCTCTGGATCAAAAGCAGTTCAATGACATGAAAATGGAAGGCTTACAGCACCAGGTATTCCCAGGCAGTCTCCCATTCAAGTACTAACAAAGCCCAGCCCTGCTTAGCTTCCGAGATCAGACGAGGTCACGCGTGCTCATGGTGGTATGGCCGTAAGCTGGTGCCCAGAACACAATGTGTCAATTTATGGAATCAAGTGATGAGGTGGCCAGTACCTGAAGTTACGAACACAATCCTATAACCCTACCTGCATGCTTGCCTAATACCCTAAGCCAAAGACTCAGTTTAGCATTTATCCAGCAGCACAGGCCCTGGATTTTTGAAGATGGCCTCAGGAACCAGCACAGGGCCTGGTGTGGTGTAGTTAGCCTCGGCCAGCAGCACTGGCCCTGGTGTGTTGTAGGTGGCCTCAGCCAGCAGAACAAGACATTGGTGAAAACAGCCAAAAGCAATGTCGTTAATGTGCCCTCATTAATGGGCAGCTGTTTTGGGTCTTTTAATACACCCCTTCTCTGGATAAAAAGCAGTTCAATGACATGAAAATGAAAGGCTTACAGCACCAGGTATTCCCAGGCAGTCTCCCATCCAAGTACTAACCAAGCCCAGCCCTGCTTTGCTTCCGAAATCAGACGAGGTCACGCGTGATCAGGGTGGTATGGCCGTAAGCTGCTGCCCACAGCACAATGTGTCAATTTATGGAATCAAGTGATGAGGTGGCCAGTACCTGAAGTTACGAACACAATCCTATAACCCTACCTGCATGCTTGCCTAATACCCTAAGCCAAAGACTCAGTTTAGCATTTATCCAGCAGCACAGGCCCTGGATTTTTGAAGATGGCCTCAGGAACCAGCACAGGGCCTGGTGTGGTGTAGTTAGCCTCGGCCAGCAGCACTGGCCCTGGTGTGTTGTAGGTGGCCTCAGCCAGCAGAACAAGACATTGGCGAAAACAGCCAAAAGCAATGTGGTTAATGTGCCCTCATTAATGGGCAGCTGTTTTGGGTCTTTTAATACACCCCTTCTCTGGATCAAAAGCAGTTAAATGACATGAAAATGAAAGGCTTACAGCACCAGGTATTCCCAGGCAGTCTCCCATCCAAGTACTAACAAAGCCCAGCCCTGCTTACCGTCCGAGATCAGACGGGGTCAGGCGCGGTCAGGGTGGTATGGCCGTAAGCTGCTGCCCACAGCACAATGTGTCAATTTATGGAATCAAGTGATGAGGTGGCCAGTACCTGAAGTTACAAACACAATCCTATAAGCCTACCTTCATGCTTCCCTAATACCCTAAACCAAAGACTCAGTTTAGCATTTATCCAGCAGCACAGGCCCTGGATTTTTGAAGATGGCCTCAGGAACCAGCACAGGGCCTGGTGTGGTGTAGTTAGCCTCGGCCAGCAGCACTGGCCCTGGTGTGTTGTAGGTGGCCTCAGCCAGCAGAACAAGACATTGGTGAAAACAGCCAAAAGGCTTACAGCACCAGGTATTCCCAGGCAGTCTCCCATCCAAGTACTAACAAAGCCCAGCCCTGCTTAGCTTTCGAGATCAGACGAGGTCAGGCGTGCTCAGGGTGGTATGGCCGTAAGCTGCTGCCCACAGCACAATGTGTCAATTTATGGAATCAAGTGATGAGGTGGCCAGTACCTGAAGTTACGAACACAATCCTATAACCCTACCTGCATGCTTGCCTAATACCCTAAGCCAAAGACTCAGTTTAGCATTTATCCAGCAGCACAGGCCCTGGATTTTTGAAGTTGGCCTCAGGAACCAAAACAGGGCCTGGTGTGGTGTAGTTAGCCTCGGCCAGCAGCACTGGCCCTGGTGTGTTGTAGGTGGCCTCAGCCAGCAGAACAAGACATTGGTGAAAACAGCCAAAAGCAATGTCGTTAATGTGCCCTCATTAATGGGCAGCTGCTTTGGGTCTTTTAATACACCCCTTCTCTGGATCAAAAGCAGTTCAATGACATGAAAATGAAAGGCTTACAACACCAGGTATTCCAGGCAGTCTCCCATCCAAGTACTAACAAAGCCCAGCCCTGCTTAGCTTCCGAGATCAGACGAGGTCAGGCGTGCTCAGGGTGGTATGGCCGTAAGCTGCTGCGCACAGCACAATGTGTCAATTTATGGAATCAAGTGATGAGGTGGCCAGTACCTGAAGTTACGAACACAATCCTATAAGCCTACCTGCATGCTTGCCTAATACCCTAAGCCAAAGACTCAGTTTAGCATTTATCCAGCAGCACAGGCCCTGGATTTTTGAAGATGGCCTCAGGAACCAGCACAGGGCCTGGTGTGGTGTAGTTAGCCTCGGCCAGCAACACTGGCCCTGGTGTGTTGTAGGTGGCCTCAGCACGCAGAACAAGAAATTGGTGAAAACAGCCAAAAGCAATGTCGTTAATGTGCCCTCATTAATGGGCAGCTGCTTTGGGTCTTTTAATACACCCCTTCTCTGGATCAAAAGCAGTTCAATGACATGAAAATGAAAGGCTTACAGCACCAGGTATTCCCAGGCAGTCTCCCATCCAAGTACTAACCAAGCCCAAGCCCTGCTTATCTTCCGAGATCAGACGAGGTCAGGCGTGCTAAGGGTGGTATGGCCGCAAGCTGCTGCCCACAGCACAATGTGTCAATTTATGGAATCAAGTGATGAGGTGGCCAGTACCTGAAGTTACGAACACAATCCTATAACCCTACCTGCATGCTTGCATAATACCCTAAGCCAAAGACTCAGTTTAGCATTTATCCGGCAGCACAGGCCCTGGATTTTTGAACATGGCCTGAGGAACCAGCACAGGGCCTGGTGTGGTGTAGTTAGCCTCGGCCAGCAGCACTGGCCCTGGTGTGTTGTAGGTGGCCTCAGCCAGCAGAACAAGACATTGGTGAAAACAGACAAAAGCAATGTCGTTAATGTGCCCTCATTAATGGGCAGCTGCTTTGGGTCTTTTAATACACCCCTTCTCAAAAGCAGTTCAATGACATGAAAATGAAAGGCTTACAGCACCAGGTATTCCCAGGCAGTCTCCCATCCAAGTACTAACCAAGCCCAAGCCCTGCTTAGCTTCCGAGATCAGACGAGGTCAGGAGTGCTCAGGGTGGTATGGCCGTAAGCTGCTGCCCACAGCACACAATGTGTCAATTTATGGAATCAAGTGATGAGGTGGCCAGTACCTGAAGTTACGAACACAATCCTATAACCCTACCTGCATGCTTGCCTAATACCCTAAGCCAAAGACTCAGTTTAGCATTTATCCAGCAGCACAGGCCCTGGATTTTTGAAGATGGCCTCAGGAACCAGCACAGGGCCTGGTGTGGTGTAGTTAGCCTCGGCCAGCAGCACTGGCCCTGGTGTGTTGTAGGTGGCCTCAGCCACCAGAACAAGACATTGGTGAAAACATCCAAAAGCAATGTCGTTAATGTGCCCTCATTAATGGGCAGCTGCTTTGACTCTTTTAATACACCCCTTCTCTGGATCAAAAGCAGTTCAATGACATGAAAATGAAAGGCTTACAGCACCAGGCATTCCCAGGCAGTCTCCCATCCAAGTACTAACCAAGCACAGCCCTGCTTAGCGTCCGAGATCAGACGAGGTCAGGCGTGCTCAGGGTTGTATGGCCGTAAGCTGCTGCCCACAGCACAATGTGTCAATTTATGGAATCAAGTGATGAGGTGGCCAGTACCTGAAGTTACGAACACAATCCTATAACCCTACCTGCATGCTTGCCTAATACCCCAAGCCAAAGACTCAGTTTAGCATTTATCCAGCAGCACAGGCCCTGGATTTTTGAAGATGGCCTCAGGAACCAGCACAGGGCCTGGTGTGGTGTAGTTAGCCTCGGCCAGCAGCACTGGCCCTGGTGTGTTGTAGGTGGCCTCAGCCAGCAGAACAAGACATTGGTGAAAACAGCCAAAAGGAATGTCGTTAATGTGCCCTCATTAATGGGCAGCTGCTTTGGGTCTTTTAATACACCCCTTCTCTGGATCAAAAGCAGTTCAATGACATGAAAATGAAAGGCTTACAGCACCAGGTATTCCCAGGCAGTCTCCCATCCAAGTACTAACCAAGCCCAGCCCTGCTTAGCTTCCGAGATCAGACGAGGTCAGGCGTGCTCAGGGTGGTATGGCCGTAAGCTGCTGCCCACAGCACACAATGTGTCAATTTATGGAATCAAGTGATGAGGTGGCCAGTACCTGAGGTTACGAACACAATCCTATAACCCTACCTGCATGCTTGCCTAATACCCTAAGCCAAAGACTCAGTTTAGCATTTATCCAGCAGCACAGGCCCTGGATTTTTGAAGATGGCCTCAGGAACCAGCACAGGGCCTGGTGTGGTGTAGTTAGCCTCGGCCAGCAGCACTGGCCCTGGTGTGTTGTAGGTGGCCTCAGCCACCAGAACAAGACATTGGTGAAAACAGCCAATAGCAATGTCGTTAATGTGCCCTCATTAATGGGCAGCTGCTTTGGGTCTTTTAATACACCCATTCTCTGGATCAAAAGCAGTTCAATGACATGAAAATGAAAGGCTTACAGCACCAGGTATTCCCAGGCAGTCTCCCATCCAAGTACTAACCAAGCCCAGTCCTGCTTAGCTTCCGAGATCAGACGAGGTCAGGCGTGCTCAGGGTGGTATGGCCGTAAGCTGCTGCCCACAGCACAATGTGTCAATTTATGGAATCAAGTGATGAGGTGGCCAGTACCTGAAGTTACGAACACAATCCTATAACCCTACCTGCATGCTTGCCTAATACCCTAAGCCAAAGACTCAGTTTAGCATTTATCCAGCAGCACAGGCCCTGGATTTTTGAAGATGGCCTCAGGAACCAGCACAGGGCCTGGTGTGGTGTAGTTAGCCTCGGCCAGCAGCACTGGCCCTGGTGTGTTGTAGGTGGCCTCAGCCAGCAGAACAAGAAATTGGTGAAAACATCCAAAAGCAATGTCGTTAATGTGCCCTCATTAATGGGCAGCTGCTTTGGGTCTTTTAATACACCCCTTCTCTGGATCAAAAGCAGTTCAATGACATGAAAATGAAAGGCTTACAGCACCAGGTATTCCCAGGCAGTCTCCCATCCAAGTACTAACCAAGCCCCGCCCTGCTTAGCTTCCGAGATCAGACGAGGTCAGGCGTGCTCAGGGTGGTATGGCCGTAAGCTGCTGCCCACAGCACAATGTGTCAATTTATGGAATCAAGTGATGAGGTGGCCAGTACCTGAAGTTACGAACACAATCCTATAACCCTACCTGCATGCTTGCCTAATACCCTAAGCCAAAGACTCAGTTTAGCATTTATCCAGCAGCACAGGCCCTGGATTTTTGAAGATGGCCTCAGGAACCAGCACAGGGCCTGGTGTGGTGTAGTTAGCCTCGGCCAGCAGCACTGGCCCTGGTGTGTTGTAGGTGGCCTCAGCCAGCAGAACAAGACATTGGTGAAAACATCCAAAAGCAATGTCGTTAATGTGCCCTCATTAATGGGCAGCTGCTTTGGGTCTTTTAATACACCCCTTCTCTGGATCAAAAGCAGTTCAATGACATGAAAATGAAAGGCTTACAGCACCGGGTATTCCCAGGCAGTCTCCCATCCAAGTACTAACCAAGCCCAGCCCTGCTTAGCTTCCGAGATCAGACGAGGTCAGGCGTGCTCAGGGTGGTATGGCCGTAAGCTGCTGTCCACAGCACAATTTGTCAATTTATGGAATCAAGTGATGAGGTGGCCAGTACCTGAAGTTAAGAACACAATCCTATAACCCTACCTGCATGCTTGCCTCATACCCTAAGCCAAAGACTCAGTTTAGCATTTATCCAGCAGCACAGGCCCTGGATTTTTGAAGATGGCCTCAGGAACCAACACAGGGCCTGGTGTGGTGTAGTTAGCCTCGGCCAGCAGCACTGGCCCTGGTGTGTTGTAGGTGGCCTCAGCCAGCAGAACAAGACATTGGTGAGAACAGCCAAAAGCAATGTCGTTAATGTGCCCTCATTAATGGGCAGCTGCTTTGGGTCTTTTAATACACCCATTCTCTGGATCAAAAGCAGTTCAATGACATGAAAATGAAAGGCTTACAGCACCAGGTATTCCCAGGCAGTCTCCCATCCAAGTACTAACCAAGCCCAGCCCTGCTTAGCTTCCGAGATCAGACGAGGTCAGGCGTGCTCAGGGTGGTATGGCCGTAAGCTGCTGCCCACAGCACACTGTGTCAATTTATGGAATCAAGTGATGAGGTGGCCAGTACCTGAAGTTACGAACACAATCCTATAACCCTACCTGCATGCTTGCCTCATACCCTAACCCAAAGACTCAGTTTAGCATTTATCCAGCAGCACAGGCCCTGGATTTTTGAAGATGGCCTCAGGAACCAGCACAGGGCCTGGTGTGGTGTAGTTAGCCTCGGCCAGCAGCACTGGCCCTGGTGTGTTGTAGGTGGCCTCAGCCAGCAGAACAAGACATTGGTGAAAACAGCCAAAATCAATGTCGTTAATGTGCCCTCATTAATGGGCAGCTGCTTTGGGTCTTTTAATACACCCCTTCTCTGGATCAAAAGCAGTTCAATGACATGAAAATGAAAGGCTTACAGCACCAGGTATTCCGAGGCAGTCTCCCATCGAAGTACTAACTAAGCCCAGCTCTGCTTAGCTTCCGAGATCAGACGAGGTCAGGCGTGCTCAGGGTGATATGGCCGTAAGCTGCTGCTCACAGCATAATATGTCAATTTATGGAATCAAGTGATGTGGTGGCCAGTACCTGAAGTTACGAACACAATCCTATAACCCTACCTGCATGCTTGCCTAATACCCTAACCTAAAGACTCAGTTTAGCATTTATCCAGCAGCACAGGCCCTGGATTTTTGAAGATGGCCTCAGGAACCAGCACAGGGCCTGGTGTGGTGTAGTTAGCCTCGGCCAGCAGCACTTAGCCCGGGTGTGTTGTAGGTGGCCTCAGCCAGCAGAACAAGACATTGGTGAAAAAAGCAAAAAGCAATGTGGTTAATGTGCCCTCATTAATGGGCATCTGCTTTGGGTCTTTTAATACACCCCTTCTCTGGATCAAAAGCAGTTCAATGACATGAAAATGAAAGGCTTACAGCACCAGGTATTCCCAGGCAGTCTCCCATCCAAGTACTAACCAAGCGCAGCCCTGCTTAGCTTCCGAGATCAGACGAGGTCAGGCGTGCTCAGGGTGGTATGGCCGTAAGCTGCTGCCCACAGCACAATGTGTCAATTTATGGAATCAAGTGATGAGGTGGCCAGTACCTGAAGTTACGAACACAATCCTATAACCCTACCTGCATGCTTGCCTCATACCCTAAGCCAAAGACTCAGTTTAGCATTTATCCAGCAGCACAGGCCCTGGATTTTTGAAGATGGCCTCAGGAACCAGCACAGGGCCTGGTGTGGTGTAGTTAGCCTCGGCCAGCAGCACTGGCCCTGGTGTGTTGTAGGTGGCCTCAGCCAGCAGAACAAGACATTGGTGAAAACAGCCAAAAGCAATGTCGTTAATGTGCCCTCATTAATGGGTAGCTGCTTTGGGTCTTTTAATACACCCCTTCTCTGGATCAAAAGCAGTTCAATGACATGAAAAAGAAAGGCTTACAGCACCAGCTTTTCCCAGGAAGTCTCCAATCCAAGTACTAACCAAGCCCATTCCTCCTTAGTTTCCGAGATCAGACGAGGTCAGGCGTGCTCAGGGTGGTATGGCCGTAAGCTGCTGCCCACAGCACAATGTGTCAATTTATGGAATCAAGTGATGAGGTGGCCAGTACCTGAAGTTACGAACACAATCCTATAACCCTACCTGCATGCTTGCCTAAAACCCTAAGCCAAAGACTCAGTTTAGCATTTATCCGGCAGCACAGGACCTGGATTTTTGAAGATGGCCTGAGGAACCAGCACAGGGCCTGGTGTGGTGTAGTTAGCCTCGGCCAGCAGCACTGGCCCTGGTGTGTTGTAGGTGGCCTCAGCCAGCAGAACAAGACATTGGTGAAAACAGACAAAAGCAATGTCGTTAATGTGCCCTCATTAATGGGCAGCTGCTTTGGGTCTTTTAATACACCCCTTCTCAAAAGCAGTTCAATGACATGAAAATGAAAGGCTTACAGCACCAGGTATTCCCAGGCAGTCTCCCATCCAAGTACTAACCAAGCCCAAGCCCTGCTTAGCTTCCGAGATCAGACGAGGTCAGGAGTGCTCAGGGTGGTATGGCCGTAAGCTGCTGCCCACAGCACACAATGTGTCAATTTATGGAATCAAGTGATGAGGTGGCCAGTACCTGAAGTTACGAACACAATCCTATAACCCTACCTGCATGCTTGCCTCATACCCTAACCCAAAGACTCAGTTTAGCATTTATCCAGCAGCACAGGACCTGGATTTTTGAAGATGGCCTCAGGAACCAGCACAGGGCCTGGTGTGGTGTAGTTAGCCTCGGCCAGCAGCACTAGCCCTGGTGTTTTGTAGGTGGCCTCAGCCAGCAGAACAAGACATTGGTGAAAACAGCCATAAGCAATGTCGTTAATGTGCCCTCATTAATGGGCAGCTGCTTTGGGTCTTTTAATACACCCCTTCTCTGGATCAAAAGCAGTTCAATGACATGAAAGGCTTACAGTACCAGGTATTCCCAGGCAGTCTCCCATCCAAGTACTAACCAAGCCCAGCCCTGCTTAGCTTCCGAGATCAGACGAGGTCAGGCGTGCTCAGGGTGGTATGGCCGTAAGCTGCTGCCCACAGCACAATGTGTAAATTTATGGAATCAAGTGATGAGGTGGCCAGTACCTGAAGTTACGAACACAATCCTATAACCCTACCTGCATGCTTGCCTAATACCCTAAGCCAAAGACTCAGTTTAGCATTTATCCAGCAGCACAGGCCCTGGATTTTTGAAGATGGCCTCAGGAACCAGCACAGGGCCTGGTGTGGTGTAGTTAGCCTCGGCCAGCAGCACTGGCCCTGGTGTGTTGTAGGTGGCCTCAGCCAGCAGAACAAGACATTGGTGAAAACAGCCAAAAGCAATGTCATTAATGTGCCCTCATTAATGGGCAGCTGCTTTGGGTCTTTTAATACACCCCTTCTCTGGATCAAAAGCAGTTCAATGACATGAAAATGAAAGGCTTACAGCACCAGGTATTCCCAGGCAGTCTCCCATCCAAGTACTAACCAAGCCCAGCCCTGTTTAGCTTCCGAGATCAGACGAGGTCAGGCGTGCTCAGGGTGGTATGGCCGTCAGCTGCTACCCACAGCACAATGTGTCAATTTATGGAATCAAGTGATGTGGTGGGCAGTACCTGAAGTTACGAACACAATCCTATAACCCTACCTTCATGCTTGCCTAATACCCTAAGCCAAAGACTCAGTTTAGCATTTATCCAGCAGCACAGGCCCTGGATTTTTGAAGATGGCCTCAGGAACCAGCACAGGGCCTGGTGTGGTGTAGTTAGCCTCGGCCAGCAGCACTGGCCCTGGTGTGTTGTAGGTGGCCTCAGCCAGCAGAACAAGACATTGGTGAAAACAGCCAAAAGCAGAATCAGAATCAGAATTTATTTGTCACATATAGGTTGCCCTGCAGTAAAACGAGACACCCCACCCCGACCTTACACATATAACACAGACATCACATTGGGGTTACAAGTCGGAGATCGGCAGTTATGGAAAAAACACTGAAATGTACACACAATGGGAAGGTATAAGAAGAAAAAAAGAGACCCCTACTCATGCTGTGCTTCCATGGTAGGACAGCACGAGAACAGGAAACAAAAAAACTCCTCTGCACAAAAAAAAAGCACATGAATGTTCACAGCACAACATTATGAAGACATAACAAGCCACAGGGTTGGGTAGGGGGATGGGGAGTAATCCCAGGCAACACAGCAGCCATCCTGCCACTGCGCCGACTCGCCAGCGCGGGCCCAGACCCGCCTCGTGTTCCCAGGAGGTAACAAGCATCGAAGGCGTTGGAAAGGGAAGGGGAGATGAGTGAGTGCTTATCAGTGTAAGTGTGTGTGTGTGCGTGTCCATAGTTCAGCTGAGACAGTGTCCTTCGCCCTATCAGGCAAAGTAAACAGTCCTCCAGCCAATCCAGGTGGCCTTGCAGAGATGGGGAGAATAGTCATCACACAGTCGTTATCAGGGAGTGTTTGTCCGGCTTCAGCCTTGGGCCTGTGCAGCTGGCGCCGTGGTGGTGTCTGCATTTTGATCCCGAATTTGTTGATTTATTTTAGAATTTTCAAAGCTGATCTTTTTAACACTCTGATACTGGTCTCTCTATCTCCCGTTGGAGAGCCGCGAGCCTCTCCATGATGGTATCAAACTTCTGATCCGTGGTGTTATCATTCTTTTGATTCTGAGACCTCACAACTGCTGTGATCCGTTCTGTGATGTGATCCAGCTTTCGCTCAAGGTTCTCATTTTGAGCAGGGCCCTCTCTGATGTATCCCACCATACGCTCAATGGTGTTGTTTTGAGCCTTCACAGAAGCCGTAAGCGTCTCCAAGGTGTTAACCATGCTGCGTTCGTTGTGAGAGGTCGCGACTCGTCCCGTCGCTTCGATTCCAGCGGGCAGCTTTGGGGGGGTTTGAACAGCCGGTTCTGCTCTGTTATTTCTCCGATAAGTCAGGGCCATGCCAGCTCCGATCAGCAAGAACCCCGTTATCATGGTTCCGAATAGGTAAACATCTTCAGCGTCCTCGATCGACAGTCCCGCCAGGCACACGATCCTCCATTTCTGCCACCCGTCCATCGTGTAACCGGCAGGGAAAGTCCCTCCGGGGCACTCGGGCTCTCCCGAGCCCAGACTTCTCATTGAGAAGAGGGTGTCAATAGCATTCAGAGACCAGTTGATCAAATCCATAATTCTCTTTTTGGTTTTAGAGAACGATAGTGAGAGACTGTTCCAGGGAAAAGAATAATGCACATGAGACAGAAAAGGACAGAGAGGCTAAGCAGGGAAGATAAGGGTAAGGAGGAGAGGAGAAAAATGCGACCGCCTCCGCTGAGAGCCAAACGAGAAAAAGCAATGTTGTTAATGTGCCCTCATTAATGGGCATCTGCTTTGGGTCTTTTAATACACCCCTTCTCTGGATCAAAAGCAGTTCAATGACATGAAAATGAAAGGCTTACAGCACCAGGTATTCCCAGGCAGTCTCCCATCCAAGTACTAACCAAGCCCAGCCCTGCTTTTCTTCCGAGATCAGACGAGGTAAGTAAGTAAGTAAGTAAAACTTTATTTATATAGCACCTTTCAAGATAAAAATCACAAAGTGCTTCACAGAAGCTAAAACCTAAAAATAAAAATCAACCAAAAGCAAGTTTAAAAAGATGAGTTTTCAGCTGTTTTTTAAAAGCGACCACTGAGTCCACAGATCTCAGGCTCAAAGGGAGAGAGTTCCACAGTCTGGGGGCCACAGTTCCAAAAGCTTTGTCGCCTTTTGTTTTCAGCCTCGTGTGTTGGACAGCAAGCAAGCCCTGGTCACATGACCTCAGGGACCTGCTGGGAATGTATGCATGTAAAAGCTCACTTATATATGTTGGTGCTTGTCCATGCAGAGCCCTGAAAGTCAAGGTCATAACCTTAAACTGGATTCTGAATTTAACGGGGAGCCAGTGCAGCTGAATCAGCAGGGGTGTGACATGGGAAAATTTGGAGGACTTGGTCAGAAGCTTTGCAGCAGCGTTCTGAACGACTTGCAGACGCTCCAAAGATGCTTTACATAAACAAGTAAACAAAGAGTTACAATAGTCCAGACGAGATGAAACAAATGCATGAATAACAATTTCTAATTCGGAGCGCGATACAATGGGACTCAGCTTAGCAATGTTTCTCAAGTGATAAAAACAGGAGCGAACCAAAGATTTTACATGGGCATCCAAAGTCAGAGCTGAGTCAATACTAACACCAAGGCTCCTGATAGACGGTTTTGCAAATGTAGCAAGTGGACCCAAGTTTTCCATAACAATAGGTACAACATTTTTAGGAGCACAAACAAGAACTTCAGTCTTCTCCTCATTTAGTTGAAGAAAGTTTCCAGCCATCCAACATCTAATGGAGTCTATGCACTTATGCAAAATCTGTAGCTTGGAAACCTCATGGGGCTTAAAGGAGATATATAACTGAATATCATCTGCATAGCAGTGATACGAAATGTCCTTAAAAGTGCTCAATAAGTGTTGAAGAGGAAGTAAATACAGTAAGAACAATAAAGGCCCCAAAACTGAACCTTGTGGCACACCATAAGCAAGAAAAGTAGAAGAGGAACTGTACTTAGAGGTAGCCACAGAAAAGGATCGTTCATGCAAATAGGATTAAAACCAGTCCAAAGCAGCCCCTGATATACCCACCCAGTGTCTCAACCTATCTAGCAGAATATGATGGTCCACAGTATCAAAGGCGGAGGTCAGGTCCAACATCAACAGAACGGAGCATTCTCCTGCATCACATCTCATCAAAATGTCGTTGGAGACTCTAAGAAGTGCAGTTTCAGTAGAGTGAGCTCTACGAAAGCCAGATTGGAATTTATCCAGAATGCTGTATTCATCTAAAACAGCTATGAGCTGCTTAGCCACAACCTTTTCTAAAATCTTAGAAATGAACGGTAATTTTGAAATCGGTCTGTAGCTACTAAGAAGAGAAGCATCAAGCTTAGGTTTTTTTTAACAATGGGTGAATGACAGCATTCTTACAATAAACAGGGACCTGACCAGAAACCAGTGAGGTATTGATAATTGTGAGCACACAGGGACCAACAGACTGAAAGACATTTTTAAACAAAGATCCCTGGCTCAACCTCCCTTACTGCTCCCTGGCTCCACCTCCCTTACTGCTCCCTTACTGCTCGCTGGCTCCCCCTCCCTTACTGCTACCTTACTGCTCGCTGGCTCCCCCTCCCTTACTGCTCGCTGGCTCCACCTCCCTTACTGCTCCCTTACTGCTCGCTGGCTCCCCCTCCCTTACTGCTCGCTGTCTCCACCTCCCTTACTGCTCCCTGGCTCCACCTCACTTACTGCTCCCTGGCTCCCCCTCCCTTACTGCTCGCTGGCTCCACCTCCCTTACTGCTCCCTGGCTCCACCTCCCTTACTGCTCCCTGGCTCCACCTCCATTAATGCTCCCTTACTGCTCATTGGCTCCCCCTCCCTTACTGCTCCCTTACTGCTCGCTTTCCCCTCCTCCCTTACTGCTCCTTTACTGCTCATTGGCTCCCCCTCCCTTACTGCTCGCTGGCTCCACCTCCCTTACTGCTCCCTTACTGCTCGCTGGCTCCCCCTCCCTTACTGCTCGCTGGCTCCACCTCCCTTAATGCTCGCTGGCTCCCCCTCCATTACTGCTCCCTTGCTCCACCTCCATTAATGCTCTCTTACTGCTCATTGGCTCCCGCTCACTTACTGCTCCATTACTGCTCCCTTACTGCTCGCTGGCCCCCCCTCCCTTACTGCTCCCTTACTACTCATTGGCTCCCCCTCCCTTACTGCACCTTTAATGCTCATTGGCACCCCCTCCTTTACTGCTCACAGGTTCCCCCTCCCTTACTGCTCCCTTACTGCTCGCAGGCTCCCCCTCCCTTACTACTCCCTGGCTCAACCTCCCTTACTGCTCCCTTACTGCTCGCTGGCTCCCCCTCCCTTACTGCTCGCTGGCTCCACCTCCCTTACTGCTCCCTTACTGCTCGCTGGCTCCCCCTCCCTTACTGCTCGCTGTCTCCACCTCCCTTACTGCTCCCTGGCTCCACCTCACTTACTGCTCCCTGGCTCCCCCTCCCTTACTGCTCGCTGGCTCCACCTCCCTTACTGCTCCCTGGCTCCACCTCCCTTACTGCTCCCTGGCTCCACCTCCATTAATGCTCCCTTACTGCTCATTGGCTCCCCCTCCCTTACTGCTCCCTTACTGCTCGCTTTCCCCCCCTCCCTTACTGCTCCTTTACTGCTCATTGGCTCCCCCTCCCTTACTGCTCGCTGGCTCCACCTCCCTTACTGCTCCCTTACTGCTTGCTGGCTCCCCCTCCCTTACTGCTCGCTGGCTCCACCTCCCTTAATGCTCGCTGGCTCCCCCTCCATTACTGCTCCCTTGCTCCACCTCCATTAATGCTCTCTTACTGCTCATTGGCTCCCGCTCACTTACTGCTCCATTACTGCTCCCTTACTGCTCGCTGGCCCCCCCTCCCTTACTGCTCCCTTACTACTCATTGGCTCCCCCTCCCTTACTGCACCTTTAATGCTCATTGGCACCCCCTCCTTTACTGCTCACAGGTTCCCCCTCCCTTACTGCTCCCTTACTGCTCGCAGGCTCCCCCTCCCTTACTACTCCCTGGCTCAACCTCCCTTACTGCTCCCTTACTGCTCGCTGGCTCCCTCTCCCTTATTGCTCGCTGGCTCCCCCTCCCCTACTGCTCGCTCCACTTCCCTTACTGCTCGCTGGCTCCACCTCCCTTACTGCTCCCTTACTGCTCGCTGGCTCCCCCTCCCTTACTGCTCGCTGGCTCCCACTCCCTTACTGCTCGCTGGCTCCCCCTCCCCTACTGCTCGCTTACTGCCCCCTCAATCTCCCTTACTGCTCGCTGGCTCCACCTCCCTTACTGCTCGCTGGCTCCCCCTCCCCTACTGCTCACTTACTGCCCCCTCCCTTACTGCTCGCTGGCTCCACCTCCCTTACTGCTCGCTGGCTCCCCCTCCCCTACTGCTCGCTTACTGCCCCCTCCCCCTCCCTTACTACTCCCTGGCTCCACCTCCCTTACTGCTCCCTTACTGCTCGCTGGCTCCCCCACCCTTACTGCTCACTCGCTCCCCCTCCCTTACTGCTCGGTGGCTCCCCCTCCCTTACTGCTCCCTTACTGCTCGCTGGCTCCCCCTCCCTTACTGCTCGCTGGCTCCACCTCCCTTACTACTCCCCCTCCCTTACTGCTCCCTTACTGCTCCCTTACTGCTCGCTGGCTCCCCCTCCCTTACTGCTCGCTCGCTCCCCCTCCCTTACTGCTCCCTGGCTCCACCTCCCTTACTGCTCCCTTACTGCTCGCTGGCTCCCCCTCCCTTACTGCTCGCTGGCTCCACCTCCCTTAATGCTCGCTGGCTCCCCCTCCATTACTGCTCCCTTGCTCCACCTCCATTAATGCTCTCTTACTGCTCATTGGCTCCCCCTCCCTTACTGCTCCATTAATGCTCCCTTACTGCTCGCTGGCCCCCCCTCCCTTACTGGTCCCTTACTGCTCATTGGCTCCCCCACCCCTACTTCTCCCTTACTGCTCCCTTACTGCTCCCTTACTGCTCGCTTGCCCCCCCTCCCTTACTGCTCCTTTACTGCTCATTGGCTCCCCCTCCCTTACTGCTCCATTAATGCTCCCTTACTGCTCGCTGGCCCCCCCTCCCTTACTGGTCCCTTACTGCTCATTGGCTCCCCCACCCCTACTTCTCCCTTACTGCTCCCTTACTGCTCGCTTGCCCCCCCTCCCTTACTGCTCCTTTACTGCTCATTGGCTCCCCCTCCCTTACTGCTCGCAGGCTCCCCCTCCCTTACTACTCCCTGGCTCCTCCTCCCTTACTGCTCCCTTACTGCTCGCTGGTTCCCCCTCCCTTACTGCTCCCTTACTGCTCGCTGGCTCCCCCTCCCTTTCTGCTCGCTGGCTCCACCTCCCTTACTGCTCCCTTACTGCTCGCTGGCTCCCCCTCCCTTACTGCTCGCTGTCTCCACCTCCCTTACTGCTCCCTGGCTCAACCTCCCTTACTGCTCGCTGGCTCCTCCTCCCTTCTGCTCCCTGGCTCC
This sequence comes from Neolamprologus brichardi, assembly GCF_056152115.1. Classification (NCBI taxonomy): domain Eukaryota; kingdom Metazoa; phylum Chordata; class Actinopteri; order Cichliformes; family Cichlidae; genus Neolamprologus; species Neolamprologus brichardi. The sequence continues at coordinate 48,117,805 of NC_142106.1, read as the reverse complement.
ACCTCCCTTACTGCTCTCTGGCTCCCCCTCCCTTACTGCTCGCTGGCTCCCCCTCCCTTACTGCTCCCTTACTGCTCATTGGCTCCCCCTCCCTTACTGCTCCCTTACTGCTCCCTTACTGCTCATTGGCTCCCCCACCCTTACTGCTCCCTTACTGCTTGCTTGCCCCCCCTCCCTTACTGCTCCTTTACTGCTCATTGTCTCCCCCTCCCTTACTGCTCGCTGGCTCCACCTCCCTTACTGTTCCCTTACTGGTCGCTGGCTTCCCCTCCCTTACAGCTCGCTGGCTCCCTCTCCCTTACTGCTCGCTGGCTCCCCCTCCCTTACTGCTCCCTGGCTCCACCTCCATTAATGCTCCCTTACTGCTCATTGGCTCCCCCTCCCTTACTGCTCCCTTACTGCTCCCTTACTGCTCATTGGCTCCCCCACCCTTACTGCTCCCTTACTGCTTGCTTGCCCCCCTCCCTTACTGCTCCTTTACTGCTCATTGGCTCCTCCTCCCTTACTGCTCGCTGGCTCCACCTCCCTTACTGCTCCCTTACTCCTCGCTGGCTCCCCCTCCCTTACTGCTCCCTTACTGCTCCCTTACTGCTCGCTGGCCCCCCCTCCCTTATTGCTCGCTGGCTCCCCCTCCCCTACTGCTCGCTCCACCTCCCTTACTGCTCGCTGGCTCCACCTCTCTTACTGCTCCCTTACTGCTCGCTGGCTCCCCCTCCATTACTGCTCCCTTGCTCCACCTCCATTAATGCTCTCTTACTGCTAATTGGCTCCCCCTCCCTTACTGCTCCATTAATGCTCCCTTACTGCTCGCTGGCCCCCCCTCCCTTACTGCTCCCTTACTGCTCGCTGGCCCCCCCTCCCTTATTGCTCGCTGGCTCCCCCTCCCCTACTGCTCGCTCCACCTCCCTTACTACTCGCTGGCTCCACCTCTCTTACTGCTCCCTTACTGCTCGCTGGCCCCCCCTCCCTTATTGCTCGCTGGCTCCCCCTCCCCTACTGCTCGCTCCACCTCCCTTACTGCTCGCTGGCTCCACCTCTCTTACTGCTCCCTTACTGCTCGCTGGCTCCCCCTCCATTACTGCTCCCTTGCTCCACCTCCATTAATGCTCTCTTACTGCTAATTGGCTCCCCCTCCCTTACTAGTCCATTAATGCTCCCTTACTGCTCGCTGGCCCCCCCTCCCTTACTGCTCCCTTACTGCTCATTGGCTCCCCCTCCCTTACTGCTCGCAGGCTCCCCCACCCTTACTACTCCCTGGCTCCTCCTCCCTTACTGCTCCCTTACTGCTCGCTGGTTCCCCCTCCCTTACTGCTCCCTTACTGCTCGCTGGCTCCCCCTCCCTTTCTGCTCGCTGGCTCCACCTCCCTTACTGCTCCCTTACTGCTCGCTGGCTCCCCCTCCCTTACTGCTCGCTGTCTCCACCTCCCTTACTGCTCCCTGGCTCCACCTCCCTTACTGCTCGCTGGCTCCTCCTCCCTTCTGCTCCCTGGCTCCACCTCCCTTACTGCTCGCTGGCTCCTCCTCCCTTCTGCTCCCTGGCTCCACCTCCCTTACTGCTCTCTGGCTCCCCCTCCCTTACTGCTCGCTGGCTCCCCCTCCCTTACTGCTCCCTTACTGCTCATTGGCTCCCCCTCCCTTACTGCTCCCTTACTGCTCCCTTACTGCTCATTGGCTCCCCCACCCTTACTGCTCCCTTACTGCTCGCTTGCCCCCGCTCCCTTACTGCTCCTTTACTGCTCATTGTCTCCCCCTCCCTTACTGCTCGCTGGCTCCACCTCCCTTACTGCTCTCTGGCTCCCCCTCCCTTACTGCTCGTTGGCTCCCCCTCCCTTACTGCTCATTGGCTCCCCCACCCTTACTGCTCCCTTACTGCTCGCTTGCCCCCCCTCCCTTACTGCTCCTTTACTGCTCATTGGCTCCCCCTCCCTTACTGCTCGCTGGCTCCCCCTCCCCTACTGCTCGCTTATTGCTCGCTGGCTCCCCCTCCCTTACTGCTCGCTGGCTCCACCTCCCTTACTGCTCGCTGGCTCCACCTCTCTTACTGCTCCCTTACTGCTTGCTGGCTCCCCCTCCCTTACAGCTCGCTGGCTCCCACTCCCTTACTGCTCGCTGGCTCCCCCTCCCCTACTGCTCGCTTACTGCTCCCTTACTGCCCATTTGCTCCCCCACCCTAACTGCTCGCTGGCTCCACCTCCATTAATGCTCTCTTACTGCTCATTGGCTCCCCCTCCCTGACTGCTCCATTACTGCTCCCTTACTGGTCGCTGGCCCCCCCTCCCTTATTGCTCCCTTACTGCTCATTGGCTCCACCTCCCTTACTGCTCCCTTACTGTTCGCTTGCCCCCCCTCCCTTACGGCTCCCTTACTGCTCGCTGGCTCCACCTCCCTTTCTGCTCCCTGGCTCTACCTCCCTTACTGCTCGCTGGCTCCCCCTCCCTTACTGCTCGCTGGCTCCCCCTCCCTTACTGCTCGCTGGCTCCACCTCCCTTACTGCTCTCTGGCTCCCCCTCCCTTACTGCTCGCTGGCTCCCCCTCCCTTACTGCTCATTGGCTCCCCCACCCTTACTGCTCCCTTACTGCTCGCTTGCCCCCCCTCCCTTACTGCTCCTTTACTGCTCATTGGCTCCCCCTCCCTTACTGCTCGCTGGCTCCCCCTCCCCTACTGCTCGCTTATTGCTCGCTGGCTCCCCCTCCCTTACTGCTCATTGGCTCCCCCACCCTTACTGCTCCCTTACTGCTCGCTTGCCCCCCCTCCCTTACTGCTCCTTTACTGCTCATTGGCTCCCCCTCCCTTACTGCTCCCTGGCTCCACCTCCCTTACTGCTCGCTGGCTCCACCTTCCTTACTGCTCGCTGGTTCCCCCTCCCTTACTGCTCGCTGGCTCCCCCTCCCCTACTGCTCGCTTACTGCTCCCTTACTGCCCATTTGCTCCCCCACCCTAACTGCTCGCTGGCTCCCCCTCCCTTACTGCTCGCTGTCTCCCCCTCCCTTACTGCTCCCTGGGTCCCCCTCCCTTACTTTTCGCTGGCTCCACCTCCCTTACTGCTCCCTGGCTCCACCTCCCTTACTGCTCGCTGGCTCCACCTTCCTTACTGCTCGCTGGCTCCCCCTCCCTAACTGCTCGCTGGCTCCCACTCCCTTACTGCTCGCTGGCTCCCCCTCCCTTACTGCTCCCTGGCTCCCCCTCCCTAACTGCTCGCTGGCTCCCCCTCCCTTACTGCTCGCTGGCTCCACCTCCCTTACTGCTCCCTGGCTCCACCTCCCTTACTGCTCGCTGGCTCCACCTTCCTTACTGCTCGCTGGCTCCCCCTCCCTAACTGCTCGCTGGCTCCCCCTCCCTTACTGCTCCCTAGCTTCACCTCCTTTAATGCTCCCTTACTGCTCATTGGCTCCCCCTCCTTTACTGCTCCCTTGCTGCCTTACTGCTCGCTGGCTCCCCCTCCCTTACTGCTTCTTTACTGCTCATTGGCTCCCCCTCCCTTACTGCTCGCTGGCTCCACCTCCCTTACTGCTCCCTTACTGCTCGCTGGCTCCCCCTCCCCTACTGCTCGCTCCACCTCCCTTACTGCTCGCTGGCTCCACCTCTCTTACTGCTCCCTTACTGCTCGCTGGCTCCCCCTCCCTTACTGCTCGCTGGCTCCACCTCCCTTAATGCTCGCTGGCTCCCCCTCCATTACTGCTCCCTTGCTCCACCTCCATTAATGCTCTCTTACTGCTCATTGGCTCCCCCTCCCTTACTGCTCCATTAATGCTCCCTTACTGCTCGCTGGCCCCCCCTCCCTTACTGCTCCCTTACTGCTCATTGGCTCCCCCACCCCTACTTCTCCCTTACTGCTCCCTTACTGCTCGCTTGCCCCCCCTCCCTTACTGCTCCTTTACTGCTCATTGGCTCCCCCTCCCTTACTGCTCGCAGGCTCTCCCTCCCTTACTACTCCCTGGCTCCTCCTCCCTTACTGCTCCCTTACTGCTCGCTGGTTCCCCCTCCCTTACTGCTCCCTTACTGCTCGCTGGCTCCCCCTCCCTTTCTGCTCGCTGGCTCCACCTCCCTTACTGCTCCCTTACTGCTCGCTGGCTCCCCCTCCCTTACTGCTCGCTGTCTCCACCTCCCTTACTGCTCCCTGGCTCCACCTCCCTTACTGCTCGCTGGCTCCTCCTCCCTTCTGCTCCCTGGCTCCACCTCCCTTACTGCTCTCTGGCTCCCCCTCCCTTACTGCTCGCTGGCTCCCCCTCCCTTACTGCTCCCTTACTGCTCATTGGCTCCCCCTCCCTTACTGCTCCCTTACTGCTCCCTTACTGCTCATTGGCTCCCCCACCCTTACTGCTCCCTTACTGCTCGCTTGCCCCCCCTCCCTTACTGCTCCTTTACTGCTCATTGTCTCCCCCTCCCTTACTGCTCGCTGGCTCCCCCTCCCTTACAGCTCGCTGGCTCCCTCTCCCTTACTGCTCGCTGGCTCCCCCTCCCTTACTGCTCCCTGGCTCCACCTCCATTAATGCTCCCTTACTGCTCATTGGCTCCCCCTCCCTTACTGCTCCCTTACTGCTCCCTTACTGCTCATTGGCTCCCCCACCCTTACTGCTCCCTTACTGCTTGCTTGCCCCCCTCCCTTACTGCTCCTTTACTGCTCATTGGCTCCTCCTCCCTTACTGCTCGCTGGCTCCACCTCCCTTACTGCTCCCTTACTCCTCGCTGGCTCCCCCTCCCTTATTGCTCGCTGGCTCCCCCTCCCCTACTGCTCGCTCCACCTCCCTTACTGCTCGCTGGCTCCACCTCTCTTACTGCTCCCTTACTGCTCGCTGGCTCCCCCTCCATTACTGCTCCCTTGCTCCACCTCCATTAATGCTCCCTTACTGCTCGCTGGCCCACCCTCCCTTACTGCTCCCTTACTGCTCGCTGGCCCCCCCTCCCTTATTGCTCGCTGGCTCCCCCTCCCCTACTGCTCGCTCCACCTCCCTTACTGCTCGCTGGCTCCACCTCTCTTACTGCTCCCTTACTGCTCGCTGGCTCCCCCTCCATTACTGCTCCCTTGCTCCACCTCCATTAATGCTCTCTTACTGCTAATTGGCTCCCCCTCCCTTACTAGTCCATTAATGCTCCCTTACTGCTCGCTGGCCCCCCCTCCCTTACTGCTCCCTTACTGCTCATTGGCTCCCCCTCCCTTACTGCTCGCAGGCTCCCCCTCCCTTACTACTCCCTGGCTCCTCCTCCCTTACTGCTCCCTTACTGCTCGCTGGTTCCCCCTCCCTTACTGCTCCCTTACTGCTCGCTGGCTCCCCCTCCCTTTCTGCTCCCTGGCTCCACCTCCCTTACTGCTCTCTGGCTCCCCCTCCCTTACTGCTCGCTGGCTCCCCCTCCCTTACTGCTCCCTTACTGCTCATTGGCTCCCCCTCCCTTACTGCTCCCTTACTGCTCCCTTACTGCTCATTGGCTCCCCCACCCTTACTGCTCCCTTACTGCTCGCTTGCCCCCCCTCCCTTACTGCTCCTTTACTGCTCATTGTCTCCCCCTCCCTTACTGCTCGCTGGCTCCACCTCCCTTACTGTTCCCTTACTGCTCGCTGGCTCCCCCTCCCTTACAGCTCGCTGGCTCCCTCTCCCTTACTGCTCGCTGGCTCCCCCTCCCTTACTGCTCCCTGGCTCCACCTCCATTAATGCTCCCTTACTGCTCATTGGCTCCCCCTCCCTTACTGCTCCCTTACTGCTCCCTTACTGCTCATTGGCTCCCCCACCCTTACTGCTCCCTTACTGCTTGCTTGCCCCCCTCCCTTACTGCTCCTTTACTGCTCATTGGCTCCTCCTCCCTTACTGCTCGCTGGCTCCACCTCCCTTACTGCTCCCTTACTCCTCGCTGGCTCCCCCTCCCTTACTGCTCCCTTACTGCTCCCTTACTGCTCGCTGGCCCCCCCTCCCTTATTGCTCGCTGGCTCCCCCTCCCCTACTGCTCGCTCCACCTCCCTTACTGCTCGCTGGCTCCACCTCTCTTACTGCTCCCTTACTGCTCGCTGGCTCCCCCTCCCTTACTGCTCGCTGGCTCCCCCTCCCTTACTGCTCGCTGGCTCCACCTCCCTTACTGCTCTCTGGCTCCCCCTCCCTTACTGCTCGCTGGCTCCCCCTCCCTTACTGCTCATTGGCTCCCCCACCCTTACTGCTCCCTTACTGCTCGCTTGCCCCCCCTCCCTTACTGCTCCTTTACTGCTCATTGGCTCCCCCTCCCTTACTGCTCGCTGGCTCCCCCTCCCCTACTGCTCGCTTATTGCTCGCTGGCTCCCCCTCCCTTACTGCTCGCTGGCTCCACCTCCCTTACTGCTCGCTGGCTCCACCTCTCTTACTGCTCCCTTACTGCTTGCTGGCTCCCCCTCCCTTACAGCTCGCTGGCTCCCACTCCCTTACTGCTCGCTGGCTCCCCCTCCCCTACTGCTCGCTTACTGCTCCCTTACTGCCCATTTGCTCCCCCACCCTAACTGCTCGCTGGCTCCCCCTCCCTTACTGCTCGCTGTCTCCCCCTCCCTTACTGCTCCCTGGCTCCCCCTCCCTTACTTTTCGCTGGCTCCACCTCCCTTACTGCTCCCTGGCTCCACCTCCCTTACTGCTCGCTGGCTCCACCTTCCTTACTGCTCGCTGGCTCCCCCTCCCTTACTGCTCGCTGGCTCCCCCTCCCTTACTGCTCGCTGGCTCCACCTCCCTTACTGTTCCCTTACTGCTCGCTGGCTCCCCCTCCCTTACAGCTCGCTGGCTCCCTCTCCCTTACTGCTCGCTGGCTCCCCCTCCCTTACTGCTCCCTGGCTCCACCTCCATTAATGCTCCCTTACTGCTCATTGGCTCCCCCTCCCTTACTGCTCCCTTACTGCTCCCTTACTGCTCATTGGCTCCCCCACCCTTACTGCTCCCTTACTGCTTGCTTGCCCCCCTCCCTTACTGCTCCTTTACTGCTCATTGGCTCCTCCTCCCTTACTGCTCGCTGGCTCCACCTCCCTTACTGCTCCCTTACTCCTCGCTGGCTCCCCCTCCCTTACTGCTCCCTTACTGCTCCCTTACTGCTCGCTGGCCCCCCCTCCCTTATTGCTCGCTGGCTCCCCCTCCCCTACTGCTCGCTCCACCTCCCTTACTGCTCGCTGGCTCCACCTCTCTTACTGCTCCCTTACTGCTCGCTGGCTCCCCCTCCCTTACTGCTCGCTGGCTCCCCCTCCCTTACTGCTCGCTGGCTCCACCTCCCTTACTGCTCTCTGGCTCCCCCTCCCTTACTGCTCGCTGGCTCCCCCTCCCTTACTGCTCATTGGCTCCCCCACCCTTACTGCTCCCTTACTGCTCGCTTGCCCCCCCTCCCTTACTGCTCCTTTACTGCTCATTGGCTCCCCCTCCCTTACTGCTCGCTGGCTCCCCCTCCCCTACTGCTCGCTTATTGCTCGCTGGCTCCCCCTCCCTTACTGCTCGCTGGCTCCACCTCCCTTACTGCTCGCTGGCTCCACCTCTCTTACTGCTCCCTTACTGCTTGCTGGCTCCCCCTCCCTTACAGCTCGCTGGCTCCCACTCCCTTACTGCTCGCTGGCTCCCCCTCCCCTACTGCTCGCTTACTGCTCCCTTACTGCCCATTTGCTCCCCCACCCTAACTGCTCGCTGGCTCCCCCTCCCTTACTGCTCGCTGTCTCCCCCTCCCTTACTGCTCCCTGGCTCCCCCTCCCTTACTTTTCGCTGGCTCCACCTCCCTTACTGCTCCCTGGCTCCACCTCCCTTACTGCTCGCTGGCTCCACCTTCCTTACTGCTCGCTGGCTCCCCCTCCCTTACTGCTCGCTGGCTCCCCCTCCCTAACTGCTCGCTGGCTCCCCCTCCCTTACTGCTCGCTGGCTCCCCCTCCCTTACTGCTCCCTGGCTCCCCCTCCCTAACTGCTCGCTGGCTCCCCCTCCCTTACAGCTCGCTGGCTCCACCTCCCTTACTGCTCCCTGGCTCCACCTCCCTTACTGCTCGCTGGCTCCACCTTCCTTACTGCTCGCTGGCTCCCCCTCCCTAACTGCTCGCTGGCTCCCCCTCCCTTACTGCTCCCTAGCTTCACCTCCTTTAATGCTCCCTTACTGCTCATTGGCTCCCCCTCCTTTACTGCTCCCTTGCTGCCTTACTGCTCGCTGGCTCCCCCTCCCTTACTGCTCGCTGGCTCCCCCTCCCTTACTGCTTCTTTACTGCTCATTGGCTCCCCCTCCCTTACTGCTCGCTGGCTCCACCTCCCTTACTGCTCCCTTACTGCTCGCTGGCTCCCCCTCCCTTATTGCTCGCTGGCTCCCCCTCCCCTACTGCTCGCTCAGCCTCCCTTACTGCTCGCTGGCTCCACCTCTCTTACTGCTCCCTTACTGCTCGCTGGCTCCCCCTCCCTTACAGCTCGCTGGCTCCCACTCCCTTACTGCTCGCTGGCTCCCCCTCCCCTACTGCTCGCTTACTGCTCGCTGGCTCCCCCTCCCTTACTGCTCCCTGGCTCCCGCTCCCTTACTGCTCGCTGGCTCCACCTCCCTTACTGCTCCCCCTCCCTTACTGCTCCCTTACTGCTCCCTTACTGCTCGCTGGCTCCCCCACCGTTACTGCTCCCTTACTGCTTGCTTGCCCCCCTCCCTTACTGCTCCTTTACTGCTCATTGGCTCCTCCTCCCTTACTGCTCGCTGGCTCCACCTCCCTTACTGCTCCCTTACTCCTCGCTGGCTCCCCCTCCCTTACTGCTCCCTTACTGCTCCCTTACTGCTCGCTGGCCCCCCCTCCCTTATTGCTCCCTTACTGCTCGCTGGCTCCCCCTCCCTTACTGCTCCCTTACTGCTCGCTGGCTCCACCTCCCTTACTGCTCGCTGGCTCCACCTCTCTTACTGCTCCCTTACTGCTCGCTGGCTCCCCCTCCCTTACAGCTCGCTGGCTCCCACTCCCTTACTGCTCGCTGGCTCCCCCTCCCCTACTGCTCGCTTACTGCTCCCTTACTGCCCATTTGCTCCCCCACCCTAACTGCTCGCTGGCTCCCCCTCCCTTACTGCTCGCTGTCTCCCCCTCCCTTACTGCTCCCTGGCTCCCCCTCCCTTACTTTTCGCTGGCTCCACCTCCTTTAATGCTCCCTTACTGCTCATTGGCTCCCCCTCCTTTACTGCTCCCTTGCTGCCTTACTGCTCGCTGGCTCCCCCTCCCTTACTTTTCGCTGGCTCCACCTCCCTTACTGCTCCCTGGCTCCACCTCCCTTACTGCTCCCTTACTGCTCCCTGGCTCCACCTCCCTTACTGCTCCCTGGCTCCACCTCCCTTACTGCTCCCTGGCTCCACCTCCCTTACTGCTCCCTTACTGCTCCGTGGCTCCACTTCCCTTACTGCTCGCTGGCTCCCCCTCCCTTACTGCCCCCTTACTGCTCCCTTACTGCTCGATTGCTCCCCCTCCCTTACTTTTCGCTGGCTCCACCTCCATTACTGCTCCCTGGCTACCCCTCCCTTACTTTTCGCTGGCTCCACCTCCCTTACTGCTCCCTTTCTCAACCTCCCTTACTGCTCCCTTACTGCTCGCTGGCTCCCCCTCCCTTACTGCTCCCTTGCTCCCCCTCCCTTAATGCTCGCTGGCTCCCCCTCCCCTACTTCTCCCTTACTGCTCCCTGGCTCCACCTCCCTTAATGCTCCCTTACTGCTCATTAGCTCCCCCTCCCTTACTGCTCCCTTATGGCTGCCTTACTGCTTTCTGGCTCCCCCTCCCTTACTTTTCGCTGGCTCCACCTCCCTTACTGCTCCCTGGCTCCACCTCCCTTACTGCTCCCTTACTGCTCGCTGGCTCCCCCTCTCTTACTGCTCGCAGGCTCCCCCTCCCTTACTACTCGCTGGCTCCACCTCCCTTACTGCTCCCCCTCCCTTAAGGCTCCCTTACTGCTCCCGTACTGCTCGCTGGCTCCACCTCCCTTAATGCTCCCTTACTGCTCATTAGCTCCCCCTCCCTTACTGCTCCCTTACTGCTGCCTTACTGCTCGCTGGCTCCCCCTCCCTTACTGCTCGCTGGCTCCACCTCCCTTACTGCTCCCTGGCTCCACCTCCCTTACTGCTCCCTGGCTCCCACTACCCTTCTGCTCGCTTACTGCTCGCTGGCTCCCCCTCCCTTACTGCTCGCTGGCTTCCCCTCCCTTACTGCTCCCTGGCTCCCCCTCCCTTACTGCTCGCTGGCTCCCCCTCCCTTACTGCTCGCTCGCTCCACCTCCCTTACTGCTCTGTGGCTCCCCCTCCCTTACTGCTCCATTACTGCTCGCTGGCTCCCCCTCCCTTACTGCTCGCTGGCTCCACCTCCCTTAATGCTCGCTGGCTCCCCCTCCATTACTGCTCCCTTGCTCCACCTCCATTAATGCTCTCTTACTGCTCATTGGCTCCACCTCCCTTAATGCTCGCTGGCTCCCCCTCCATTACTGCTCCCTTGCTCCACCTCCATTAATGCTCTCTTACTGCTCATTGGCTCCCCCTCACTTACTGCTCGCAGTCTCCACCTCCCTAACTGCTCCCTGGCTCCACCTCCCTTACTGCTCCCTGGCTCCCCCTCCCTTACTGCTCGCTGGCTCCACCTCCCTTACTGCTCGCTGGCTCCCCCTCCCTTACTGCTCGCTGGCTCCCCCTCCCTAACTGCTCGCTGGCTCCCCCTCCCTTACTGCTCGCTGTCTCCCCCTCCCTTACTGCTCGCTGGCTCCCCCTCCCTAACTGCTCGCTTGCTCCCCCTCCCTTACTGCTCGCTGGCTCCCCCTCCCTTACTGAACCCTGGCTCCCCCTCCCTTACTGCTCCCTAGCTTCACCTCCTTTAATGCTCCCTTACTGCTCATTGGCTCCCCCTCCCTTACTGCTCCCTTGCTGCCTTACTGCTCGCTGGCTCCCCCTCCCTTACTTTTCGCTGCCTCCACCTCCCTTACTGCTCCCTGGCTCCACCTCCCTTACTGCTCCCTTACTGCTCGCTGGCTCCCCCTCCCTTAATGCTCGCTGGCTCCCCCTCCCCTACTGCTCCCTTACTGCTCCCTGGCTCCACCTCCCTTAATGCTCCCTTACTGCTCATTAGCTCCCCCTCCCGTACTGCTCCATTATGGCTGCCTTACTGCTTTCTGGCTCCCCCTCCCTTACTTTTCGCTGGCTCCACCTCCCTTACTGCTCCCTGGCTCCACCTCCCTTACTGCTCCCTTACTGCTCGCTTGCCCCCCCTCCCTTACTGCTCCTTTACTGCTCATTGGCTCCCCCTCCCTTACTGCTCGCTGGCTCCCCCTCCCCTACTGCTCGCTTATTGCTCGCTGGCTCCCCCTCCCTTACTGCTCGCTGGCTCCACCTCCCTTACTGCTCGCTGGCTCCACCTCTCTTACTGCTCCCTTACTGCTCGCTGGCTCCCCCTCCCTTACAGCTCGCTGGCTCCCACTCCCTTACTGCTCGCTGGCTCCCCCTCCCCTACTGCTCGCTTACTGCTCCCTTACTGCCCATTTGCTCCCCCACCCTAACTGCTCGCTGGCTCCCCCTCCCTTACTGCTCGCTGTCTCCCCCTCCCTTACTGCTCCCTGGCTCCCCCTCCCTTACTTTTCGCTGGCTCCACCTCCCTTACTGCTCCCTGGCTCCACCTCCCTTACTGCTCGCTGGCTCCACCTTCCTTACTGCTCGCTGGCTCCCCCTCCCTTACTGCTCGCTGGCTCCCCCTCCCTAACTGCTCGCTGGCTCCCCCTCCCTTACTGCTCCCTGGCTCCATCTCCCTTACTGCTCGCTGGCTCCCCCTTCCTTACTGCTCGCTGGCTCCCCCTCCCTAACTGCTCGCTGGCTCCCCCTCCCTTACTGCTCCCTAGCTTCACCTCCTTTAATGCTCCCTTACTGCTCATTGGCTCCCCCTCCTTTACTGCTCCCTTGCTGCCTTACTGCTCGCTGGCTCCCCCTCCCTTACTGCTCGCTGGCTCCCCCTCCCTTACTGCTTCTTTACTGCTCATTGGCTCCCCCTCCCTTACTGCTCGCTGGCTCCACCTCCCTTACTGCTCCCTTACTGCTCGCTGGCTCCCCCTCCCTTACTGCTCCCTTACTGCTCCCTTACTGCTCGCTGGCCCCCCCTCCCTTATTGCTCGCTGGCTCCCCCTCCCCTACTGCTCGCTCCACCTACCTTACTGCTCGCTGGCTCCACCTCTCTTACTGCTCCCTTACTGCTCGCTGGCTCCCCCTCCCTTACAGCTCGCTGGCTCCCACTCCCTTACTGCTCGCTGGCTCCCCCTCCCCTACTGCTCGCTTACTGCTCGCTGGCTCCCCCTCCCTTACTGCTCCCTGGCTCCCCCTCCCTTACTGCTCGCTGGCTCCACCTCCCTTACTGCTCCCCCTCCCTTACTGCTCCCTTACTGCTCCCTTACTGCTCGCTGGCTCCCCCTCCCTTACTGCTCCCTTACTGCTCGCTGGCTCCACCTCCCTTACTGCTCGCTGGCTCCCCCTCCCTTACTGCTCGCTGGCTCCCCCTCCCCTACTGCTCGCTTATTGCTCGCTGGCTCCCCCTCCCTTACTGCTCGCTGGCTCCACCTCCCTTACTGCTCGCTGGCTCCACCTCCCTTACTGCTCCCTTACTGCTCGCTGGTTCCCCCTCCCTTACTGCTCCCTTAATGCTCGCTGGCTCCCCCTCCCTTACTGCTCCCTTTCTGCTCCCTTACTGCTCCATTACTGCTCGCTGGCTCCCCCTCCCTTACTGCTCCCTGGCTCCACCTCCCTTACTGCTCGCTGGCTCCCCCTCCCTTACTGCTCCCCCTCCCTTACTGCTCCCTAACTGCTCCCTTACTGCTCGCTGGCTCCCCCTCCCTTACTGCTCGCTGGCTCCCACTCCCTTACTGCTCGCTTACTGCCCCCTCCCCCTCCCTTACTGCTCGCAGGCTCCACCTCCCTTACTGCTCGATTACTGCCCCCTCCACCTCCCTTACTGCTCCCTCCCTGGCTCCACCTCCCTTACTGCTCCCTTACTGCTCGCTGGCTCCCCCTCCCCTACTGCTCGCTTACTGCCCCCTCCCCCTCCCTTACTGCTCGCTGGCTCCACCTCCCTTACTGCTCGATTACTGCCCCCTCCACCTCCCTTACTGCTCCCTGGCTCCACCTCCCTTACTGCTCCCTTACTGCTCGGTGGCTCCCCCTCCCTTACTGCTCCCTTACTGCTCGCTGGCTCCGCCTCCCTTACTGCTCCCTTACTGCTCGTTGGCTCCCCCTCCCTTACTGCTCGCTCGCTCCCCCTCCCTTACTGCTCGGTGGCTCCACCTCCCTTACTGCTCGCTTTCTCCCCCTCCCTTACTGCTCGCTCGCTCCCCCTCCCTTACTGCTCGGTGGCTCCCCCTCCATTACTGCTCCCTTGCTCCACCTCCATTAATGCTCTCTTACTTCTCATTGGCTCCCCCTCCCTTACTGCTCCATTACTGCTCCCTTACTGCTCGCTGGCCCCCCCTCCCTTACTGCTCATTGGCTCCCCCTCCCTTACTTCTCCCTTACTGCTCCCTTACTGCTCGCTTGCCCCCCCTCCCTTACTGCTCCTTTACTGCTCGCTGGCTCCACCTCCGTTACTGCTCCCCCTCCCTTACTGCTCCCTTACTGCTCCCTTACTGTTTGCTGGCTCCCCCTCCCTTACTGCTCCCTTACTGCTCGCAGGCTCTCCCTCCCTTACTACTCCCTGGCTCAACCTCCCTTACTGCTCCCTGGCTCCACCTCCCTTACTGCTCCATTACTGCTCGCTGGCTCCCCCTCCCTTACTGCTACCTTACTGCTCGCTGGCTCCCCCTCCCTTACTGCTCGCTGGCTCCACCTCCCTTACTTCTCCCTTACTGCTCGCTGGCTCCCCCTCCCTTACTGCTCGCTGTCTCCACCTCCCTTACTGCTCCCTGGCTCCACCTCCCTTACTGCTCGCTGGCTCCACCTCCCTTACTGCTCCCTGGCTCCACCTCCCTTACTGCTCGCTGGCTCCCCCTCCCTTACTGCTCTCTGGCTACCCCTCCCTTACTGCTCCCTGGCTCCACCTCCATTAATGCTCCCTTACTGCTCATTGGCTCCCCCTCCCTTACTGCTCCCTTACTGCTCGCTTGCCCCCCCTCCCTTACTGCTCCTTTACTGCTCATTGGCTCCCCCTCCCTTACTGCTCGCTGGCTCCACCTCCCTTACTGCTCCCTTACTGCTCGCTGGCTCCCCCTCCCTTACTGCTCGCTGGCTCCACCTCCCTTAATGCTCGCTGGCTCCCCCTCCATTACTGCTCCCTTGCTCCACCTCCATTAATGCTCTCTTACTGCTCATTGGCTCCCGCTCCCTTACTGCTCCATTACTGCTCCCTTACTGCTCGCTGGCCCCCCCTCCCTTACTGCTCCCTTACTGCTCATTGGCTCCCCCTCCCTTACTGCACCTTTACTGCTCATTGGCACCCCCTCCTTTACTGCTCACAGGTTCCCCCTCCCTTACTGCTCCCTTACTGCTCGCAGGCTCCCCCTCCCTTACTACTCCCTGGCTCAACCTCCCTTACTGCTCCCTTACTGCTCGCTGGCTCCACCTCCCTTAATGCTCGCTGGCTCCCCCTCCATTACTGCTCCCTTGCTCCACCTCCATTAATGCTCTCTTACTGCTCATTGGCTCCCCCTCCCTTACTGCTCCATTAATGCTCCCTTACTGCTCGCTGGCCCCCCCTCCCTTACTGCTCCCTTACTGCTCATTGGCTCCCCCACCCCTACTTCTCCCTTACTGCTCCCTTACTGCTCGCTTGCCCCCCCTCCCTTACTGCTCCTTTACTGCTCATTGGCTCCCCCTCCCTTACTGCTCGCAGGCTCCCCCTCCCTTTCTACTCCCTGGCTCCTCCTCCCTTACTGCTCCCTTACTGCTCGCTGGTTCCCCCTCCCTTACTGCTCCTTTACTGCTCGCTGGCTCCACCTCCGTTACTGCTCCCCCTCCCTTACTGCTCCCTTACTGCTCCCTTACTGTTTGCTGGCTCCCCCTCCCTTACTGCTCCCTTACTGCTCGCAGGCTCTCCCTCCCTTACTACTCCCTGGCTCAACCTCCCTTACTGCTCCCTGGCTCCACCTCCCTTACTGCTCCATTACTGCTCGCTGGCTCCCCCTCCCTTACTGCTACCTTACTGCTCGCTGGCTCCCCCTCCCTTACTGCTCGCTGGCTCCACCTCCCTTACTTCTCCCTTACTGCTCGCTGGCTCCCCCTCCCTTACTGCTCGCTGTCTCCACCTCCCTTACTGCTCCCTGGCTCCACCTCCCTTACTGCTCGCTGGCTCCACCTCCCTTACTGCTCCCTGGCTCCACCTCCCTTACTGCTCGCTGGCTCCCCCTCCCTTACTGCTCTCTGGCTACCCCTCCCTTACTGCTCCCTGGCTCCACCTCCATTAATGCTCCCTTACTGCTCATTGGCTCCCCCTCCCTTACTGCTCCCTTACTGCTCGCTTGCCCCCCCTCCCTTACTGCTCCTTTACTGCTCATTGGCTCCCCCTCCCTTACTGCTCGCTGGCTCCACCTCCCTTACTGCTCCCTTACTGCTCGCTGGCTCCCCCTCCCTTACTGCTCGCTGGCTCCACCTCCCTTAATGCTCGCTGGCTCCCCCTCCATTACTGCTCCCTTGCTCCACCTCCATTAATGCTCTCTTACTGCTCATTGGCTCCCGCTCCCTTACTGCTCCATTACTGCTCCCTTACTGCTCGCTGGCCCCCCCTCCCTTACTGCTCCCTTACTGCTCATTGGCTCCCCCTCCCTTACTGCACCTTTACTGCTCATTGGCACCCCCTCCTTTACTGCTCACAGGTTCCCCCTCCCTTACTGCTCCCTTACTGCTCGCAGGCTCCCCCTCCCTTACTACTCCCTGGCTCAACCTCCCTTACTGCTCCCTTACTGCTCGCTGGCTCCACCTCCCTTAATGCTCGCTGGCTCCCCCTCCATTACTGCTCCCTTGCTCCACCTCCATTAATGCTCTCTTACTGCTCATTGGCTCCCCCTCCCTTACTGCTCCATTAATGCTCCCTTACTGCTCGCTGGCCCCCCCTCCCTTACTGCTCCCTTACTGCTCATTGGCTCCCCCACCCCTACTTCTCCCTTACTGCTCCCTTACTGCTCGCTTGCCCCCCCTCCCTTACTGCTCCTTTACTGCTCATTGGCTCCCCCTCCCTTACTGCTCGCAGGCTCCCCCTCCCTTTCTACTCCCTGGCTCCTCCTCCCTTACTGCTCCCTTACTGCTCGCTGGTTCCCCCTCCCTTACTGCTCCCTTACTGCTCGCTGGCTCCCCCTCCCTTACTGCTCGCTGGCTCCACCTCCCTTACTGCTCCCTTAGTGCTCGCTGGCTCCCCCTCCCTTACTGCTCGCTGTCTCCACCTCCCTTACTGCTCCCTGGCTCCACCTCCCTTACTGCTCGCTGGCTCCACCTCCCTTCTGCTCCCTGGCTCCACCTCCCTTACTGCTCTCTGGCTCCCCCTCCCTTACTGCTCCCTTACTGCTCCCTTACTGCTCATTGGCTCCCCCACCCTTACTGCTCCCTTACTGCTCGCTTGCCCCCCCTCCCTTACTGCTCCTTTACTGCTCATTGGCTCCCCCTCCCTTACTGCTCGCTGGCTCCACCTCCCTTACTGTTCCCTTACTGCTCGCTGGCTCCCTCTCCCTTACTGCTCGCTGGCTCCCCCTCCCTTACTGCTCCCTGGCTCCATCTCCATTAATGCTCCCTTACTGCTCATTGGCTCCCCCTCCCTTACTGCTCCCTTACTGCTCCCTTACTGCTCATTGGCTCCCCCTCCCTTACTGCTCCTTTACTGCTCATTGGCTCCTCCTCCCTTACTGCTCGCTGGCTCCACCTCCCTTACTGCTCCCTTACTCCTCGCTGGCTCCCCCTCCCTTACTGCTCCCTTACTGCTCCCTTACTGCTCGCTGGCCCCCCCTCCCTTATTGCTCGCTGGCTCCCCCTCCCCTACTGCTCGCTCCACCTCCCTTACTGCTCGCTGGCTCCACCTCTCTTACTGCTCCCTTACTGCTCGCTGGCTTCCCCTCCCTTACAGCTCGCTTGCCCCCCCTCCCTTACTACTCCCTGGCTCCACCTCCATTAAGGCTCCCTTTCTGCTCATTGGCTCCCCCTCCCTTACTGCTCCCTTACTGCTCCCTTACTGCTCATTGGCTCCCCCTCCCTTACTGCTCGCTCGCTCCCCCTCCCTTACTGCTCCCTGGCTCCATCACCCTTACTGCTCCCTTACTGCTCGCTGACTCCCCCTCCCTTACTGCTCCTTTACTGCTCATTGGCTCCCCCTCCCTTACTTCTCCCTTACTGCTCCCTTACTGCTCGCTTGCCCCCCCTCCCTTACTGCTCCTTTACTGCTCATTGGCTCCCCCTCCCTTACTGCTCGCAGGCTCCCCCTCCCTTACTACTCCCTGGCTCCACCTCCCTTACTGCTCCCTTACTGCTCGCTGGTTCCCCCTCCCTTACTGCTCGCTGGCTCCCCCTCCCTTACTGCTTGCTGGCTCCACCTCCCTTACTTCTCCCTTACTGCTCGCTGGCTCCCCTTCCCTTACTGCTCGCTGTCTCCACCTCCCTTACTGCTCCCTGGATCCACCTCCCTTACTGCTCCCTGGCTCCCCCTCCCTTACTGCTCGCTGGCTCCACCTCCCTTTCTGCTCCCTGGCTCTATCTCCCTTACTGCTCGCTGGCTCCCCCTCCCTTACTGCTCGCTGGCTCCCCCTCCCTTACTGCTCGCTGGCTCCACCTCCCTTACTGCTCGCTGGCTCCCCCTCCCTTACTGCTCGCTGGCTCCCCCTCCCTTACTGCTTCTTTACTGCTCATTGGCTCCCCCTCCCTTACTGCTCGCTGGCTCCACCTCCCTTACTGCTCCCTTACTGCTCGCTGGCTCCCCCTCCCTTACTGCTCCCTTACTGCTCCCTTACTGCTCGCTGGCCCCCCCTCCCTTATTGCTCTCTGGCTCCCCCTCCCCTACTGCTCGCTCCACCTCCCTTACTGCTCGCTGGCTCCACCTCTCTTACTACTCCCTTACTGCTCGCTGGCTCCCCCTCCCTTACAGCTCGCTGGCTCCCACTCCCTTACTGCTCGCTGGCTCCCCCTCCCCTACTGCTCGCTTACTGCTCGCTGGCTCCCCCTCCCTTACTGCTCGCTGGCTCCACCTACCTTACTGCTCGCTGGCTCCCCCTCCCTAACTGCTCCCTGGCTCCACCTCCCTTACTGCTCGCTGGCTCCACCTCCCTTCTGCTCCCTGGCTCCACCTCCCTTACTGCTCTCTGGCTCCCCCTCCCTTACTTCTCGCTGGCTCCCCCTCCCTTACTGCTCCCTTACTGCTCATTGGCTCCCCCTCCCTTACTGCTCCCTTACTGCTCCCTTACTGCTCATTGGCTCCCCCACCCTTACTGCTCCCTTACTGCTCGCTTGCCCCCCCTCCCTTACTGCTCCTTTACTGCTCATTGGCTCCCCCTCCCTTACTGCTCGCTGGCTCCACCTCCCTTACTGTTCCCTTACTGCTCGCTTGCTCCCTCTCCCTTACTGCTCGCTGGCTCCCCCTCCCTTACTGCTCCCTGGCTCCACCTCCATTAATGCTCCCTTACTGCTCATTGGCTCCCCCTCCCTTACTGCTCCCTTACTGCTCGCTGGCTCCCCCTCCCTTACAGCTCGCTGGCTCCCCCTCCCTTACTGCTTCTTTACTGCTCATTGGCTCCCCCTCCCTTACTGCTCGCTGGCTCCACCTCCCTTACTGCTCCCTTACTGCTCGCTGGCTCCCCCTCCCTTACTGCTCCCTTACTGCTCCCTTACTGCTCGCTGGCCCCCCCTCCCTTATTGCTCTCTGGCTCCCCCTCCCCTACTGCTCGCTCCACCTCCCTTACTGCTCGCTGGCTCCACCTCTCTTACTGCTCCCTTACTGCTCGCTGGCTCCCCCTCCCTTACAGCTCGCTGGCTCCCACTCCCTTACTGCTCGCTGGCTCCCCCTCCCCTACTGCTCGCTTACTGCTCGCTGGCTCCCCCTCCCTTACTGCTCGCTGGCTCCACCTACCTTACTGCTCGCTGGCTCCCCCTCCCTAACTGCTCGCTGGCTCCCCCTCCCTTACTGCTCCCTAGCTTCACCTCCTTTAATGCTCCCTTACTGCTCATTGGCTCCCCCTCCCTTACTGCTCCCTTGCTGCCTTACTGCTCGCTGGCTCCCCCTCCCTTACTTTTCGCTGGCTCCACCTCCCTTACTGCTCCCTTACTGCTCCCAGGCTCCACCTCCCTTACTGCTCCCTGGCTCAACCTCCCTTACTGCTCCCTGGCTCCACCTCCCTTACTGCTCCCTTACTGCTCCGTGGCTCCACTTCCCTTACTGCTCGCTGGCTCCCCCTCCCTTACTGCTCGATTGCTCCCGCTCCCTTACTGCTCCATTACTGCTCCCTTACTGCTCGCTGGCCCCCCCTCCCTTACTGCTCCCTTACTGCTCATTGGCTCCCCCTCCCTTACTGCACCTTTACTGCTCATTGGCACCCCCTCCTTTACTGCTCACAGGTTCCCCCTCCCTTACTGCTCCCTTACTGCTCGCAGGCTCCCCCTCCCTTACTACTCCCTGGCTCAACCTCCCTTACTGCTCCCTTACTGCTCGCTGGCTCCACCTCCCTTAATGCTCGCTGGCTCCCCCTCCCTTACTGCTCGATTGCTCCCGCTCCCTTACTGCTCCATTACTGCTCCCTTACTGCTCGCTGGCCCCCCCTCCCTTACTGCTCCCTTACTGCTCATTGGCTCCCCCACCCCTACTTCTCCCTTACTGCTCCCTTACTGCTCGCTTGCCCCCCCTCCCTTACTGCTCCTTTACTGCTCATTGGCTCCCCCTCCCTTACTGCTCGCAGGCTCCCCCTCCCTTACTACTCCCTGGCTCCTCCTCCCTTACTGCTCCCTTACTGCTCGCTGGCTCCCCCTCCCTTACTGCTCGCTGGCTCCACCTCCCTTACTGCTCCCTTACTGCTCGCTGGCTCCCCCTCCCTTACTGCTCGCTGTCTCCACCTCCCTTACTGCTCCCTGGCTCCACCTCCCTTACTGCTCGCTGGCTCCACCTCCCTTCTGCTCCCTGGCTCCACCTCCCTTACTGCTCTCTGGCTCCCCCTCCCTTACTTCTCGCTGGCTCCCCCTCCCTTACTGCTCCCTTACTGCTCATTGGCTCCCCCTCCCTTACTGCTCCCTTACTGCTCCCTTACTGCTCATTGGCTCCCCCACCCTTACTGCTCCCTTACTGCTCGCTTGCCCCCCCTCCCTTACTGCTCCTTTACTGCTCATTGGCTCCCCCTCCCTTACTGCTCGCTGGCTCCACCTCCCTTACTGTTCCCTTACTGCTCGCTTGCTCCCTCTCCCTTACTGCTCGCTGGCTCCCCCTCCCTTACTGCTCCCTGGCTCCACCTCCATTAATGCTCCCTTACTGCTCATTGGCTCCCCCTCCCTTACTGCTCCCTTACTGCTGCCTTACTGCTCATTGGCTCCCCCTCCCTTACTGCTCCTTTACTGCTCATTGGCTCCTCCTCCCTTACTGCTCGCTGGCTCCACCTCCCTTACTGCTCCCTTACTCCTCGCTGGCTCCCCCTCCCTTACTGCTCCCTTACTGCTCCCTTACTGCTCGCTGGCCCCCCCTCCCTTATTGCTCGCTGGCTCCCCCTCCCCTACTGCTCGCTCCACCTCCCTTACTGCTCGCTGGCTCCACCTCTCTTACTGCTCCCTTACTGCTCGCTGGCTCCCCCTCCCTTACAGCTCGCTGGCTCCCACTCCCTTACTGCTCGCTGGCTCCCCCTCCCCTACTGCTCGCTTACTGCTCCTTTACTGCTCATTTGCTCCCCCACCCTTACTGCTCCCTTACTGCTCATTGGCTCCCCCTCCCTTACTGCTCGCTCGCTGGTTCCCCCTCCCTTACTGCTCCCTGGCTCCATCACCCTTACTGCTCCCTTACTGCTCGCTGGCTCCCCCTCCCTTACTGCTCCTTTACTGCTCATTGGCTCCCCCTCCCTTACTTCTCCCTTACTGCTCCCTTACTGCTCGCTTGCCCCTCCTCCCTTACTGCTCCTTTACTGCTCATTGGCTCCCCCTCCCTTACTGCTCGCAGGCTCCCCCTCCCTTACTACTCCCTGGCTCCACCTCCCTTACTGCTCCCTTACTGCTCGCTGGTTCCCCCTCCCTTACTGCTCCCTTACTGCTCGCTGGCTCCCCCTCCCTTACTGCTTGCTGGCTCCACCTCCCTTACTTCTCCCTTAGTGCTCGCTGACTCCCCTTCCCTTACTGCTCGCTGTCTCCACCTCCCTTACTGCTCCCTGGATCCACCTCCCTTACTGCTCGCTGGCTCCCCCTCCCTTACTGCTCGCTGGCTCCACCTCCCTTACTGCTCCCTTACTGCTCGCTGGCTCCCCCTCCCTTACTGCTCGCTGTCTCCACCTCCCTTACTGCTCCCTGGCTCCACCTCCCTTACTGCTCGCTGGCTCCACCTCCCTTCTGCTCCCTGGCTCCACCTCCCTTACTGCTCTCTGGCTCCCCCTCCCTTACTGCTCGCTGGCTCCCCCTCCCTTACTGCTCCCTTACTGCTCATTGGCTCCCCCTCCCTTACTGCTCCCTTACTGCTCCCTTACTGCTCATTGGCTCCCCCACCCTTACTGCTCCCTTACTGCTCGCTTGCCCCCCCTCCCTTACTGCTCCTTTACTGCTCATTGGCTCCCCCTCCCTTACTGGTCGCTGGCTCCACCTCCCTTACTGTTCCCTTACTGCTCGCTTGCTCCCTCTCCCTTACTGCTCCTTTACTGCTCATTGGCTCCCCCTCCCTTACTGCTCGCAGGCTCCCCCTCCCTTACTACTCCCTGGCTCCACCTCCCTTACTGCTCCCTTACTGCTCGCTGGTTCCCCCTCCCTTACTGCTCGCTGGCTCCCCCTCCCTTACTGCTTGCTGGCTCCACCTCCCTTACTTCTCCCTTACTGCTCGCTGGCTCCCCTTCCCTTACTGCTCGCTGTCTCCACCTCCCTTACTGCTCCCTGGATCCACCTCCCTTACTGCTCCCTGGCTCCCCCTCCCTTACTGCTCGCTGGCTCCACCTCCCTTTCTGCTCCCTGGCTCTATCTCCCTTACTGCTCGCTGGCTCCCCCTCCCTTACTGCTCGCTGGCTCCCCCTCCCTTACTGCTCGCTGGCTCCACCTCCCTTACTGCTCGCTGGCTCCCCCTCCCTTACTGCTCGCTGGCTCCCCCTCCCTTACTGCTTCTTTACTGCTCATTGGCTCCCCCTCCCTTACTGCTCGCTGGCTCCACCTCCCTTACTGCTCCCTTACTGCTCGCTGGCTCCCCCTCCCTTACTGCTCCCTTACTGCTCCCTTACTGCTCGCTGGCCCCCCCTCCCTTATTGCTCTCTGGCTCCCCCTCCCCTACTGCTCGCTCCACCTCCCTTACTGCTCGCTGGCTCCACCTCTCTTACTACTCCCTTACTGCTCGCTGGCTCCCCCTCCCTTACAGCTCGCTGGCTCCCACTCCCTTACTGCTCGCTGGCTCCCCCTCCCCTACTGCTCGCTTACTGCTCGCTGGCTCCCCCTCCCTTACTGCTCGCTGGCTCCACCTCCCTTACTGCTCGCTGGCTCCCCCTCCCTAACTGCTCGCTGGCTCCCCCTCCCTTACTGCTCCCTAGCTTCACCTCCTTTAATGCTCCCTTACTGCTCATTGGCTCCCCCTCCCTTACTGCTCCCTTGCTGCCTTACTGCTCGCTGGCTCCCCCTCCCTTACTTTTCGCTGGCTCCACCTCCCTTACTGCTCCCTTACTGCTCCCAGGCTCCACCTCCCTTACTGCTCCCTGGCTCACCCTCCCTTACTTTTCGCTGGCTCCACCTCCCTTACTGCTCCCTTACTGCTCCCAGGCTCCACCTCCCTTACTGCTCCCTGGCTCAACCTCCCTTACTGCTCCCTGGCTCCACCTCCCTTACTGCTCCCTTACTGCTCCGTGGCTCCACTTCCCTTACTGCTCGCTGGCTCCCCCTCCCTTACTGCTCGATTGCTCCCGCTCCCTTACTGCTCCATTACTGCTCCCTTACTGCTCGCTGGCCCCCCCTCCCTTACTGCTCCCTTACTGCTGCCTTACTGCTCATTGGCTCCCCCTCCCTTACTGCTCCTTTACTGCTCATTGGCTCCTCCTCCCTTACTGCTCGCTGGCTCCACCTCCCTTACTGCTCCCTTACTCCTCGCTGGCTCCCCCTCCCTTACTGCTCCCTTACTGCTCCCTTACTGCTCGCTGGCCCCCCCTCCCTTATTGCTCGCTGGCTCCCCCTCCCCTACTGCTCGCTCCACCTCCCTTACTGCTCGCTGGCTCCACCTCTCTTACTGCTCCCTTACTGCTCGCTGGCTCCCCCTCCCTTACAGCTCGCTGGCTCCCACTCCCTTACTGCTCGCTGGCTCCCCCTCCCCTACTGCTCGCTTACTGCTCCTTTACTGCTCATTTGCTCCCCCACCCTTACTGCTCCCTTACTGCTCATTGGCTCCCCCTCCCTTACTGCTCGCTCGCTGGTTCCCCCTCCCTTACTGCTCCCTGGCTCCATCACCCTTACTGCTCCCTTACTGCTCGCTGGCTCCCCCTCCCTTACTGCTCCTTTACTGCTCATTGGCTCCCCCTCCCTTACTTCTCCCTTACTGCTCCCTTACTGCTCGCTTGCCCCTCCTCCCTTACTGCTCCTTTACTGCTCATTGGCTCCTCCTCCCTTACTGCTCGCAGGCTCCCCCTCCCTTACTACTCCCTGGCTCCACCTCCCTTACTGCTCCCTTACTGCTCGCTGGTTCCCCCTCCCTTACTGCTCCCTTACTGCTCGCTGGCTCCCCCTCCCTTACTGCTTGCTGGCTCCACCTCCCTTACTTCTCCCTTAGTGCTCGCTGACTCCCCTTCCCTTACTGCTCGCTGTCTCCACCTCCCTTACTGCTCCCTGGATCCACCTCCCTTACTGCTCGCTGGCTCCCCCTCCCTTACTGCTCGCTGGCTCCACCTCCCTTACTGCTCCCTTACTGCTCGCTGGCTCCCCCTCCCTTACTGCTCGCTGTCTCCACCTCCCTTACTGCTCCCTGGCTCCACCTCCCTTACTGCTCGCTGGCTCCACCTCCCTTCTGCTCCCTGGCTCCACCTCCCTTACTGCTCTCTGGCTCCCCCTCCCTTACTGCTCGCTGGCTCCCCCTCCCTTACTGCTCCCTTACTGCTCATTGGCTCCCCCTCCCTTACTGCTCCCTTACTGCTCCCTTACTGCTCATTGGCTCCCCCACCCTTACTGCTCCCTTACTGCTCGCTTGCCCCCCCTCCCTTACTGCTCCTTTACTGCTCATTGGCTCCCCCTCCCTTACTGGTCGCTGGCTCCACCTCCCTTACTGTTCCCTTACTGCTCGCTTGCTCCCTCTCCCTTACTGCTCGCTGGCTCCCCCTCCCTTACTGCTCCCTGGCTCCACCTCCATTAATGCTCCCTTACTGCTCATTGGCTCCCCCTCCCTTACTGCTCCCTTACTGCTCCCTTACTGCTCATTGGCTCCCCCTCCCTTACTGCTCCTTTACTGCTCATTGGCTCCTCCTCCCTTACTGCTCGCTGGCTCCACCTCCCTTACTGCTCCCTTACTCCTCGCTGGCTCCCCCTCCCTTACTGCTCCCTTACTGCTCCCTTACTGCTCGCTGGCCCCCCCTCCCTTATTGCTCGCTGGCTCCCCCTCCCCTACTGCTCGCTCCACCTCCCTTACTGCTCGCTGGCTCCACCTCTCTTACTGCTCCCTTACTGCTCGCTGGCTCCCCCTCCCTTACAGCTCGCTGGCTCCCACTCCCTTACTGCTCGCTGGCTCCCCCTCCCCTACTGCTCGCTTACTGCTCCTTTACTGCTCATTTGCTCCCCCACCCTTACTGCTCCCTTACTGCTCGCTTGCCCCCCCTCCCTTACTGCTCCCTGGCTCCACCTCCATTAAGGCTCCCTTTCTGCTCATTGGCTCCCCCTCCCTTACTGCTCCCTTACTGCTCCCTTACTGCTCATTGGCTCCCCCTCCCTTACTGCTCGCTCGCTCCCCCTCCCTTACTGCTCCCTGGCTCCATCACCCTTACTGCTCCCTTACTGCTCGCTGGCTCCCCCTCCCTTACTGCTCCTTTACTGCTCATTGGCTCCCCCTCCCTTACTTCTCCCTTACTGCTCCCTTACTGCTCGCTTGCCCCTCCTCCCTTACTGCTCCTTTATTGCTCATTGGCTCCCCCTCCCTTACTGCTCGCAGGCTCCCCCTCCCTTACTACTCCCTGGCTCCACCTCCCTTACTGCTCCCTTACTGCTCGCTGGTTCCCCCTCCCTTACTGCTCCCTTACTGCTCGCTGGCTCCCCCTCCCTTACTGCTTGCTGGCTCCACCTCCCTTACTTCTCCCTTAGTGCTCGCTGGCTCCCCTTCCCTTACTGCTCGCTGTCTCCACCTCTCTTACTGCTCCCTGGATCCACCTCCCTTACTGCTCCCTGGCTCCCCCTCCCTTACTGCTCGCTGGCTCCACCTCCCTTTCTGCTCCCTGGCTCTATCTCCCTTACTGCTCGCTGGCTCCCCCTCCCTTACTGCTCGCTGGCTCCCCCTCCCTTACTGCTCGCTGGCTCCACCTCCCTTACTGCTCGCTGGCTCCCCCTCCCTTACTGCTCGCTGGCTCCCCCTCCCTTACTGCTTCTTTACTGCTCATTGGCTCCCCCTCCCTTACTGCTCGCTGGCTCCACCTCCCTTACTGCTCCCTTACTGCTCGCTGGCTCCCCCTCCCTTACTGCTCCCTTACTGCTCCCTTACTGCTCGCTGGCCCCCCCTCCCTTATTGCTCTCTGGCTCCCCCTCCCCTACTGCTCGCTCCACCTCCCTTACTGCTCGCTGGCTCCACCTCTCTTACTGCTCCCTTACTGCTCGCTGGCTCCCCCTCCCTTACAGCTCGCTTGCTCCCACTCCCTTACTGCTCGCTGGCTCCCCCTCCCCTACTGCTCGCTTACTGCTCGCTGGCTCCCCCTCCCTTACTGCTCGCTGGCTCCACCTCCCTTACTGCTCGCTGGCTCCCCCTCCCTAACTGCTCGCTGGCTCCCCCTCCCTTACTGCTCCCTTGCTTCACCTCCTTTAATGCTCCCTTACTGCTCATTGGCTCCCCCTCCCTTACTGCTCCCTTGCTGCCTTACTGCTCGCTGGCTCCCCCTCCCTTACTTTTCGCTGGCTCCACCACCCTTACTGCTCCCTTACTGCTGCCAGGCTCCACCTCCCTTACTGCTCCCTGGCTCAACCTCCCTTACTGCTCCCTGGCTCCACCTCCCTTACTGCTCCCTTACTGCTCCGTGGCTCCACTTCCCTTACTGCTCGCTGGCTCCCCCTCCCTTACTGCTCGATTGCTCCCCCTCCCTTACTTTTCGCTGGCTCCACCTCTCTTACTGCTCCCTTACTGCTCGCTGGCTCCCCCTCCCTTACAGCTCGCTGGCTCCCACTCCCTTACTGCTCGCTGGCTCCCCCTCCCTTACTGCTCGCTGGCTCCCCCTCCCTAACTGCTCGCTGGCTCCCCCTCCCTTACTGCTCCCTAGCTTCACCTCCTTTAATGCTCCCTTACTGCTCATTGGCTCCCCCTCCCTTACTGCTCCCTTGCTGCCTTACTGCTCGCTGGCTCCCCCTCCCTTACTTTTCGCTGGCTCCACCTCCCTTACTGCTCCCTTACTGCTCCCAGGCTCCACCTCCCTTACTGCTCCCTGGCTCAACCTCCCTTACTGCTCCCTGGCTCCACCTCCCTTACTGCTCCCTTACTGCTCCGTGGCTCCACTTCCCTTACTGCTCGCTGGCTCCCCCTCCCTTACTGCTCGATTGCTCCCCCTCCCTTACTTTTCGCTGGCTCCACCTCCCTTACTGCTCCCTGGCTCCACCTCCCTTACTGCTCCCTTACTGCTCGCTGGCTCCCCCTCCCTTACTGCTCCCTTGCTCCCCCTCCCTTAATGCTCGCTGGCTCCCCCTCCCCTACTGCTCCCTTACTGCTCCCTGGCTCCACCTCCCTTAATGCTCCCTTACTGCTCATTAGCTCCCCCTCCCTTACTGCTCCCTTATGGCTGCCTTACTGCTTTCTGGCTCCCCCTCCCTTAATGCTCGCTGGCTCCCCCTCCCCTACTGCTCCCTTACTGCTCCCTGGCTCCACCTCCCTTAATGCTCCCTTACTGCTCATTAGCTCCCCCTCCCTTACTGCTCCCTTATGGCTGCCTTACTGCTTTCTGGCTCCCCCTCCCTTACTTTTCGCTGGCTCCACCTCCCTTACTGCTCCCTGGCTCCACCTCCCTTACTGCTCCCTTACTGCTCGCTGGCTCCCCCTCTCTTACTGCTCGCAGGCTCCCCCTCCCTTACTACTCCCTGGCTCCACCTCCCTTACTGCTCCCTTACTGCTCATTAGCTCCCCCTCCCTTACTGCTCCCTTATGGCTGCCTTACTGCTTTCTGGCTCCCCCTCCCTTACTTTTCGCTGGCTCCACCTCCCTTACTGCTCCCTGGCTCCACCTCCCTTACTGCTCCCTTACTGCTCGCTGGCTCCCCCTCTCTTACTGCTCGCTGGCTCCACCTTCCTTACTGCTCCCTTACTGCTCATTAGCTCCCCCTCCCTTACTGCTCCCTTATGGCTGCCTTACTGCTTTCTGGCTCCCCCTCCCTTACTTTTCGCTGGCTCCACCTCCCTTACTGCTCCCTGGCTCCACCTCCCTTACTGCTCCCTTACTGCTCGCTGGCTCCCCCTCTCTTACTGCTCGCTGGCTCCACCTTCCTTACTGCTCGCTGGCTCCCCCTCCCTTACTGCTCGCTGGCTCCCCCTCCCTAACTGCTCGCTGGCTCCCCCTCCCTTACTGCTCCCTAGCTTCACCTCCTTTAATGCTCCCTTACTGCTCATTGGCTCCCCCTCCCTTACTGCTCCCTAGCTTCACCTCCTTTAATGCTCCCTTACTGCTCATTGGCTCCCCCTCCCTTACTGCTCCCTTGCTGCCTTACTGCTCGCTGGCTCCCCCTCCCTTACTTTTCGCTGGCTCCACCTCCCTTACTGCTCCCTGGCTCCACCTCCCTTACTGCTCCCTTACTGCTCCCTGGCTCCACCTCCCTTACTGCTCCCTGGCTCCACCTCCCTTACTGCTCCCTGGCTCTACCTCCCTTACTGCTCCCTTACTGCTCCGTGGCTCCACTTCCCTTACTGCTCGCTGGCTCCCCGTCCCTTACTGCCCCCTTACTGCTCCCTTACTGCTCGATTGCTCCCCCTCCCTTACTTTTCGCTGGCTCCACCTCCATTACTGCTCCCTGGCTACCCCTCCCTTACTTTTCGCTGGCTCCACCTCCCTTACTGCTCCCTGGCTCCACCTCCCTTACTGCTCCCTTACTGCTCGCTGGCTCCCCCTCCCTTACTGCTCCCTGGCTCCCACTCCCTTAATGCTCGCTGGCTCCCCCTCCCCTACTGCTCCCTTACTGCTCCCTGGCTCCACCTCCCTTAATGCTCCCTTACTGCTCATTAGCTCCCCCTCCCTTACTGCTCCCTTATGGCTGCCTTACTGCTTTCTGGCTCCCCCTCCCTTACTTTTCGCTTGCTCCACCTCCCTTACTGCTCCCTGGCTCCACCTCCCTTACTGCTCCCTTACTGCTCGCTGGCTCCCCCTCTCTTACTGCTCGCAGGCTCCCCCTCCCTTACTGCTCGCTGGCTCCACCTCCCTTACTGCTCCCTGGCTCCCCCTCCCTTACTGCTCGCTGGCTCCACCTCCCTTACTGCTCCCCCTCCCTTAAGGCTCCCTTACTGCTCCCTTACTGCTCGCTGGCTCCCCCTCCCTTACTGCTCCCTGGCTCCCACTCCCTTAATGCTCGCTGGCTCCCCCTCCCCTACTGCTCCCCTACTGCTCCCTGGCTCCACCTCCCTTAATGCTCCCTTACTGCTCATTAGCTCCCCCTCCCTTACTGCTCCCTTATGGCTGCCTTACTGCTTTCTGGCTCCCCCTCCCTTACTTTTCGCTTGCTCCACCTCCCTTGCTGCTCCCTGGCTCCACCTCCCTTACTGCTCCCATACTGCTCGCTGGCTCCCCCTCTCTTACTGCTCGCAGGCTCCCCCTCCCTTACTGCTCGCTGGCTCCACCTCCCTTACTGCTCCCTGGCTCCCCCTCCCTTACTGCTCGCTGGCTCCACCTCCCTTACTGCTCCCCCTCCCTTAAGGCTCCCTTACTGCTCCCGTACTGCTCGCTGGCTCCACCTCCCTTAATGCTCCCTTACTGCTCATTAGCTCCCCCTCCCTTACTGCTCCCTTACTGCTGCCTTACTGCTCGCTGGCTCCCCCTCCCTTACTGCTCGCTGGCTCCACCTCCCTTACTGCTCCCTGGCTCCACCTCCCTTACTGCTCCCCCTCCCTTACTGCTCCCTTACTGCTCCCTTACTGCTCGCTGGCTCCCCCTCCGTTACTGCTCCCTTACTGCTCGTTGGCTCCCCCTCCCTTACTGCTCGTTGGCTCCACCTCCCTTACTGCTCCCTTACTGCTCCCTTACTGCGCGCTGGCCCCCACTCCCTTACTACTCCCTGGCTCCACCTCCCTTACTGCTCCCTTACTGCTCGCTGGTTCCCCCTCCCTTACTGCTCCCTTACTGCTCCCTGGCTCCCCCTCCCTTAATGCTCACTGGCTCCCCCTCCCTTACTGCTCGCTGGCTCCCCCTCCCTTACTGCTCCCTTACTGCTCGCTGGCTCCCCCTCCCCTACTGCTCGCTTACTGCCCCCTCCCCCTTCCTTACTGCTCGCTGGCTCCACCTCCCTTACTGCTCCCCCTCCCTTACTGCTCCCTTACTGCTCCCTTACTGCTCGCTGGCCTCCCCTCCCTTACTGCTCCCTCGCTCCCCCTCCCTTAATGCTCCCTTACTGCTCATTAGCTCCCCTCCCTTACTGCTCCCTTACTGCTGCCTTACTGCTCGCTGGCTCCCCCTCCCTTACTGCTCGCTGGCTCCACCTCCCTTACTGCTCCCTGGCTCCACCTCCCTTACTGCTCCCTGGCTCCCACTCCCTTACTGCTCGGTGACTCCCCCTCCCTTACTGCTCCCTTACTGCTCCCTTACTGCTCCCTTACTGCTCCCTTACTGCTCCCTTACTGCTCCCTTACTGCTCCCTTACTGCTCCCTTACTGCTCCCTTACTGCTCCCTTACTGCTCCCTTACTGCTTGCTGGCCTCCCCTCCCTTACTGCTCCCTTACTGCTCGCTGGCTCCCCCTCCCTTACTGCTCGCTGGCTCCCCCTCCCTTACTGCTCCCTCGCTCCCCCTCCCTTAATGCTCCCTTACTGCTCATTAGCTCCCCTCCCTTACTGCTCCCTTACTGCTGCCTTACTGCTCGCTGGCTCCCCCTCCCTTACTGCTCGCTGGCTCCACCTCCCTTACTGCTCCCTGGCTCCACCTCCCTTACTGCTCGCTGGCTCCCCCTCCCTTACTACTCCCTGGCTCCACCTCCCTTACTACTCCCTGGCTCCACCTCCCTTACTGCTCCCTTACTGCTCGCTGGTTCCCCCTCCCTTACTGCTCCCTTACTGCTCGCTGGCTCCACCTCCCTTACTACTCCCTGGCTCCACCTCCCTTACTGCTCCCTTACTGCTCGCTGGTTCCCCCTCCCTTACTGCTCCCTTACTGCTCGCTGGCTCCCCCTCCCTTACTGCTCGCAGGCTCCCCCTCCCTTAATACTCCCTTACTGCTCGCTGGCTCCCCCTCCCTTACTGCTTCCTGGCTCCCCCTCCCTTAATGCTCGCTGGCTCCCCCTCCCTTACTGCTCCCTGGCTCCACCTCCCTTACTGCTCCCTGGCTCCCCCTCCCTTACTGCTCGCTGGCTCCCCCTCCCTTACCGCTCCCTGGCTCCCCCTCCCTTACTGCTCCCTTAGTGCTCGTTGGCTCCTCCTCCCTTACTGCTCGCTGGCTCCCCCTCCGTTACTGCTCCCTGGCTCCCCCTCCCTTAGTGCTCGTTGGCTCCTCCTCCCTTACTGCTCGCTGGCTCCACCTCCCTTAATGCTCCCTGGCTCCCCCTCCCTGCTCGGTGGCTCCCCCTCCCTTACTGCTCCCTGACTGCCCCTCCCTTACTGCTCGCTGGCTCCCCCTCCCTTACTGCTCCCTTACTGCTCCCTTACTTCTCGCTGGCCCCCACTCCCTTACTGCTCGCTGGCTCCCCCTCCCCTACTACTCCCTGGCTCCACCTCCCTTACTACTCCCTGGCTCCACCTCCCTTACTGCTCGCTGGCTCCCCCTCCCTTACTGCTTGCTGGCTCCCACTCCCTTACTGCTCGCTTTCTCCCACTCCATTACTGCTCACTGGCTCCACCTCCCTTACTACTCCCTGGCTTCACCTCCCCTACTGCTCGCTTACTGCCCCCTCCCCCTTCCTTACTGCTCGCTGGCTCCACCTCCCTTACTGCTCCCTGGCTCCACCTCCCTTACCGCTCCCTGGCTCCCCCTCCCTTACTGCTCGCTGGCTCCCCCTCCCTTACCGCTCCCTGGCTCCCCCTCCCTTACTGCTCGCTGGCTCCCCCTCCCTTACCACTCCCTGGCTCCCCCTCCCTTACCGCTCGCTTGCTCCCCCTCCCTTACCACTCCCTGGCTCCCCCTCCCTTACTGCTCGCTGGCTCCCCCTCCCTTACCGCTCCCTGGCTCCCCCTCCCTTACTGCTCGCTGGCTCCCCCTCCCTTACCGCTCCCTGGCTCCCCCTCCCTTACTGCTCGCTGGCTCCCCCTCCCTTACCACTCCCTGGCTCCCCCTCCCTTACTGCTCGCTGGCTCCCCCTCCGTTACTGCTCCCTGGCTCCACCTCCCTTACTGCTCCCTGGCTCCCCCTCCCTTACTGCTCCCTTACTGCTCCCTTACTGCTCGCTGGCCCCCACTCCCTTACTGCTCGCTGGCTCCCCCTCCCCTACTGCTCGCTCCACCTCCCTGACTGCTTGCTGGCTCCACCTCCCTTACTGCTCGCTGGCTACCCCTCCCTTACTGCTCGCTGGCTCCCACTCCCTTACTGCTCGCTTGCTCCCACTCCCTTACTGCTCGCTGGCTCCCCCTCCCTTACTACTCCCTGGCTCCACCTCCCTTACTGCTCCCTTACTGCTCGATGGTTCCCCCTCACTTACTGCTCCCTTACTGCTCGCTGGCTCCCCCTCCCTTACTACTCCCTGGCTCCACCTCCCTTAATGCTCGCTTGCTCCCCCTCCCTTAATGCTCGCTGGCTCCCCCTCCCTTAATGCTCGCTTGCTCCCCCTCCCTTAATGCTCGCTGGCTCCCCCTCCCTTACTGCTCGCTGGCTCCCCCTCCCTTACTGCTCCCTTACTGCTCGCTGGCTCCCCCTCCCCTACTGCTCGCTTACTGCCCCCTCCCCCTTCCTTACTGCTCGCTGGCTCCACCTCCCTTACTGCTCCCCCTCCCTTACATCTCCCTTACTGCTCCCTTACTGCTCGCTGGCCTCCCCTCCCTTACTGCTCCCTTACTGCTCGCTGGCTCCCCCGCCCTTACTGCTCGCTCGCTCCCCCTCCCTTACTGCTCGGTGGCTCCCCCTCCCTTACTGCTCCCTGGCTCCACCTCCCTTAATGCTCCCTTACTGCTCATTAGCTCCCCCTCCCTTACTGCTCCCTTACTGCTGCCTTACTGCTCGCTGGCTCCCCCTCCCTTACTGCTCGCTGGCTACACCTCCCTTACTGCTCGCTTGCTCCCCCTCCCTTACTGCTCCCTGGCTCTCCCTCCCTTACTGCTCCCTGGCTCCACCTCCATTAATGCTCCCTTACTGCTCATTGGCTCCCCCTCCCTTACTGCTCCCTTACTGCTCCCTTACTGCTCGCTGGCCCCCCTCCCTTACTGTTCCCTTACTGCTCATTGGCTCCCCCTCCCTTACTGCTCCCTTACTGCTCGCTGGCTCCCCCTCCCTTACTGCCCCCTTACTGCTCCCTTACTGCTCGCTGGCTCCCCCTCCCTTACTGCTCGCAGGCTCCCCCTCCCTTACTACTCCCTGGCTCCACCTCCCTTACTGCTCCCTTACTGCTCGTTGGTTCCCCCTCCCTTACTGCTCCCTTACTGCTCGCTGGCTCCCCCTCCCTTACTGCTCGCAGGCTCCCCCTCCCTTACTACTCCCTGGCTCCACCTCCCTTACTACTCCCTTAATGCCCGCTGGCTCCCCCTCCCTTACTGCTCGCTGGCTCCCCCTCCCTTACTGCTCCCTTACTACTCGCTGGCTCCCCCTCCCTTACTGCTCGCTTGCTCCCCCTCCCTTACTGCTCGGTGGCTCTCCCTCCCTTACTGCTCCCTGGCTCCCCCTCCCTTACTGCTCCCTTACTGCTCATTAGCTCCCCCTCCCTTACTGCTGCCTTACTGCTCGCTGGCTCCCCCTCCCCCTCCCACTCTCAATCATCAAGTGTCAAGTGATGAGGTGGCCAGTACCTGAACTTACGAACACAATCCTATAACCCTACCTGCATGCTTGCCTAATACCCTAACCCAAAGACTCAGTTTAGCATTTATCCAGGAGCACAGGCCCTGGATTTTTGAAGATGGCCTCAGGAACCAGCACAGGGCCTGGTTTGGTGTAGTTAGCCTCGGCCAGCAGCACTGGCCCTGATGTGTTGTAGGTGGCCTCAGCAAGCAGAACAAGACATTGGTGAAAACAGCCAAAAGCAATGTTGTTAATGTGCCCTCATTAATGGGCAGCTGCTTTGGGTCTTTCAATACACCCCTTCTCTGGATCAAAAGCAGTTCAATGACATGAAAATGAAAGGCTTACAGCACCAGGTATTCCCAGGCAGTCTCCCATCCAAGTAGTAACCAAGCCCAGCCCTGCTTAGCTTCCGAGATCAGACGAGGTCAGGTGTGCTCAGGGTGGTATGGCCGTAAGCTGCTGCCCACAGCACAATGTGTCAATTTATGGAATCAAGTGATGAGGTGGCCAGTACCTGAAGTTACGAACACAATCCTATAACCCTACCTGCATGCTTGCCTAATACCCTAACCCAAAGACTCAGTTTAGCATTTATCCAGCAGCACAGGCCCTGGATTTTTGAAGATGGCCTCAGGAACCAGCACAGGGCCTGGTGTGGTGTAGTTAGCCTCGGCCAGCAGCACTGGCCCTGGTGTGTTATAGTTGGCCTGAGCCAGCAGAACAAGACATTGGTGAAAACAGCCAAAAGCAATGTCGTTAATGTGCCCTCATTAATGGGCAGCTGCTTTGGGTCTTTTAATACACCCCTTCTCTGGATCAAAAGCAGTTCAATGACATGAAAATGAAAGGCTTACAGCACCAGGTATTCCAAGGCAGTCTCCAATCCAAGTACTAACCAAGCCCAGCCCTGCTAAGCTTCCGAGATCAGACGAGGTCAGGCGTGCTCAGGGTGGTATGGCCGTAAGCTGCTGCCCACAGCACAATGTGTCAATTTATGGAATCAAGTGATGAGGTGGCCAGTCCCTGAAGTTACGAACACAATCCTATAACCCTACCTGCATGCTTGCCTAATACCCTAACCCAAAGACTCAGTTTAGCATTTATCCAGCAGCACAGGCCCTGGATTTTTGAAGATGTCCTCAGGAACCAGCACAGGGCCTGGTGTGGTGTAGTTAGCCTCGGCCAGCAGCACTGGCCCTGGTGTGTTGTAGGTGGTCTCAGCCAGCAGAACAAGACATTGGTGAAAACAGCCAAAAGCAATGTCGTTAATGTGCCCTCATTAATGGGCAGCTGCTTTGGGTCTTTTAATACACCCCTTCTCTGGATCAAAAGCAGTTCAATGACATGAAAATGGTAGGCTTACAGCACCAGGTATTCCCAGGCAGTCTCCCATCCAAGTACTAACCAAGCCCAGCCCTGCTTAGCTTCCGAGATCAGACGAGGTCAGGCGTGCTCAGGGTGGTATGGCCGTAAGGTGCTGCCCACAGCACAATGTGTCAATTTATGGAATCAAGTGATGAGGTGGCCAGTACCTAAAGTTACGAACACAATCCTATAACCCTACCTGCATGCTTGCCTAATACCCTAACCCAAAGACTCAGTTTAGCATTTATCCAGCAGCACAGGCCCTGGATTTTTGAAGATGGCCTCAGGAACCAGCACAGGGCCTGGTGTGGTGTAGTTAGCCTCGGCCAGCAGCACTGGCCCTGGTGTGTTGTAGGTGGCCTCAGCCAGCAGAACAAGACATTGGTGAAAACAGCCAAAAGCAATGTCGTTAATGTGCCCTCATTAATGGGCAGCTGCTTTGGGTCTTTTAATACACCCCTACTCTGGATCAAAAGCAGTTCAATGACATGAAAATGGTAGGCTTACAGCACCAGGTATTCCCAGGCAGTCTCCCATCCAAGTACTAACCAAGCCCAGCCCTGCTTAGTTTCCGAGATCAGACGAGGTCAGGTGTGCTCAGGACGGTATGGCAATAAGCTGCTGCCCACTGCACAATGTGTCAATTTATGGAATCAAGCGATTAGGTGGCCAGTACCTGAAGTTACGAAGACAATCCTATAACCCTACCTGCATGCTTGCCTAATACCCTAACCCAAAGACTAAGATTAGCATTTATCCAGCAGCACGGGCCGTGGATTTTTGAAGATGGCCTCAGGAACCAGCACAGGGCCTGGTGTGGTGTAGTTAGCCTCGGCTAGCAGCACTGGTCCTGGTGTGTTGTAGGTGGCCTCAGCCAGCAGAACAAGACATTGGTGAAAATAGCCAAAAGCAATGTCGTTAATGTGCCCTCATTAATGGGCAGCTGCTTTGGGTCTTTTAATACACCCCTTCTCTGGATCAAAAGCAGTTCAATGACATGAAAATAAAAGGCTTACAGCACCAGGTATTCCCAGGCAGTCTCCCATCCAAGTACTAACGAAGCCCAGCCCTGCTTAGCTTCCGAAATCAGAAGAGGTCAGGCTTGCTCAGGGTGGTATGGCCATAAGCTGCTGCCCACAGCACAATGTGTCAATTTATGGAATCAAGTGATGAGGTGGCCAGTACCTGAAGTTACGAACACAATCCTATAACCCTACCTGCATGCTTGCCTAATACCCTAACCCAAAGACTCAGTTTAGCATTTATCCAGCAGCACAGACCCTGGATTTTTGAAGATGGCCTCAGGAACCAGCACAGGGCCTGGTGTGGTGTAGTTAGCCTCGGCCAGCAGCACTGGCTCTGGTGTGTTGTAGGTGTCCTCAGCCAGCAGAACAAGACATTGGTGAAAACAGCCAAAAGCAATGTCGTTAATGTGCCCTCATTAATGGGCAGCTGCTTTGGGTCTTTTAATACACCCCTTCTCTGGATCAAAAGCAGTTCAATGACATGAAAATGAAAGGCTTACAGCACCAGGTATTCTCCCATCCAAGTACTAAACAAGCCCAGCCCTGCTTAGCTTCCGAGATCAGACGAGGTCAGGCGTGCTCAGGGTGGTATGGCGGTAATCTGATGCTCACAGCACAATGTGTCAATTTATGGAATCAAGTGATGAGGTGGCCAGTACCTGAAGTTACGAACACAATCCTATTACCCTACCTGCATGCTTGCCTAATACCCTAACCCAAAGACTCAGTTTAGCATTTATCCACCAGCACGGGCCCTGGATTTTTGAAGATGGCCTCAGGAACCAGCACAGGGCCTGGTGTGGTGTAGTTAGCCTCGGCCAGCAGCACTGGCCCTGGTGTGTTATAGTTGGCCTGAGCCCGCAGAACAAGACATTGGTGAAAACAGCCAAAAGCAATGTCGTTAATATGCCCTCATTAATGGGCAGCTGCTTTGGGTCTTTTAATACACCCCTTCTCTGGATCAAAAGCAGTTCAATGACATGAAAATGAAAGGCTTACAGCACCAGGTATTCCCAGGCAGTCTCCCATCCAAGTACTAACCAAGCCCAGCCCTGCTTAGCTTCCGAGATCAGACGAGGTCAGGTGTGCTCAGGATGGTATAGCAATAAGCTGCTGCCCACAGCACAATGTGTCAATTTATGGAATCAAGCGATTAGGTGGCCAGTACCTGAAGTTACGATGACAATCCTATAACCCTACCTGCATGCTTGCCTAATACCCTAACCCAAAGACTAAGATTAGCATTTATCCAGCAGCACGGGCCGTGGATTTTTGAAGATGGCCTCAGGAACCAGCACAGGGCCTGGTGTGGTGTAGTTAGCCTCGGCCAGCAGCACTGGCCCTGGTGTGTTGTAGGTGGCCTCAGCCAGCAGAACAAGACATTGGTGAAAACAGCCAAAAGCAATGTCGTTAATGTGCCCACATTAATGGGCAGCTGCTTTGGGTCTTTTAATACACCCCTTCTCTGGATCAAAAGCAGTTCAATGACATGAAAATAAAAGGCTTACAGCACCAGGTATTTCCAGGCAGTCTCCCATCCAAGTACTAACGAAGCCCAGCCCTGCTTAGCTTCCGAAATCAGACGAGGTCAGGCTTGCTCAGGGTGGTATGGCCGTAAGCTGCTGCCCACAGCACAATGTGTCAATTTATGGAATCAAGTGATGAGGTGGCCAGTACCTGAAGTTACGAACACAATCCTATAACCCTACCTGCATGCTTGCCTAATACCCTAACCCAAAGACTCAGTTTAGCATTTATTCAGCAGCACAGGCCCTGGATTTTTGAAGATGGCCTCAGGAACCAGCACAGGGCCTGGTGTGGTGTAGTTAGCCTCGGCCAGCAGCACTGGCCCTGGTGTGTTGTAGGTGGCCTCTGCCAGCAGAACAAGACATTGGTGAAAACAGCCAAAAGAAATGTCGTTAATGTGCCCTCATTAATGGGCAGCTGCTTTGGGTCTTTTAATACACCCCTTCTCTGGATCAAAAGCAGTTCAATGACATGAAAATGAAAGGCTCTGATTGGTGGATTCAATTTGAGCAGATCCAGGCTTTTTGACTCTCATAGATACAGTTGAAAATATAAAGCTGAAAAAAACCCCTGAAGAAGCCGATGTCAGTTTTTGAAAAAGTTTTTGAATTTCTCATAACTTTACAGAAGTGTGTGTGTTTGTGTGTGCTTTGTGACTCAATTTTTATTCGTTGGTGACCAGCATCCATTAGTGATTTCAACTTGACCAGATTCAGACTTTTTGACTGGCATAGAAACTTACAGGACACTTCATGCTCTGTTTGTCTCTGTGTGCCCTTTTGTGTATGTGTTTCTATGTCTGTGTGTATGCTTGCATCTATGTTTGTACGCATTGTTTTCTGAACATGGGTTATGTGTCTGTGTGTGTTCCTATTTGTAAACATTGCTAGGCATGTCATTTTTGCCTTAGCTTTGTGTATCTGCCGGCAGTTCCTTTGTAACTTTTCTAATGTTTCTGCCTTAGCAGAAACATTAGCTAGAACTTCAGCTTTTTGAAGCTGGCCGTTTTGCATTTCCAATATTTCTGCTAAAGTTATTACTTTTCTGCTGAATTATACTATTTCAGTTCCTGTTTTGCATTTCTACTACGTGTTACTATTATACTACTGTATATTAAGTTGTACTCTTACAACATTTTTCAAAGTTTTTAGGTTTGTGCTACATATTAACATTTCTGCTGTATTACAACACTTTTGCCATGTTGTACTATTTCTGCCAAGTTACTATATTTCTGCTGAGTTACAACATTTCTGCTATATTCCCCTTTTCATATAGGATTTTTGCAAACACTTTATGTTTCTTCTTAAGTTTCTTCAAAGTTATTATATTTTTGCTCAGTTGTTATTCATCTACAAAGTTATTACAATTTCAACAACTTTTCAGATACTGACTTCAGCTTCTTCAGCTATTTTCAGCTTTTTAAGCAGTTTTCAGCAGACAGCTTCAGCTTTAAAGCATCCACACAGCATTTTCGCAGGAAATGCAAATTTTTCTAGTTTACACTGTAACTCACACGTTCAATTATTTAAATTTGATAAACACACTTTAGAGAAAAAACAAAACTTTATTCTATTTTCATCATTTCCCGTCTTTCCCGTCCCATTTCCCGTCTTCATTAATATGAAAATCACTGTTAGGCTGCGTTCTTAATGAGAAACATATTGCATTAATCTCAATCAGTTCTACTCTAGCGAAGCACTCAAAATTCCATGTATGAATATGTCTCCAAACAATAATAATGATGATGGCATGGTGGTTAGCACAATTGTCTCATGGCAAGAACAAACTTTAGAATTTTTCTTTTGGCTGTATTTATCTGTTGCTTTTCACTTATTATAGTACTGCAGGTCTTTCCCATCAGAATCCAGCTATGGTGATTTGGCTTTTTGAACTGTTAGTAGGAATCAGAATGCAATGAGCAAAAGTAACAAAGCCAGGCATGACATTAACAACTAGGTTACAATAAGCTTTTATTACACTATGAACTTTTTTAAAGGTGCTATATAAATCAATTTTATTGTTATAATGTATAGCTTTATGAGGAATTTCATTTGAATAAAGTCGTAACAAAGGCTAATAATGAAAGCTGATGTCAGCCTGCATAACATTACAAAATAAGTCTTTCATGCAACAGAACACTGATTTGTCCTCTAAGCATTCATAAACAGCTTCTAAAATGCCTGTTTACACAGGTATTGTCTACATTACACAAACAATATTATTAAAGAAGAAAGATCTATTTTAACATTTTATTTAAAAGGGTTCCAATCTAATATTCAGGAATGCATTGTGGATATTAATAAAGCAAAGACGCACTAATTTCAAAGCTCTGTCTTCTTTCATGTTTCCTCTTTCTGAAATACTAATTTATGAGGCTGCTCTCTCCAAGTCAGGGTGACAAAGCTCACTCCTTGCTGGTTCAACCTTAACTGGAACTGGGAGACACAAACAGCAGCCATTTAAAACATTTACTCAAATTTAAATATATTTGTTTTGTTTCTTAATTAAACATTTGTTCTTAATTGGCCTGCGATCAGGCTGAAAAAGGAACCATTTAAACTCAGGACTTACCTTTTTCAGGATTTCTGATTTCACAATAGGATCATTCAAATCCAGAGCAGAGGACCCAGGATTCAGTCTCAGCTTAATTATCTGCTGTTTTACTAGTATGGAATGGGGAGAGGAATTTAACATGCCTGGAATTATTTCTGACATACTAGAAATGTGAAAGTTAATAAATGAGCATTAAACATGAGTTTTCCCAATGTAATCCAGTCTCTTCCACTGAAGGTAAGGAAACTCACCAGGTGGAGGGAAGTTGTAGCAGACAAAGGGTAAGCTTGTTTCACAGGACAAAAACCTAAATTTTCCTGAACTTTTCAAAGCCAAAACACCACACATGACTGCCATTGAGTCAATCGGGTTTGCAACGTTGTCAAAATAGCCAAAGTTGAATCTGCTCTGATCGGACCAAAAAAACCAATTAGGCCTGCTTAAACCAATCCATGCCCGATCGCCACTTGGCACCAAGCTCTGGACCATCTGGTTCTCTATGTCGTTCTTCACAGTGACCAGGCTTGTGAAGTTCTGGCTGCAGCAAGCCTGAGCACTCCCCCAATCCATTGCTTCATCAACAAGAACAAATTCAGGCTCTAACTGTGTTCCTGTAGTTAGGGATTGGGTAAAACCACAAGTGAATGTGTCGGCATAGTAAATTTTAAAATTATCTTTATCAAAAAAAATAATGTCTTGCTCTGTACTCACCATTATTACAGATAAATGGATATTCTTGTATCCATATCTCATCCTGCCATCCTCCATCTTCTCCAATGGAGACGCATGTTTCTCTGGCTCCATAAAAATCTGGTTCATTAGTATTATTTTCCCAGTTCCTATATTCAGCTCCACGTCCTGTGGTCCTATCTGACCACATCCAGGCAATTTTAGCGTACAGACCAATCCAGATCTCAGCGTTGTTACCAGTTGAAGATACTATGTTCATCAACTGGTTCATTTGGACCATGTTGTCAATAGTTGCCAGGTCTTTATATCTCTGTCTACAATAGGTCTGAGCCATGGTCCAGTTCTTTGCATCAGTAACATAGTGGTACTGACGATACAGGCAGGTGGAGATGTGCCACCCTGTGAAAGTAGCAATTTTGATTTGTTTAAGATTGTATCCGTAGTCTCATTCTCTTTATAAATAACCCATCAGTACCTTAAAACACTTTTTGACTGTATGTTAATATACAAAGCATTATTAGAAATTTATCAGAGAGTTCACTGACCTGTAAGATGTAAAAAAAACAATAAGATCCTCTTCTGCATGATATTACTGTGTGGGTTGTTTGAGTCAGGATGCTGTTTATATCGCTGTTGCTCAGGCAAATGTAAGAAAATTCAATTCAAAGTAGAAGAAGGAGATTGACGAGCAAAACAACAGCCTTTTATGATCAGATCTGTCTTTTTGATAGACCAGTATAGTGTCTGCATCACTGCAGATTCCTCCCAAATCCATCTTTCATTTTCTGACTAGCCTCTCGCCCAACACGTGAATAAGACCCAGAGATACTTTAGTCCTTCACTTGGAGAAGCAACTCATCCCTGACCCAGAGTGGGCATGCCACCCTTTTCCAGTTGAAGACCATGGCCTCAGACTTGAAGGTGTAAAGTGAATCGCTCCAGTGAAAGCCGAAGGCCACCACCAGATGGATCCAATAGAACCAAAAGACAGACATGAGACTCTGAGGCGCTTCTGGCTACACCTAGAAATTCTTTCAGTAAAAAATTGTGAATATAATCTGTGACAAAGGGCAGCCCTGGTGGAGTCCAATACCCATCGTTAACCAGTCCAACTTATTGCAGACAAGCCTGTATTCAGTTATACAGAGATTGAATGACTTGTAGCAACAAGCAAGACACCCCATACTTTGACAACGTGGCCCACAGGATTATCTGAGGGATGCGTTGAAGTGTCTCCAAGTCTACAAAACCCATGTAGACTGCTTGGGAAAACGCCAACACATGAATATCCTTAAGACAATAAAGAACTGATCCAGGGTTCTGTGACCAGGATGAAAACCACATTCTTAGATGCGCTGACTGCGGACGCGCCGGTGCTCCCAAATCACACGACTAATTTACAGATGATGTACCAGGAAATTGCAGCCTTGGTGAAGCAAAACGTTTTTGGAGTGACAGCAACAAGAAAAAGCGAGTTTTGATATGTGAGATTTGTGACACGTGGCATGTTTGGAGTGTATAGCCAGTGTGTCTTGTGTAGTTAGTGTGTTTTTGTTTTGTGTGTCAAAACAATGAGGCCACTACTGAATGTCACTGTTGCTCCTCCGTCTTGTGGTGGACAAACTATTATGTGAAGTGGCACAGATTTTTTGTGTGGTATTTTCATGTCTCACCTGACTGTTACTATAATTTTAGTCACAGTTTTAAATAGTTCTACGAAAAAGGCCTGAGGCATTGGCTCAGATTCTGCTTTATCTAAAACATATCAGTGGGATTAAGGAGGTCCTCGAAGTATTGCTTTCACTGCCTGCCAGAGGCGGGTAGTAACGAGTTACATTTACTCCGTTACATTTACTTGGTTAATGACGCTAGAGTTCAACGCACATGCAAACCGCTCGTCTCTACTGCTTTAACTGTTAAATTAGAAGGCAATACTGTGGGTGACAGGGTTTATTATGTGAAACAGCAGCTTGTTTAGTTTAAACAGTCTGCATTAAGCTGGGCAAACACTGCGATTTTTTTTCCAGTCACGTTATTCAGCTCCTGCTCAAACTGTACAATTGAATCTCAGGGGTTAGAAGTTCATAGGTCACGATGCAGGGTCTATATGGCCTGATGCTCTGATGCGACTTGAGTGCTCAAACTGTGTGTCCATAACATGAAACCTATCATACAAAATCTGTCTCTCGCTCTCCCTCTCTGTCTTTTACTCACACACACACACACACCACGACCACCGTCAACTTTGCTAAATTACTAATGAAAAACATTGACCAGGCAGCTGCAATTGATCAGCAATGTCCATCCAACTCTTTTCATGGTTGTTGTAGTCGTGATAATTTTGTGAGGCAACATTGAAAAGCCTCGGATACGGAAGCGTAGAGCTGCCACCCAGGCAAAAGAAAAATAGAGCTATATCACATTATGGGAAAAGACGAGAAAGACAGTGTTGTCTTTCTCGTCTTTTCCCAGAGTAACAACCAAACAGGAGGATCTATTGGCTAGCAATCTGGAATTAATTGCAAACTGTTTGTGTGGGATATGAATGACAAGATTTTGTTTTTGGACAAGAGTTAGTAAAAAACATCTCCAGTGTGATCAAATCTTCTTGCCAAACATCTGCATTTTGCCAGTGTACAGCACTATAATGACCAGAGCTAATTCTTTTGAAAACCATACATCTTTCCACAGGTCTCACCTTCATCAGACATCACCTAGACTCAGAGCTGGATGAGGCCTGCACAAACAGCAGCCTAACTGACTAAGATGATGGATCCACGGGGTCAGGAAAGCCAGAAGAAGGGGAGCTGGAGAGGTACCTTTCATGTCCATTCACTGGATCTATTGCATGGCTTTCCTCACATCAGGAAGCTGTCGATTAAAATCAGTATAGCTCTTCCTGCATCTGGAGCTCGTGAAGGACTTCTCTGTCATGCAGGACTCCTGTTAACTGCTAAACAGTTACAGCCTCACAGCAAGAACCTTGAGAGCAAACTGCAGCTGAAGCTTAACCATTACTTCACTGAGTGAAGAAATGGCACATTTTTGCTAAATATGCAGAAATAAATGCACACTTATATAATTTATGGTAAACTGAGCTGCCTTGTATGTTGAAGTTGCCTCGTTCTAATGTTTTCTCTGAGGCTGCTATGCCATTTGGAGCAAAAATGAATATAAAGTTTACAGCATATCTTGTCACTGGAAAGTGTTTGCACTGTTTATATATTTATTATTTACTGTAGGTATTGCTGAAAAAAGCTTTGTTATGAAAAACTGAAATCTGGAGATTAGAATTTTTGTGCCTTATTTTGTTGATGTTTTTACATATATATTTGAAAATACAAAAATTTATTTTTGTTTGCCTGATAGCATTTATTTATAAAATAAATCGGACATTTCAAACAGTTACTCACTACTTGAGTAGTCTTTTCGCCAAGTACTTTTTTACTCTTACTTGAGTAACTTTTTTGACGACTACTTTTCACTTTTACTTAAGTAATAATATTTTAAAGTAATGCTACTCTTACTTGAGTACAATTTTTGGGTACTCGACCCACCTCTGGCAGTGCGTGCCTATATCCTCATTTGAAGTCAGCCACACCCCATCTGCATATATATATATATATATATATATATATATATATATATATATATATATATATATATATATATATATGCACAGTGCCAAATGTTGATGTCAACATTTTGATCTTATATCTCCCAACAAGGTATGTAAATTTCTACAGAAGATGTATTTTCATAATACTGATGGTGCAATACAATCTTTACTTTTGTACTAGGTGAAGTGTTTGCTATGTGCCAGGGAGCTGGGATATAACAACACCTCATCCATGCTTAGGCACTACAGAGCTTTGCATGAGAATAGGGGGAACACCGATTGTGGAGCAAGACCAGGTGAGCCATCAAATGTCATGATAATATAGCAGGCAGTAATGTTACTAAATGATATAACAATATTATACAACTGTTATAAGTTACGTGTGTGATATTTATATTTGTGCTTTGTTTTTGTTGTCTTTCCTCAGGAG
Source organism: Neolamprologus brichardi (assembly GCF_056152115.1). Lineage (NCBI taxonomy): Eukaryota > Metazoa > Chordata > Actinopteri > Cichliformes > Cichlidae > Neolamprologus > Neolamprologus brichardi. The sequence continues at coordinate 48,073,277 of NC_142106.1, read as the reverse complement.
AACAATCTCTACTTTGGCTCCCGGAGGAGGCGGATGCACTTTTTCTCCTTTCTCTTATCTTCCCTGCTTATGTCCTTGTCTAGTCTCGTGTTTTTTTTGTATTTTCCCTGGAACATTCTCTCACAGTCTGTTCTCTAAAACCTAAAAGAGGAATTATGGATTGCAATTTACACCCCTTTCTCAACGAGAAGTTTGGGCTTGGGTGAGCCTGAGTGCTGAAGATATCTACCTATTCGGAACCATGGTAACAGGGTTCTGGCTGATCGGAGCTGGCTTGGCCCTGACTTATCGAAGAATTAAGAAAGCGGAACCGGCTGTTCAAACCCCTACAAGGCTGCCCGCTGGGATTGGAACGATGGGAGAGGCGTGAGTTTCTCAAAATGGGCTCATTGAGTCAGCACGGATAAGATCTTGGAGAGGCTACGGCTGCTGTGAATACTCAGAATAAGATCTCTGACTGCAGACTGGATATATCTCGGAAGGGCTAGCCCGGAATAACATCTCTCTAGCCCGGAATAACATCTCTGGGCGCAAATTGGATGACATCTCGGGGAGGCACACTGCTGTGAGTTCTCAGAAATTGGCTCCTTGAGCACAAGAAATGACAACATCACAGAACGCAAGTATGGCGAAGCTCGGGGCTCTCCAACGGGAGATTGAGAGACCAGTGTTGGACTGTAGAACTGCTTTGAAATTCATATGAGCTGTTCGTACTAAAGTAAAAAATACCCTCACTTATGCGGATACCCCTTTGGCGCCAGCTGCAAGGCCGGAGCTGAACAAAACACCCTGATAACGACTGTGTTTAGTCTGCTCCTTCCCATTCCATGCAAGGCCACCTGGGTTGGCTGGAAGACTGTTTACTTAGCCTGCCAGGGCGAAGGACACTGTCTAAGCTGAACTATGGACACGCACACACATACATATACTGATACTGATAAGCACTCACTGACGCATCACCCTCCCTACCCCGGATCCAACGCCACCTCCAACGCTTACCTCCCCTCTGATGTGGACATCGGGTCAGTTGGAGGCGCAGTCGAAAGATTGCAGCGGTCCCAGATCAGATGTACACACCGGAACTCTTTCCCATGTTGCTGTCTGTGTTTATTGTGCTATGGTGTGTTGATATCTGTGCATTCCTGTATTATCCTTCTGTGTTACACATTTTGATGTTTTTTTTCCTCGCTACCTAGCCTGACCTGTCTCCCCAATGTGATGTTTGTGTATTGTATGTACGGTCGGCAAGGTCTGTCATCTCGGTTGTGGGCAAAAGACCTCCAACTGACAAATAAAGGCTATCTCTCTCTCTCAAATAGATGAAAACCTGTTTAGCATGGTGATTGAGGACTCCCAGCCATTTAGCATTGTGGAGGACAAAGGATTTAAAAGATTTGTTAAATCATTAAATCCTAGCTATGTTCTCCCCACTAAAAAGGCCATAAAAGCAGTGAAAATGTATTTTTTTACAGAATAAAATGTGGGCATGACTGAGCCTCAGTCTGTAGCTGTCCATACCTCAACATTACAAAAGCACAACCACTGTCCACACCCCAACCACACCTCACCTCACAGTAAATGATCATTTCCATTTTAAGCATTTCCAAATAATCATTTTCCATACTGCCAGTATAAATATACACAGTATACTGCCATCACTACAATATACATGTTTTACACACTCCTTTTGTTGTTGACATTTACAGGCTGTGTGCAAAAGGCCACACTCTTCAAATTCATGCCAACTAATATTTTTACGTCCAGTAGGTGTCCTACTAGAGCAAATGAAGCTTCAAGACGCTTTGCGCTGGGGTGAACCAATTGGATGAAAAGCTTCAGTGCTTCATGAAGCTTCATCTGCCCATCACTACTACCAGGGGACCTAGAAGGGAGAAATACATCGCCCACGGAGGATGCCGAAGCACGCTCCAATAGACGCACACACACAGTACTCTCAAGGTAAGCACTCTTTCGCACACACACACAACAAGTGGAGATCAACGATCACCGGTGTCACGTCTGCACAGCTGTTTTATACGTAAGCTGTGGGGCGTAGCCGGGCATGCCAGAGTGTCTTAAAGAAATATCCACACGCCACGACCAAGGGGGGGGTCGTACCCCGTACACATGGAATATGTAACGGTGTGGAGAGATAGTCTCGATATGCTAGAGAACTGTCACTATACAGAGATGTGCTTCTGAATGTGGATGATGTGTCTTCTGATTTTGTAATTAAAGTTATGCTTGTGTTAAGTGATGTAAACAACCAATCGATCTACACTCTTCAGACGTCAAAATTGATCATTCGATTTTTTATGACACAGTAATGGTAAGTGTTCCCACCTACTACTCTTTGTAACTTAACGTGATTCTTCCATTTTCGTGTTTTGGACATGATTTTGGAGTCCATCTTCGCAGTAGCGATTGACTGCAAAAAAAACCCTACCGGAAATGTACAACTCTACATCTGGTCTTAAAACAGGAAGTTAGCATTTTCTTGTCAGGGTCTATTGTGTCAGAGAAAATCTCATGTCCTCTTCATGCAGCTGAGTACATTCAGTTTTTAAAACCGAAGCTCTGCAGGTCTGAGATCAGTGGCTTTCTGAACCACTAAATTGTGGTACTGTTAATGCTGATATATAGTGACACCAGTTAAATGGATGATACCTTTGACTTTTTGTCTTTAACTTTATCAATTAAACAGCTGAAGCTTTCACTGACAGCACATGTGATAATTTAACCTTTGTACTGTTTTCATCAGTTAATTTTAACATGTGAAAATGTTGGATGATCGGTCTGCTGTCACTGGGTGGAGCTGAGGTCTGAATCTGAGGGCAGCTCCTGCATTCACAAAGGGAACAGAACCATCACAAACTGAAATATAAAGTTTATCCCTCAAATCTGAAATAAAGCTGATCCTCCCTGTCCTCACACACTCACATTTTTTTAGTTCTACATTTCTGCTGACATATGAGCTGTTTATTTACAATGTGCAAAACCTTATATACTATATTTACCTTTGACCTGTTGGTGCTTTTTGCATGATGAACTGCAAAGATGAGATGATGGAGCAGGTTTCAGGCCCGGTTCAGTCTTCTGCTGCATAGTAGACAGCAACATGCAGAGGTATTATAACTGGTGTTTGAGCTGCTGCTTGAGAATTGGACAACAAATATTAACGCTTTCAATTATTTTTCTCAAAGGATGTAAGCTGTAAGCACTACCGGACATCTAACGCTGTGAACAATACCTCATTAAGATTAATTCAGACTGTTTTTTTAACTGAAACTAATTCAGTAAAATAAATACACAGAGTCAGTACTAAAAGTTAATCAGTGGAAAAATTAAACAAATTTTAACTTAAGCTGCCAAATGTCCATAGCCAAATGGCCATAAATAGCAAAAGCTATTTATGTACTGGTCCTTAGGGACTAGCAAAGCGCTATACAAATACAGGCCATTTACCATTTAATCGATAGTGAATGAATTATGAGGTGCTACTGCAGTGCAACCTTTTTTAAACTTTGGTGTTACTGTCTTTACAGATGTGGCAAGAGACAGAAAACGTGCTGCTGTTTGCACATATTTAATAATCAGCTCTGCACAGGAGCTGTAGAGTCCAGCCTGTTGCTCTTACAGTATAATACTCATAATAAACGTACAGTAATGGTTTTTCTCAGGATAAATTAATTAACCTGCACAGATGAGCTAAACGAACTTTACAAAATTAGTTATTTTTTATTTTAGTCTGACGCCAGTACTGCAGCCAGACACAAGGGGGCAGTAGAGACATTTTGGCTTCATTTCTGGGGAGTTATCTGACTCATGTGAAAAGAGACTTTTTAATATATTTAAGATGACAATAAACGAAGCAGCTATAACTCCTCCAGACAGTTACATTGAATTCTGTGCTTGAATAATGAATTGTACAATACATGATGCATTTCTAAGTTCATTTACGATTTCATGTTTTAAAATTATTTTATTTATTCAAACATTCAAACAACACTAAAGTAATTTATTATTTAACAAGTTAATTTAAAATAAAAAAAACGTTTTAAATGAAAATTTTAAACCTTATTATTACTATTAATAAATACTTCAAATCACAAAAAATTAAATTCTCAATATAAACCGCATTTGAAAAACTATTTTCGAATTCTAAATTAAAACACAGATTTTCAAAATCATTTTTAAAACACAATTTAAATGGATAAAAAAAAAAAAGATTTATTTCTGACATTTAAAATGGCGATTTGTGCCTCTCATTTGAAAATCCATTTCCCTTTCCTGTAAACTCGCGGATTAGCTTTTCAGATTAGCCTGCCTGGATTTTTCTACACAGCTGTGCACTGCCGAAAAGCGTGTGTGCTTGAACAAAGGCCATTCAGCTGCGGGCTTTACACTCTTGCCCGACATGGATATATGAAGAATGAAGGAGCTCTCCAGGGAAACGTAGTGCGCCTGTGGACTCAGCTTGACCACCTGTTGAAGGTAGTTTGATACCATGGCTAATTCTAGCATCACCGCATGTAGCCCTGCTGTTCTAAGAAAATATTACCCAGCTGAACTAGCTAGCATTATCTCCAGTCTTAGCAGAGGACAGTGACACTATTATTTTAACCGGCAAAAGTTGATTCTATTCATCTTATGTACCTTTTTTGGATGAGTGACAAAATGTTTCTCCCACTAAAAAAGATAAGACTTGATGAACAGAATCAACTTTTTAAGATTTCCTTACCTGGATGATTGAGCATACATCAAGACACTATTGATTTAAGTCCATAAGTGTGCGCAAACATTTCTTGCCTCTTGATTTAAATTTCTGAATCTAAAAAGTGAATGCATTTAAAGCAGGAACTGCACACCTAGCCATCAAAAGGTTGGTGAACTTAGGGTACTCATCCTACTGTAGGGTCCTGTTAAAAAAAATCACACAAGCATCACATCACCTCTGGTTATATTTTGTAAATTACAATCATAAACTATACATTCCAGTCATCCACTAATCAGTATTTTTTTTTGAGTAAATGGATGTCACTGATAAATCAGTAAACATCCATCACTACGTTCTCACTATTAAAAAGTACAATTATTTTCTAAATAGATTCATTATTCTCAGTCAGCTACACACAAACCAAGCTATCTAAATCTTGCTGGGTTTGATGGCTTGATAGAATTAATCAAAAAACAAAAATTGGAAGAAAAAAAAAACTTCCATTTTTGCAAAATATACATTGAGAAAATTTCTGCTTTTGTCTGTGTCAACAAAATTAAAATAATTGTGAACGTACACTGACCATCAAAGAACAACATAAAAGCTTCTTCTGACATGAGAATTGTAGAACAGTGAAATCTACTACGTCCTGATGAAGCTCTATAGACTAGCTCTACCATACACATGACTAAAGTGAAACTCGACTGACAAATTTAAAGAAAATTTCCAACTCTGACTCTGTCACTAGAAAATTTCAAACCTCTTACACTTTTAATGCTAGGAATGATGATGGATTCTGAGTATTGGATGTGCATAACCTGTAGAACACTGGAAGGAACACTTCCAGAAATCAATGTCTATGAAAAGTTTGTATCTAGATCTATCTACAAATTCAGGTTAAAGCTCTAACATTTAAAGAAGAAGCCAGATGTGAATAGGTCTGGAAACACTGCCATTTGCCCTGGGCCAAAGCTCATTTAAAACGATTGGAAAACTGTTCTGTGGTCAATACATTGCTCTGCTTTTGAAAAGAACCAACAATAAGGCACAAAGTCCAAGACCGGTTTGTTCGGAGGTTTATTAATTTATGTACAAGTGTGCCTGTCCCCGAGTTGGAGACTGTCTGTGATATAAAACAAGAGAAAATGTATATGGTGCAAAAGAAAAAAGAAAAAAATTCAAAGCCCTCCTGCCCTTCTACAGTACTACATTTACCAAGCTATGTACAGCAGGTTCACATTTACTGACATCAGACATCCTTTTTTGTTGCAGGTCAACACTTGCTGACCACCATCTCTTGTCCCATCTTCAAGCTAACATGCTTGTAAAACCTTAGGGATATCATTCAGGCAGGAGACAGGAAATATTTACATCACCACGAACCAGTGAGTGTCTGTGTGTTCAATGAGTTCCAAACTGAGTGCATGCTTTCACTACATCTGTCAACACTCCCCATAAAGTAAATTAGCCTTATATACATAGTAGCAAAGCTTAGGCAGTGAAACATCGTCCAAAAACAACAACAAAAGAAACACCATTATCAGTGTGACACTGATGAATGTATGTGTGTTTAACAGTGTGGAAATCAAACTCACAGTCTTTGATTGAGCAGAACACACAGCAGTGTGAGTTTACAAGTGCCCCACTTTTAGTCAGTGTAATGTTGAAGGATTTGCAATGTGCCATGAAGACATCTCTGAGCAACACAAGCACACACACACAGAAAGAAGCGCAAGTTCTCCATTAACAATACAACTATTACAAAGCATGGATGATGATGCTCTTAGTGAGGCCTTAATTAGAAACATTTTAATAAACATATAGGCTGTATAATATGTATTTTATTTGGGTCTGTCACCAGTATGGCCTTTCTTGATAAACTGGTCTGATTTGTCATATTTTCAATTTTAACTTTCACCAGTGAGTGAGAGTATGGACTGCAGGCAGGTACTCTTAAAAAATGTCACCTGACTATATGTTGTTCCTAAACTTGTTTACATCATTAATGGTGCCTTCACAGAATGAGCGAGCTTCCCATGCCATGCGCACTAATTTCACTTTGTTATAGCCAACCATGTTACTATCTAATCTAACTGTAAGGCATCCTGTTGTTCTTTAAGCGTTACACCTTTCCTGTCTTTTCTGCTCCGCCTACTCTTTATATTAACAATGTTCACATATTTCACCACATATTAAAAAAAAATCTTATATGTGAAATCGAATATGTAAATTTAACAGGTTATATTTATATTTGACTCAGCATCTAATCTACTTTCAGTTAGTTGGTCAGCTTTCTGTTCATAAACTTCTCTAAACTGGCAGAAAAAGACATCCTTTTGGAAGTTGTCCAGACCACACATGTCTGTATTCAGTCATGGTTGTTTTAATGCAAAAAGAAAAGCTGAAACAAACAGAATAAACAAGGAACTTACCAAACCAACACAAACTTACCATCGGATTACCCATAGCAATAAAGTCACAGATATAAAATATGGACATTCATATTAAAACACGCTTCAAGTGTGATTCATCATGATCTGTGTGTGAAAAGGTCTTTAGCTTTTCAAACACTTAACACAATTAACAAAATCTTCTGCTAGCCATGAGTCGGTGTTTCTGACAGTTGGGACAATTGTATTTGTACTTCTTCAAACATCAATGAGAGAGGAGCTACATTGTTGCCAGGCTGGTGTGTGTTACAATTATTGTTACTACAACAGAGGCATCATGACTGATGACCAATTATGTTGTGGGAAAAGGGAGAGTGAGCAGAGCCACAAACTCTACGAAAATACTTTAAATACGTCAACATAAATAAACACAGGGAAGCTAGTATTTCCTTTAACATTTACAAATAAATACTTGGTTTTGACCTTGGACCTTTTTAACTTCAAATGGCTGGAACACATTTTGAGAGGAAAAATAAAGACAGGTGTTTGCTTGAAAAGATGTCAAAGCGGAAAACACAAGTTGCACAAGCAAGTACACTGAACATGCTCAATAGTATAAAAGTTTATGTTGTGGTACTTACAGTATACTCAAACTAGGCATGTGTTTTAGTACATGTGAATGCTATGCATGTATCCTCCTCAGCACACCTTCTGACGGTATTTTGTTTTTTTGTTTTTTAAATAAATATATACACAATTTCAAAAAAAGAGATTGGAGGAAGACGGATGCAAGGGTGTATGTGATGGGTTTATGTGCCGGTCTTCTGTTCCCATTCCTGCAAACAAACACAAAGACTTGGTTTGCATACTTGTACACAGATTGCAAGTATTTGCATTTGCTGGGATTCTCTCATTTGTTTACTACCTCAATGCATTTTTCATTGCTAGTCAGTACCAAATTAAATGAGCAGCTACATCACACTTATGTACGTGTTTGTGGAGTACCTAAACTCACTCGCTTGTAGTTCACTGAAGCATGCAGTGAAATACAAACTTTATTAACCATCTTTATTAGCCTCACTGGTTATCTAGTTGGTGGAACTCCTCTGTGGACCTTGACACACACACACACAGCTGTTCTCTGCACTGCAGGAATCCTGAACCATAACGCTGCTGACCCGATCATTCTTATGCAAGTTGTTATGAGCTAACTCACACTGTTTCCACTGCTACCACACAAGTTCAAGACAAATGTAATTAAAATTACATATATTACATATGACTAAAAGAATGGGGATACTAACGTTACATTCATATTTAAATATGTCGATATTTTAGGAGTGACAAAACCATCTTAAGCCGAGGAATGCATCTTTTAGATGTATCAGAGCCTTTCAGAAGGTTCCAAGAAGTTGATTGCTTAAAATACTCAGCCTACTGTTTTATAACAGCCACATCACACAAAACAGGGAAGTCAAAGAGAATAAAACCAGATTTCAAAAACAAAAGACCCTGTCCACACCAAACAATGGATCAAACAATGTGCTTCCAAAAAGGTCCCAGCATAGTTTAAAGTTTTGCAAAAGACAGAGCTAGTCAGAGATGTAAAGTTAAAGGCACACTAGAAAAATTTGCATTTCCTGCGAAAATGCTGTGTGGATGCCTTAACGTTGAAGATGTCTGCTGAAAAAAGCTGAAAAAGTTGCAAAGAGTTGTATGGTGGTGAAGACACTTAAAATTCTGCTGAATACAGGTGAAGAAGCAGAAAATTTTGTTGAAAAGTGGTGAAAAGGCTGAAAATTTTTCAGAAAAGAGATGAATCAGCAGAATTTGGGCTGAAAAGAGGTGAAAATTCTGCTGAAAAGAGTTCAATCAGCAGAATTTCTGCTGAAAAGAGTTCAATCAGCAGAATTTCTGCTGAAAAGAGGTTTTTGCTGAAAAAAGCTGAAAAAGCTGGGATTTGTGCTGTAAAGTGGTGAAAAAATTCAAAATTCTGCTGAAAAGAGATGAATCAGCAGAATTTCTGCTGAAAAGGGTTTTTTGCTGAAAACAGCTTAAAAAGCTGGGATTTGTGCTGTAAAGTGGTGAAAAAATTCAAAATTCTGCTGAAAAGAGTTCAGTGAGCAGAATTTCTGCTGAAAAGAGTTCAGTGAGCAGAATTTCTGCTGAAAAGAGTTCAATCAGCAGAATTTCTGCTGAAAAGAGGTGAATGAGCAGAATTCTGCTGAAAAGAGTTTTTTGCTGAAAACACCTGAAAAAGCTGGGATTTGTGCTGAAAAGTGGTGAAAAAATTCAAAATTCTGCTGAAAAGAGTTCAATGAGCAGAATTTCTGCTGAAAAGAGGTTTTTGCTGAAAACAGCTGAAAAAGCTGGGATTTGTGCTGAAATGTGGTGAAAAAATTTAAAATTCTGATGAAAAGAGGTGAATCAGCAGAATTTCTGCTGAAAAGAGTTCAATCAGCAGAATTCTGCTGAAAAGAGGTTTTTGCTGAAAACAGCTGAAAAAGCTGGGATTTGTGCTGAAAAGTAGTGAAAAAATTTAAAATTCTGCTGAAAAGAGTTCAATGAGCAGAATTTCTGCTGAAAAGAGTTCAATCAGCAGAATTCTGCTGAAAAGAGTTTTTTTGCTGAAAACAGCTGAAAAAGCTGGGATTTGTGCTGAAAAGTGGTGAAAAAATTTAAAATTCTGCTGAAAAGAGATGAATCAGCAGAATTTCTGCTGAAAAGGGTTTTTTGCTGAAAACAGCTTAAAGCTGGGATTTGTGCTGAAAAGTGGTGAAAAAATTCAAAATTCTGCTGAAAAGAGTTCAGTGAGCAGAATTTCTGCTGAAAAGAGTTCAATGAGCAGAATTTCTGCTGAAAAGAGTTCAGTGAGCAGAATTTCTGCTGAAAAGAGTTCAATGAGCAGAATTTCTGCTGAAAAGAGGTGAATGAGGAGAATTCTGCTGAAAAGAGTTTTTTGCTGAAAACACCTGAAAAAGCTGGGATTTGTGCTGAAAAGTGGTGAAAAAATTCAAAATTCTGCTGAAAAGAGTTCAATGAGCAGAATTCTGCTGAAAAGAGGTTTTTGCTGAAAACAGCTTAAAAAGCTGGGATTTGTGCTGAAAAGTGGTGAAAAAATTCAAAATTCTGCTGAAAAGAGTTCAATGAGCAGAATTCTGCTGAAAAGAGGTTTTTGCTGAAAACAGCTGAAAAAGCTGGGATTTGTGCTGAAAAGTGGTGAAAAAATTCAAAATTCTGCTGAAAAGAGTTCAGTGAGCAGAATTTCTGCTGAAAAGAGTTCAATGAGCAGAATTTCTGCTGAAAAGAGTTAAAAACGTTTAATTGTTAACTGAAAGAAATTTTGCCATAAGCGGGATTTGAACCCGGGCCTCCCAGTCTGAGAACGGATGCTCATCTCACTGAGCTAAAACACAGGTCAACCCGGCAAGGAAAATCAGTGAGGCCACTGATAATGTGGCAGAAAAGGGCAAAAAATATTGCAAAAAAAATTCAATATCTCAAAAAGTATAGAAGTTATGAGCACCAAAAGTCATAGCAGGAAAGAGCAGAAAGAGCAGAATTTTTTAAGATTTGAACGGTGAAAATAGCATGAAAACTGAGGGAGTAGTTAAGGTCCTATGAGGGCATCCACACAATAAAGAGAAACAGGAACTCAATAGTGTGGATGCCTTTGAGGGCATCCACACAATTATATTCTCAGAGAAAGCCAGTCGCGTTGTGTAGCGTGACCTCTGACCTTAGCCTTCCTGAGGACATGTCCCCGGACTGCTGAGGGCTTCTGGCTGCCCTGCTGCCGGTAGAGCAGTGAGGCGCTGTTGACCGGCAGCGAGCAGGACTCGGTGTCACTGGTGTCACAGCTGGAGAATGGAGAAGACTCGTGTGTCCGTCGCAGCATTGCTGGTGACTATACAAGACAAAAATATGAAGGAAACATGAGTACACTAACGTGTCAGCACAAACTTATAAAGTAACTTCATACTCACCTGGAGGCCAGAGGAGCCAGCTTTCGGCTCGATGGTGAGGCCCAGGGTGACACCTCCGCTAAGGGCTTTCTTCAGGCTCTCTTTCACCTCAGTTAGCTCCAGCTCCAGGTTCACCCGCTCCTCCTCCTTCAGTTTGCACTGTTCTTCCAACTTCTTCAGGCGCTCTGATAGTGAAATATGTGAGCGTTTGCCTAATGTGAAAGAGAGGAGAAATATTACTTTATTAAACTCGTCTTTTAATGACAAGCACGTTTCTATCTCTCTCTCTTACCAGCCGCTGCCTCCACAGCAGCACGAAGGTCTCTCCTCTCCTTCTTCAGCTGAGTCAGGTGGTTTCTGATTTCCTGCTTCTTCTTCATCAGCTCTTCCTCCTTTGATTGCAGTCGCTTGGCATCAGCCTCCACACGGTTCTTCCCATACTTACACTGGTCCCCATCTACACAAGAAAAGTCGGGTTTCAAAAAGTTAGAAGCCAGAGACTGGGGTCATTTGCTAGCAGAGAGAGAGAGGGGGGGGATGAACTGCTTAGAAACCCATTGATCTCAGTGCCATACGCAGGAATTAATTGCCAAGCCTATGTTTCAGTGAAAAATACACTCATTGTGAATAACTGTGAAGAATCAGTCATATAAACCGCTGCTAATAGTTTCAAATTTAGCACTCTTATCTGTGGTACTCTAAACCCAACATGAAACATTTGGTGTTTGCATTCTGACATTTGGAGGAATTGCAAGCTACACTAAGTGGTTACAACCCTCCTCGTTCACACATTAGGCAAAAAATATTTTTCTGAACCACAAGGATTAACTCGACCACATTTCGCTCTCTTCCAATGAGCTAGGGTCTGTTTCTGCTATCGCGCCTCTTACCCTGGAGTTGGCAGGAGGCTCAAGGCCCACATGCGTCACATGGACTGTCTCGAGGGTAGGATAGGTTTAAAGGCTTTCAGTTATTTACTCCCCTCTACTTAAACCAACTGTAATTTAGATATCCTGCATTTTCCACATTGCTGTGGAACAGAATTTTGCTTGAAAGCAATCAGCGGTGAGAAGCCAGACACACTGTCTGCTATTCCTTACAGAGCAAGACCTGACTGGGAAAGGTGGGTGATATTTCAATTCAAGATGACTTCCTGTTGGTATCTTCAAATCTCAAAACTTACTGGAGTTGTTGCGCTTCAGAGACGCAGTCCCATTTGTGCCAATGACTCCATTCTTCTTTGGCTGGTTCTTTGGCTCTGGCTTCTGTTTTGATGCCACCCCATTGGTTGTTGCTCCCTTCTTTCCCTTTAGCTGAACAAACAGGAAGGACACAATTCAAATGACCCTTCAAATAGATGTTAGCAATGCCTATAAGCTATACACATACAAAACTGTACCAACATGCTCTTCCATAAAAAAAAAAAATAAACATTTCAAAGAAAAATGTGTAACTGTTGTTTATGCCACAGGTTTTCTACTTGGATTGCACTCAATATCACAAAGGTTACAAACACTTTTATTATTTCATTAATTTTCCTACACTGGACTACTGTAATTCAGTTATCACTTTGTTCTAAAAGTTTCACAAAAAGTCTAAGCTGATCCAGAATTATGCAGCCAGATCACTAACTGGGACTGGAAAGAGAGACTATATTTCTCCCATATTAGCTTCTTTTTATTTCTTCCTTTTAAATTCAGAATTGAATTTAAATCCTTCTCTTGCATTATCAGACATATCTAAACGACTGCACCTTATTATCCTAACAGATCACAGGAGACAGTTTCCTTTTCGGCTTCAGGAGACAGGCATCATCTCTACTTTTGTTGTTTGGTGTTCATAATGACACAGGAAGAAAATCAGCAAACAAACTCCAGTTCACACTAGTTTCATGTTGGCCTATTAAATACATAAACATAAGAGATCACTAAGTAAACAAACAGCGAAGGAGAATTAAAAACACTAAAAGTTAAGAGGAGGTTAAAACAAACCCTGAATTGTTAGACAGTTAATATGCAGAAATGCAAAAAGAAACATGAAGGTTATGCAGCAGAGTGTTAGTCACCTGAGCGGAGTCTTTAGTTTTAGAATCAGCAGACAGGAACTTAGAGGAGATTTTAGAAACAGGGGTTTTGTAGTGACAAGCAGAAGAAGATGCAGCAGTAGAAGAAGAAGCCTTGGGAGGACAGCTGGTGACTAGCTTGGGTGAGGGCATGTTCTCATAGAGCTCAGTGTTTTCATAGTGCAATTCCTCTTTCCGCTGGCGCCCCCCTGTGCTGGGAGTGGAGTACTGCATCTCTGGGTCCTTGGGTTAGACCAGGTGAGCATGCAATAAGCAGAAGATTTAAGAATAAGGAGATGCCATAAAGGGGTGGGGGGGAGGGGGGGGGGGGAATAAGGAGAACAGAAAGGAAGAAGATGATAGCAGCATTACTGCAGTATGTGAAATTAAAGAGCAATTGCTTTGACTTAACAAATTTAGTTTAGCTTCCCAAAATGGAGAGTACTGCTCCACGACTGAAAACATATTTAATGTTTCCTCTTTTTAATTGTTGATGAGCTTTTATCCAAGTCCTGTAACGTTAAATCACAGGTTACTCTTTACTCCTTTATTATAGCATCTTTTATGAATAAACAATGTTATATTCTCTGTCTGCTTGTCTTTATTAGTTTTATATCATTATTATCATGCAACAGTGTAATTTTGCTCTTCTTTGGGTGCAGACAGACTCAGCCCTCAGGTTTATATGTAAATCTGTCAGGAGGTCAATGAGTGCAGAAGGTAAAAGCTGTGGTATGCAAGGGGCCCGAGCACCATTATTGCAAATAGCAAAGTACATACCATTACTTGGTCTAATTTGATTTTAGGAAAGAAAAAGATTTTTATCATGCAGGCTCACTGGAACTTCTGAAAGTGTCATAACAAAAATGACACATTTTCCAATAATATGTTAATGATATGCAAAAAATGAAAAGCAAAGAAAGAATCAGCCAAGAGTTTGTAAGCAAACTAGAGGGTGCTGAAGTGAATTATCTCACACTTTTTTCATTGCAGTACATATGCAACATCAGCAAGCAGTTGTGTCCTTACCATTCCATTTATGGGCACATCATCATAGTGTAGTGCCATACCAGTGGGGCAGGCATAGCCACTGACTGGGTTGTCCAGATATGGGTTAGGAGACACGGCACGCTTACTGGTGAAACTAAACATAAAACATCACGATTGAGGCTTAAATATACAGTGCCCTTCATATATCTTCATTACCTGCGATTTTTGTATCTCTTAGTCTACAAAATAGTACAAACTATCGTATAAAAACAGGAAAATGAAAAAAGCCAGACATACTACGTTTCAACATATGAGTCATTGTGAGCTAATGAAATAAGAAATAAAACACATTAAGCACTAATTCTTTAAGAGTTCTTTCAGGTATTAACCAGAGAGAAAAAGATTCATGTGAAATGATGTGGATGCATCTCTCACCAGAAAGACTGTTTGGCAAGCTGGATGACGTTAGCAGTGGTCTCAACATCAATGTAGTCATAGTGCAAGGTGGCTGGGTCTGTGGTAGATCCAGTCTCAGCTAGCAAAACCCCCAACCAGCGACCCATCTCCTCAGAGGAGGAGGCCTGAAGGCAAAAGTCAGAGTTACAGAATATGCAATCCCGCCAGTGTCTGTGAAGAGTTAAATGTTTAAAAAGAGAGAAGGTTTATGATTTAGTGAAGGAGGACAGTAGAAACAGGGTGAGATGGAGGCAAATGATCCCCTAAAAAGACCAGCCAAAACAAGAAGAGGATCCTTATAAACTTTAAATTCCTTATTATTATTATCTGTTTAAATGAAGATAATAATAATTGGATTGTTTAAGGATAGCGTGCAGACTATGTGAGGAAATAGAATCAAAACAAACTGGATGGCAAATGGAGGAAGTTTGTGAAGACCAACAACATTAAACACAAAAATCACTGTGGGTGGAGGAGATATGGAGCACTCGAGAGGAAGATAAAAAATAAGGAGCAATATTTTCCTGCACCAGCTTAAGTGTGATTTAGTGGTGTTTGAGGCATTTCTAATTCCCTCAACAAAGTTTTTTTTCTATGAAAATCTCTCAAGTATGTAATCAAACTCACCTCCAGTACGGCCACTTCTTGGCTGTTACGAAGGAGGCGGAAGGCAAAGGGGTGTTTGTGATCAAGGCCGGGGCTGACCTCACAGCCTCGGAGGGGCAGTGAGGCTATGTGGCTCTTCAGGTCATCCCGGTCCTTGTGAAGGAGCAGCTGGTTGTCCTTGAGGCGGCACCAGCGCTCCCTCCAGCGGTTATTAGAGAGAACATTCAGGTAGCCTGTCAGAGCAAACACAGTCAAGAGGATACCATCTGAAAGAAGCCGTTACAGTGACAATATTTTTACAGGCCTGTCTAGTTGGGAGACATTTTAGTCGTACCTATTTGAGCCTAAATGAAGGAAATAATAAGACATAAAAGGCATTTCTATTTGTTTGTCCATCACTGGTCCTTATTGCACACAATGGGGTTAGCATGGACCCTTGAGTACATGGGTACTTCAGCATCTAGCTAGTGCTACTAGCTACTCAACAAATATCAGCAAACACACAAACTGTTTCTGGGCAGTTTGTCACACATTGTGTTTGGTAGCTAAAGGTACAACTGCTATATTTCCCAGGGAGAGAAAAAATGAGAGATAACTTCACTTTGAGATGGAGAAAGATGTAAGAAAGAACACAAGACGGTGGGGTTACACTATCCTACTAATCTAAAAATGCCAAGAAACACAACAAAAACAGGATGTCCAGAAACATGCACTTCTAAATGAATTTTTAAAAAAAACTTTTAGAATCATTGTTTTATAATACATCTGAAAGCATAAGGAAATCAAAGCAACCTGTCTGAACTGTTTACTTTCAGGACCCTAACATAGCAATCTTAAGAAAAAACTTCCTAGAAGTGAGTTGCACCACTCAGCAGCCATTCTGAAACGCCTCTGGCATTACTTTGAAACATTTTCTTAATTAACCAAAATTCCAAAGATTCATTGGGACATAAATGCATTTATAGACCGGTCAATCAATCAAGATCCATATAAAAGCCATACTTCTACCATGTCAGGATTATTGCGTCTCTCTCTCTCACCACATGTAGGTACGTCTTCTTCAGCTGATGATGTCTGTTCATCTGTGGAGGGCTTCTTCTTTCCAAGTCCAATGATCTTAGTGATTTTCTTACTTGCTCCCTTCCCCACAGTGCCAGTCTTCTGCTCCGACTTTGTATTTTTCTTTCCTTTTCCTGAGAGAACATTTTGAAATTAATTCCTTTTTTACACTGAAGAGTAAATTAGTAAAAAGAACTCTAACAATCCTTGCTGAAGGACTCCTGCAAGCTATGAGGCAATCTATGATCTTGATCTCAGCACAGGAAAATACCAAGAGAGATGTTGATTCAGTTATGTTTGGATGCTTTTGTAATAATGTAAAAAAGAAGAGAAACCTTAGATTCTACTATAAACAACGCCGAGTTCCGAACGGGTTTAATCAGACCCTTGTGTTCAAAAAAAGCAATGTTGGAGAATTAAACTCATTTCAAAATCCCAACATTCCCTCTGGTCTGAGTGTTCTGATTTGAGCTGCCCTAGTTTCTATTCAAATAGCAAAAGAGAGTTGAATGACTGTGCACATTCTGCTGGAAAGAGGGCTAACGGTGAAAAAAAAGGTCATGAGAGGCTATGTCTGAGTCGCTCTGTCTGTGTAAGGAAAATAGCTTCTGCTCGACTCTCTTGCTTTGCTGATACTCTGGTCTGTGATGTATCTGAATGAGTGTAAATGAGAGTGAGAGAATATAAGAAAGACAAAAGAAAGATGTGTGTTTTAATGTGTTTGTATCTCTACACTAGAAAGGGAAAAAAAACTTGACTTTTGACCTCTCTCTACTGTCAGACATCGAAGTAAAACAGACAGTGGAGAACAAGCGGGGGAGGGAAATATAAAGCATTCCCCTTCACTTATGTCATAGCCAACGTCTGGACTGATCTAAACACACATGTGTACACAGAGATCTGTATAATCACTGAGGCTAGTTTGCACTTGCACTTGCACACACACACACCCATTAATACTTAACAGGAATCAGCACCTGGCTGCTAAAAACAATGAATAGCAGTTCAAACTGATATGATATAATGACAGCAACTCCCTGTGTTAACTTCCTCTTTGCAGTCAAAAATTCCTGATTTGGCATTTTTCCCACATTGCATTTTCCTCAATGCAAGATGACAATTACCATGGCAACTGTCTTAATTAAACAGTAAGCTGTCTGCAGTCAATTTAAGATGCAGGGTCTTTCTTGCAATAACAAAAGAATACAAAGACACAATGCAGGGCTGAGGTGGAGCGTAGACACACAGTTGTAAAAGTAATTTAAAAAAAAACTCTGATCAGGCTAATTTAATTCCAGTAAATCAGCTTTTTTTTGTTACCTGCCATGGAAAGAATGTGGCTGATTAAGATTAAGAGAGTTCTTGGACTGAATAAGAGAAGGAGCAAAGGATGAGAACTACTAACTATTTTTTGGCAATTATTACAGCTGATGATGTTGCTGTGACGATACTGCATGATTAATATATGTGAATTCTGCTCCAATCAGTCAGAGAAAAACCACATCCAAAACTTCCTGAAGTCTTTAAACATGGTTTGCAATACATTTTGGTGTAACAGAAGTCACATTAATAGTCGCCAATGTTCCCTCTAAGCTGCGCACGTGCGCAATTGCGCACTGCTGGCACGGTCTTTGCGCACAGAAAATCTGCGTTGCGCACAAAAAAATCCAACCTGAATTGAAATTAAAATTAATACTT
The DNA here is from genome assembly GCF_056152115.1 of Neolamprologus brichardi. Classification (NCBI taxonomy): domain Eukaryota; kingdom Metazoa; phylum Chordata; class Actinopteri; order Cichliformes; family Cichlidae; genus Neolamprologus; species Neolamprologus brichardi. The sequence goes on along the minus strand of NC_142106.1, from coordinate 48,055,334 downwards.
TAACAATTCTGTTTTGCAGTGTTAGTCAGTAAGTGACTGGCTGCTCCCGTATGGGATTAGAACGATCCCACCTTATACCATAGTCCAGCCAATATTGTGATTCACGTTCGTATACGCAGCCAATCAACGTCGCTGACAGGCTATGACAGCGTCCTTATGTGCCGACACCAGTAGTGATGGGATTTCCGGTTCTTTTTAGAGATCCGGCTCTTTCGGCTCGGCTCACTAAAAAGAGCCGGCTCTTTCGGCTCTGAACCGGCTCTTCAGGTTGTTTTGTTGCTTTAATTATTTAATCATTAACAATAATAGAAAATTATGCAGAAAAGGAATTACTAATGTAAAAAAAAGTGGTTTTATTTATATATGTTTATATATGGCCCCTAGAGACAAAGCACGTACACACTCTAAAGCATATACAAACTCCAAAAAGCACGTACAAACTCCAAAACACATTTCTAGCGTTTACTGAACTTCCAAAACAGAGCTACCCAGATCACTTAAATTACACAATTGAAAGCATGTGTGTATTGTTTGTGTATTTATAGACAAGCACTCATATTTATTCAAATAATTAAAAAAAAAATTAATTTACCTGTTACTACCACACACCAAATCCGGTTGTTGATACTTCCTGGCTTGTGTAGCCACTAGGTAACAAAAGCTCAACACTGCGCCCTAGCATCCTGGAGCACTTCTGTTGTCTTTTGTAAGTGCTTCTTAGTTTTTACGTGTTTTGGAGTTTGTACATGCTTCGGGGTTTGTAAGTGCGTCTGAGTTTTTATGCGTTTTGGAGTTTGTACATGCTTAGGAGTTTGTACGTGTTTTGGAGTTTGTACGTGCTTTTTCTCTAAGGGCCACCATAAATATACTTTATTTATTCACTCCACATAAAATGTAATAAATAAATCATATAATACAAAGAACAACTATTTACATTTTAGACTTTTAACTATTTAAATTTTCAGCTTTTTCCTTTTAAACAAATTTAACGTGAAACAACACAAAACACTGCAAACCACAACACAATTAAATATAAATTAAAATATTAAAACAAAAAGAAGATGCACATTCTCTGTCATATGGGCCTGCATGATTTCTGAATCCTTTATCATCTGCAACTGAAAATAGTGGATGATTATGTGGGATTATGATATTATTTTATGCCATGTTATACCCCTAATTAAAGATTGTGAATTATTATGTAGTTTTAGTTTGCATTATGCTCCTGAATTAGAAGAAGGTGATAACTATTACATTTGGTAAACTGATTTGCATTACATTAGACTGCTGATTTATTGTGAATGAATGATATTGTTTTGTGATGCATTATACTGCTGAGTTAGAAGAAAATATTGTTCACAGAAAGTCATCGCCTTATTTGTCTGATTAGAAGAGAACAGAGCATACTGCCCCATCTCATCAGGAGCAGATAAACAGGGAGCCAAGGTCGTAGCTTAGGCGCTGTGTGAGAAAGAATGTGAATGTTTAGGCTTTTATGATTAGGTGGGGGCCACTAGAGGCTATAAGAGTTTGATCAAGGCTCCACCATTTTGAGATCTGATGCTGTCTGCTGTATGGTGTCTATCTCCCACGCGTGTGTTCATTAAATCATCGTTTGACTTGACCCGGCCGGACCAGTGTGGTTATTTTGGGTTTTCCTCCTGTATCCATCCCCAATATTTGAATCCGTAACAGTTTTGGGGGCTCGTCCTGTGGTATTGGGATGGAAGTTTTGGAGGTTTGGACGGTCCGAGGTGGTTGAACGGGCAGGCACGAGCCAGTGGTCTGACGTGAGTGGGCAAGCCGGCACATTTAAAGGTGAGGCACAACCTGTTGAATGTAAATCCAAACTGTGCCAAATTGGACTGTATAAATTAAAAGTCTACCCACTGAAATTACTGGTGAAGGCCTGTTTTGATTTTGATGAAAAATCTCATGAGTTTTGAAACTTGAAATAAGCTTAAAGGTAAAAATACTGAGTTAGAGTCTCAGGTAAAAGTAAAAATACTGAGTTAGAGTCTCAGGTAAAAGTAAAAATACTGAGTTAGAGTCTCAGGTAAAGGTAAAAATACTGAGTTAGAGTCTCAGGTAAAGGTAATAATACTGAGTTAGAGTCTCAGGTAAAGGTAATAATACTGAGTTAGAGTCTCAGGTAGTTTGATAGGGAATTGGTCATTTTGTGAGTTAGAGTCTCCATTGGTCTAAGGATTGCATCTGTGTTGGTCATTTTGCGAGTGAGAGTCTCCAATGTCCATAACGTTGCATCTGCCTCAGTCATACTCTTGTTTTTTGGGTGTTGTCTGTTGTTTAAAAGTATTATAAATTTTGTGAGAATGGTGGTTAGAGTCCACTAGGAGGCGCAGTGCTCAGAGGTAACGCTTGCCAAGGCCAGGGACGCCTAGGCCTTGTCCTCTTGGAGGGATAGTCAGTTGGTCACTGTGGAGCTTGGGGCACTCCAGAATAACTAGGAGTTAGAGTCTCCTTACCGTGTTGAACGGTATCTGCGCTTTTTTGGGCACTGTAAATTGAGTTAGGGATTTTAGAGATGAGGCCAGATACAGTTAGAGTCTGATACTGGTTAATTGATTACAAAAAAGTTGGACTTTCTTCGGTTGGACCCGTTAACTTAAATTTGTCAAAATTGTGTAGGCGCTAAAACTTTCAGGCCTGAGAGTGATTGTAAATATAAGACGTCTTTGTAAAATAATAGAGAGTTGAGTGTGAAACGAGGCTGTGTGTGTGACGACAGTGCGCTGCAGCGCTGCGAGCTATTTTGTGTGAACACGCAAATGAGGTGGCTGCTGTGAAGCCCACAGAGGACTTCCTGTTTAGTGTGTTATTGAGTTTTATATACGTATGATTTGCAAACAATGATACATGCCTGTAATTAAAACGCTGATTTTGCTGATTATAATATTACAAATAAAGTTTTGAATGACTACAGTGAATGTTTAATGTTTGGCTGGGTTTTGATATGGGAGAGACGGCTTCGCAGCTGCTGGGGGTAAGTGACCGGAAACTTGCATGCCCATAAAAGGCAACTGCCTGACTGTGTGAACTATGCACCAAGAGAGAGAGAGAGTAAAATCTAGGCAGATGAACCAAATGGATGTTGTAAGAAAAATAGTAAATGAATGTTTTAGTCTCTTAATACAGGTGGATTTCTCTCAACCTGGAGACCTGAGTACAGCAGCAAAAGGATAGATTAACAAAATTGGGACGACACACAGGCCAAGCTCTGGCTTAAAATTTTACAGCTTGACCTCTCACTTTGTCCCTACATGAAAAAGAAGCTTAAAGGACATCTTCTCCTCCAGTTATCGGCTACCATCACTGGAAATTTTCAGGCAAGTTTTTCACTGAATTGTTTTTGGCACCATGTGTCCCTGAATCTCACAAGCAAGCTCTAATTCCTGGCTGAAGACATGGAATGCTGTTATTTAAGGTGGGAGATCAAAATTTGGGAAACAAAATTAAAAACACACACAATTAGAGAAATGCCTTGTTGGAGAAAAAAAAAAGTTAAAATAACCCACCCAAAAACGCACACACACGCAATGAAGAAACAGCTTACATTCATGAACACGTGAAGATTTTCCAGCAAGCTTAAAGCAGCTAAACTTAACATACACCTGATGTTAAAAGATAAAGTTTATCCACTACTAACAAATAAACTCTCTGGGTTGCAGGACAACTTGACTTCAAAAAGAAAGACACTGGTAAATCACAAACCAGTGATGAAACAACAAATTTAGTGGTTAAAAGAGTCAAATTGTGACGTGATTACTATACCTTTCTAATGTGACGTTGTTGTCCCTCACTCTCTTTCTCTCTGGCTCTGTTCCTGTGCTACTGCAAGTGTAACTAACGCCCCTCCCCCCTCTGCCCAGCGCAAAGTACAGGCCGCGCGTGCGGAGTTTAGCAGAAAAAAGGGCGAGAGAGAGGGTGAGAGAAAGAAAAAAAAAACCTCACGGCTCCCAATAAGGAGCCGGCTCGCATCGTTCACTTCAAAGAGTCGGCTCTAAGAGCCATTTCGTTCGCGAACGACCCATCACTAGTGTTGATATCTGTGCATTCCTGTATTATCCTTCTGTGTTACACATTTTGATGTTTTTTTTCCTCGCTACCTAGCCTGACCTGTCTCCCCAATGTGATGTTTGTGTATTGTATGTACGGTCGGCAAGGTCTGTCATCTCGGTTGTGGGCAAAAGACCTCCAACTGACAAATAAAGGCTATCTCTCTCTCTCAAATAGATGAAAACCTGTTTAGCATGGTGATTGAGGACTCCCAGCCATTTAGCATTGTGGAGGACAAAGGATTTAAAAGATTTGTTAAATCATTAAATCCTAGCTATGTTCTCCCCACTAAAAAGGCCATAAAAGCAGTGAAAATGTATTTTTTTACAGAATAAAATGTGGGCATGACTGAGCCTCAGTCTGTAGCTGTCCATACCTCAACATTACAAAAGCACAACCACTGTCCACACCCCAACCACACCTCACCTCACAGTAAATGATCATTTCCATTTTAAGCATTTCCAAATAATCATTTTCCATACTGCCAGTATAAATATACACAGTATACTGCCATCACTACAATATACATGTTTTACACACTCCTTTTGTTGTTGACATTTACAGGCTGTGTGCAAAAGGTCACACTCTTCAAATTCATGCCAACTAATATTTTTACGTCCAGTAGGTGTCCTACTAGAGCAAATGAAGCTTCAAGACGCTTTGCGCTGGGGTGAACCAATTGGATGAAAAGCTTCAGTGCTTCATGAAGCTTCATCTGCCCATCACTACTACCAGGGGACCTAGAAGGGAGAAATACATCGCCCACGGAGGATGCCGAAGCACGCTCCAATAGACGCACACACACAGTACTCTCAAGGTAAGCACTCTTTCGCGCACACACACAACAAGTGGAGATCAACGATCACCGGTGTCACGTCTGCACAGCTGTTTTATACGTAAGCTGTGGGGCGTAGCCGGGCATGCCAGAGTGTCTTAAAGAAATATCCACACGCCACGACCAAGGGGGGGGTCGTACCCCGTACACATGGAATATGTAACGGTGTGGAGAGATAGTCTCGATATGCTAGAGAACTGTCACTATACAGAGATGTGCTTCTGAATGTGGATGATGTGTCTTCTGATTTTGTAATTAAAGTTATGCTTGTGTTAAGTGATGTAAACAACCAATCGATCTACACTCTTCAGACGTCAAAATTGATCATTCGATTTTTTATGACACAGTAATGGTAAGTGTTCCCACCTACTACTCTTTGTAACTTAACGTGATTCTTCCATTTTCGTGTTTTGGACATGATTTTGGAGTCCATCTTCGCAGTAGCGATTGACTGCAAAAAAAACCCTACCGGAAATGTACAACTCTACATCTGGTCTTAAAACAGGAAGTTAGCATTTTCTTGTCAGGGTCTATTGTGTCAGAGAAAATCTCATGTCCTCTTCATGCAGCTGAGTACATTCAGTTTTTAAAACCGAAGCTCTGCAGGTCTGAGATCAGTGGCTTTCTGAACCACTAAATTGTGGTACTGTTAATGCTGATATATAGTGACACCAGTTAAATGGATGATACCTTTGACTTTTTGTCTTTAACTTTATCAATTAAACAGCTGAAGCTTTCACTGACAGCACATGTGATACTTTAACTTTTGTACTGTTTTCATCAGTTAATTTTAACATGTGAAAATGTTGGATGATCGGTCTGCTGTCACTGGGTGGAGCTGAGGTCTGAATCTGAGGGCAGCTCCTGCATTCACAAAGGGAACAGAACCATCACAAACTGAAATATAAAGTTTATCCCTCAAATCTGAAATAAAGCTGATCCTCCCTGTCCTCACACACTCACATTTTTTTTAGTTCTACATTTCTGCTGACATATGAGCTGTTTATTTACAATGTGCAAAACCTTATATACTATATTTACCTTTGACCTGTTGGTGCTTTTTGCATGATGAACTGCAAAGATGAGATGATGGAGCAGGTTTCAGGCCCGGTTCAGTCTTCTGCTGCATAGTAGACAGCAACATGCAGAGGTATTATAACTGGTGTTTGAGCTGCTGCTTGAGAATTGGACAACAAATATTAACGCTTTCAATTATTTTTCTCAAAGGATGTAAGCTGTAAGCACTACCGGACATCTAACGCTGTGAACAATACCTCATTAAGATTAATTCAGACTGTTTTTTTAACTGAAACTAATTCAGTAAAATAAATACACAGAGTCAGTACTAAAAGTTAATCAGTGGAAAAATTAAACAAATTTTAACTTAAGCTGCCAAATGTCCATAGCCAAATGGCCATAAATAGCAAAAGCTATTTATGTACTGGTCCTTAGGGACTAGCAAAGCGCTATACAAATACAGGCCATTTACCATTTAATCGATAGTGAATGAGTTATGAGGTGCTACTGCAGTGCAACCTTTTTTAAACTTTGGTGTTACTGTCTTTACAGATGTGGCAAGAGACAGAAAACGTGCTGCTGTTTGCACATATTTAATAATCAGCTCTGCACAGGAGCTGTAGAGTCCAGCCTGTTGCTCTTACAGTATAATACTCATAATAAACGTACAGTAATGGTTTTTCTCAGGATAAATTAATTAACCTGCACAGATGAGCTAAACGAACTTTACAAAATTAGTTATTTTTTATTTTAGTCTGACGCCAGTACTGCAGCCAGACACAAGGGGGCAGTAGAGACATTTTGGCTTCATTTCTGGGGAGTTATCTGACTCATGTGAAAAGAGACTTTTTAATATATTTAAGATGACAATAAACGAAGCAGCTATAACTCCTCCAGACAGTTACACTGAATTCTGTGCTTGAATAATGAATTGTACAATACATGATGCATTTCTAAGTTCATTTACGATTTCATGTTTTAAAATTATTTTATTTATTCAAACATTCAAACAACACTAAAGTAATTTATTATTTAACAAGTTAATTTAAAATAAAAAAAAACGTTTTAAATGAAAATTTTAAACCTTATTATTACTATTAATAAATACTTCAAATCACAAAAAATTAAATTCTCAATATAAACCGCATTTGAAAAACTATTTTCGAATTCTAAATTAAAACACAGATTTTCAAAATCATTTTTAAAACACAATTTAAATGGATAAAAAAAAAAAAGATTTATTTCTGACATTTAAAATGGCGATTTGTGCCTCTCATTTGAAAATCCATTTCCCTTTCCTGTAAACTCGCGGATTAGCTTTTCAGATTAGCCTGCCTGGATTTTTCTACACAGCTGTGCACTGCCAAAAAGCGTGTGTGCTTGAACAAAGGCCATTCAGCTGCGGGCTTTACACTCTTGCCCGACATGGATATATGAAGAATGAAGGAGCTCTCCAGGGAAACGTAGTGCGCCTGTGGACTCAGCTTGACCACCTGTTGAAGGTAGTTTGATACCATGGCTAATTCTAGCATCACCGCATGTAGCCCTGCTGTTCTAAGAAAATATTACCCAGCTGAACTAGCTAGCATTATCTCCAGTCTTAGCAGAGGACAGTGACACTATTATTTTAACCGGCAAAAGTTGATTCTATTCATCTTATGTACCTTTTTTGGATGAGTGACAAAATGTTTCTCCCACTAAAAAAGATAAGACTTGATGAACAGAATCAACTTTTTAAGATTTCCTTACCTGGATGATTGAGCATACATCAAGACACTATTGATTTAAGTCCATAAGTGTGCGCAAACATTTCTTGCCTCTTGATTTAAATTTCTGAATCTAAAAAGTGAATGCATTTAAAGCAGGAACTGCACACCTAGCCATCAAAAGGTTGGTGAACTTAGGGTACTCATCCTACTGTAGGGTCCTGTTAAAAAAAATCACACAAGCATCACATCACCTCTGGTTATATTTTGTAAATTACAATCATAAACTATACATTCCAGTCATCCACTAATCAGTATTTTTTTGAGTAAATGGATGTCACTGATAAATCAGTAAACATCCATCACTACGTTCTCACTATTAAAAAGTACAATTATTTTCTAAATAGATTCATTATTCTCAGTCAGCTACACACAAACCAAGCTATCTAAATCTTGCTGGGTTTGATGGCTTGATAGAATTAATCAAAAAACAAAAATTGGAAGAAAAAAAAACTTCCATTTTTGCAAAATATACATTGAGAAAATTTCTGCTTTTGTCTGTGTCAACAAAATTAAAATAATTGTGAACGTACACTGACCATCAAAGAACAACATAAAAGCTTCTTCTGACATGAGAATTGTAGAACAGTGAAATCTACTACGTCCTGATGAAGCTCTATAGACTAGCTCTACCATACACATGACTAAAGTGAAACTCGATTGACAAATTTAAAGAAAATTTCCAACTCTGACTCTGTCACTAGAAAATTTCAAACCTCTTACACTTTTAATGCTAGGAATGATGATGGATTCTGAGTATTGGATGTGCATAACCTGTAGAACACTGGAAGGAACACTTCCAGAAATCAATGTCTATGAAAAGTTTATATCTAGATCTATCTACAAATTCAGGTTAAAGCTCTAACATTTAAAGAAGAAGCCAGATGTGAATAGGTCTGGAAACACTGCCATTTGCCCTGGGCCAAAGCTCATTTAAAACGATTGGAAAACTGTTCTGTGGTCAATACATTGCTCTGCTTTTGAAAAGAACCAACAATAAGGCACAAAGTCCAAGACCGGTTTGTTCGGAGGTTTATTAATTTATGTACAAGTGTGCCTGTCCCCGAGTTGGAGACTGTCTGTGATATAAAACAAGAGAAAATGTATATGGTGCAAAAGAAAAAATAAAAAAAATTCAAAGCCCTCCTGCCCTTCTACAGTACTACATTTACCAAGCTATGTACAGCAGGTTCACATTTACTGACATCAGACATCCTTTTTTGTTGCAGGTCAACACTTGCTGACCACCATCTCTTGTCCCATCTTCAAGCTAACATGCTTGTAAAACCTTAGGGATATCATTCAGGCAGGAGACAGGAAATATTTACATCACCACGAACCAGTGAGTGTCTGTGTGTTCAATGAGTTCCAAACTGAGTGCATGCTTTCACTACATCTGTCAACACTCCCCATAAAGTAAATTAGCCTTATATACATAGTAGCAAAGCTTAGGCAGTGAAACATCGTCCAAAAACAACAACAACAACACAAAAGAAACACCATTATCAGTGTGACACTGATGAATGTATGTGTGTTTAACAGTGTGGAAATCAAACTCACAGTCTTTGATTGAGCAGAACACACAGCAGTGTGAGTTTACAAGTGCCCCACTTTTAGTCAGTGTAATGTTGAAGGATTTGCAATGTGCCATGAAGACATCTCTGAGCAACACAAGCACACACACACAGAAAGAAGCGCAAGTTCTCCATTAACAATACAACTATTACAAAGCATGGATGATGATGCTCTTAGTGAGGCCTTAATTAGAAACATTTTAATAAACATATAGGCTGTATAATATGTATTTTATTTGGGTCTGTCACCAGTATGGCCTTTCTTGATAAACTGGTCTGATTTGTCATATTTTCAATTTTAACTTTCACCAGTGAGTGAGAGTATGGACTGCAGGCAGGTACTCTTAAAAAATGTCACCTGACTATATGTTGTTCCTAAACTTGTTTACATCATTAATGGTGCCTTCACAGAATGAGCGAGCTTCCCATGCCATGCGCACTAATTTCACTTTGTTATAGCCAACCATGTTACTGTCTAATCTAACTGTAAGGCATCCTGTTGTTCTTTAAGCGTTACACCTTTCCTGTCTTTTCTGCCCCGCCTACTCTTTATATTAACAATGTTCACATGTTTCACCACATATTAAAAAAAAATCTTATATGTGAAATCGAATATGTAAATTTAACAGGTTATATTTATATTTGACTCAGCATCTAATCTACTTTCAGTTAGTTGGTCAGCTTTCTGTTCATAAACTTCTCTAAACTGGCAGAAAAAGACATCCTTTTGGAAGTTGTCCAGACCACACATGTCTGTATTCAGTCATGGTTGTTTTAATGCAAAAAGAAAAGCTGAAACAAACAGAATAAACAAGGAACTTACCAAACCAACACAAACTTACCATCGGATTACCCATAGCAATAAAGTCACAGATATAAAATATGGACATTCATATTAAAACACGCTTCAAGTGTGATTCATCATGATCTGTGTGTGAAAAGGTCTTTAGCTTTTCAAACACTTAACACAATTAACAAAATCTTCTGCTAGCCATGAGTCGGTGTTTCTGACAGTTGGGACAATTGTATTTGTACTTCTTCAAACATCAATGAGAGAGGAGCTACATTGTTGCCAGGCTGGTGTGTGTTACAATTATTGTTACTACAACAGAGGCATCATGACTGATGACCAATTATGTTGTGGGAAAAGGGAGAGTGAGCAGAGCCACAAACTCTACGAAAATACTTTAAATACGTCAACATAAATAAACACAGGGAAGCTAGTATTTCCTTTAACATTTACAAATAAATACTTGGTTTTGACCTTGGACCTTTTTAACTTCAAATGGCTGGAACACATTTTGAGAGGAAAAATAAAGACAGGTGTTTGCTTGAAAAGATGTCAAAGCGGAAAACACAAGTTGCACAAGCAAGTACACTGAACATGCTCAATAGTATAAAAGTTTATGTTGTGGTACTTACAGTATACTCAAACTAGGCATGTGTTTTAGTACATGTGAATGCTATGCATGTATCCTCCTCAGCACACCTTCTGACGGTATTTTGTTTTTTTGTTTTTTAAATAAATATATACACAATTTCAAAAAAAGAGATTGGAGGAAGACGGATGCAAGGGTGTATGTGATGGGTTTATGTGCCGGTCTTCTGTTCCCATTCCTGCAAACAAACACAAAGACTTGGTTTGCATACTTGTACACAGATTGCAAGTATTTGCATTTGCTGGGATTCTCTCATTTGTTTACTACCTCAATGCATTTTTCATTGCTAGTCAGTACCAAATTAAATGAGCAGCTACATCACACTTATGTACGTGTTTGTGGAGTACCTAAACTCACTCGCTTGTAGTTCACTGAAGCATGCAGTGAAATACAAACTTTATTAACCATCTTTATTAGCCTCACTGGTTATCTAGTTGGTGGAACTCCTCTGTGGACCTTGACACACACACACACAGCTGTTCTCTGCACTGCAGGAATCCTGAACCATAACGCTGCTGACCCGATCATTCTTATGCAAGTTGTTATGAGCTAACTCACACTGTTTCCACTGCTACCACACAAGTTCAAGACAAATGTAATTAAAATTACATATATTACATATGACTAAAAGAATGGGGATACTAACGTTACATTCATATTTAAATATGTCGATATTTTAGGAGTGACAAAACCATCTTAAGCCGAGGAATGCATCTTTTAGATGTATCAGAGCCTTTCAGAAGGTTCCAAGAAGTTGATTGCTTAAAATACTCAGCCTACTGTTTTATAACAGCCACATCACACAAAACAGGGAAGTCAAAGAGAATAAAACCAGATTTCAAAAACAAAGGACCCTGTCCACACCAAACAATGTGCTTCCAAAAAGGTCCCAGCATAGTTTAAAGTTTTGCAAAAGACAGAGCTAGTCAGAGATGTAAAGTTAAAGGCACACTAGAAAAATTTGCATTTCCTGCGAAAATGCTGTGTGGATGCCTTAACGTTGAAGATGTCTGCTGAAAAAAGCTGAAAAAGTTGCAAAGAGTTGTATGGTGGTGAAGACACTTAAAATTCTGCTGAATACAGGTGAAGAAGCAGAAAATTTTGTTGAAAAGTGGTGAAAAGGCTGAAAATTTTTCAGAAAAGAGATGAATCAGCAGAATTTGGGCTGAAAAGAGGTGAAAATTCTGCTGAAAAGAGTTCAATCAGCAGAATTTCTGCTGAAAAGAGTTCAATGAGCAGAATTTCTGCTGAAAAGAGGTTTTTGCTGAAAAAAGCTGAAAAAGCTGGGATTTGTGCTGAAATGTGGTGAAAAAATTTAAAATTCTGATGAAAAGAGGTGAATCAGCAGAATTCTGCTGAAAAGAGGTTTTTGCTGAAAACAGCTGAAAAAGCTGGGATTTGTGCTGAAAAGTAGTGAAAAAATTTAAAATTCTGCTGAAAAGAGTTCAATGAGCAGAATTTTGCTGAAAAGAGTTCAATCAGCAAAATTCTGCTAAAAAGAGGTTTTTGCTGAAAACAGCTTAAAAAGCTGGGATTTGTGCTGAAAAGTGGTGAAAAAATTTAAAATTCTGCTGAAAAGAGTTCAATGAGCAGAATTTCTGCTGAAAAGAGGTTTTTGCTGAAAAAAGCTGAAAAAGCTGGGATTTGTGCTGAAATGTGGTGAAAAAATTTAAAATTCTGATGAAAAGAGGTGAATCAGCAGAATTTCTGCTGAAAAGAGTTCAATCAGCAGAATTCTGCTGAAAAGAGGTTTTTGCTGAAAACAGCTGAAAAAGCTGGGATTTGTGCTGAAAAGTAGTGAAAAAATTTAAAATTCTGCTGAAAAGAGTTCAATGAGCAGAATTTCGCTGAAAAGAGTTCAATCAGCAAAATTTCTGCTGAAAAGAGTTCAATGAGCAGAATTTCTGCTGAAAAGAGGTGAATGAGCAGAATTCTGCTGAAAAGAGTTTTTTGCTGAAAACGCCTGAAAAAGCTGGGATTTGTGCTGAAAAGTGGTGAAAAAATTCAAAATTCTGCTGAAAAGAGTTTTTTGCTGAAAACGCCTGAAAAAGCTGGGATTTGTGCTGAAATGTGGTGAAAAAATTCAAAATTCTGATGAAAAGAGGTGAATCAGCAGAATTTCTGCTGAAAAGAGTTCAATCAGCAGAATTTCTGCTGAAAAGAGTTCAATGAGCAGAATTTCGCTGAAAAGAGTTCAATCAGCAAAATTCTGCTGAAAAGAGGTTTTTGCTGAAAACAGCTGAAAAAGCTGGGATTTGTGCTGAAAAGTGGTGAAAAAATTTAAAATTCTGCTGAAAAGAGTTCAATCAAAAGAATTTCTGCTGAAAAGAGTTTTTTGCTGAAAACAGCTGAAAAAGCTGGGATTTGTGCTGAAAAGTGGTGAAAAAATTCAAAATTCTGCTGAAAAGAGTTCAGTGAGCAGAATTTCTGCTGAAAAGAGTTCAATGAGCAGAATTTCTGCTGAAAAGAGGTGAATGAGCAGAATTCTGCTGAAAAGAGTTTTTTGCTGAAAACACCTGAAAAAGCTGGGATTTGTGCTGAAAAGTGGTGAAAAAATTCAAAATTCTGCTGAAAAGAGTTCAATGAGCAGAATTCTGCTGAAAAGAGGTTTTTGCTGAAAACAGCTGAAAAAGCTGGGATTTGTGCTGAAAAGTGGTGAAAAAATTCTGCTGAAAAGAGTTCAGTGAGCAGAATTTCTGCTGAAAAGAGTTCAAAGAGCAGAATTTCTGCTGAAAAGAGGTGAATGAGCAGAATTCTGCTGAAAAGAGTTCAATGAGCAGAATTCTGCTGAAAAGAGGTTTTTGCTGAAAACAGCTGAAAAAGCTGGGATTTGTGCTGAAAAGTGGTGAAAAAATTCTGCTGAAAAGAGTTCAGTGAGCAGAATTTCTGCTGAAAAGAGTTCAAAGAGCAGAATTTCTGCTGAAAAGAGGTGAATGAGCAGAATTCTGCTGAAAAGAGTTTTTTGCTGAAAACACCTGAAAAAGCTGGGATTTGTGCTGAAAAGTGGTGAAAAAATTCAAAATTCTGCTGAAAAGAGATGAATCAGCAGAATTTCTGCTGAAAAGGGTTTTTTGCTGAAAACAGCTGAAAAAGCTGGGATTTGTGCTGAAAAGTGGTGAAAAAATTCAAAATTCTGCTGAAAAGAGTTCAGTGAGCAGAATTTCTGCTGAAAAGAGTTCAATGAGCAGAATTTCTGCTGAAAAGAGTTCAATTAGCAGAATTTCTGCTGAAAAGAGGTGAATGAGCAGAATTCTGCTGAAAAGAGTTTTTTGCTGAAAACACCTGAAAAAGCTGGGATTTGTGCTGAAAAGTGGTGAAAAAATTCAAAATTCTGCTGAAAAGAGTTCAATGAGCAGAATTCTGCTGAAAAGAGGTTTTTGCTGAAAACAGCTGAAAAAGCTGGGATTTGTGCTGAAAAGTGGTGAAAAAATTTAAAATTCTGCTGAAAAGAGATGAATCAGCAGAATTTCTGCTGAAAAGGGTTTTTTGCTGAAAACAGCTTAAAAAGCTGGGATTTGTGCTGAAAAGTGGTGAAAAAATTCAAAATTCTGCTGAAAAGAGTTCAGTGAGCAGAATTTCTGCTGAAAAGAGTTCAATCAGCAGAATTTCTGCTGAAAAGAGTTCAATCAGCAGAATTTCTGCTGAAAAGAGGTGAATGAGCAGAATTCATATGTAAGACTGCGTTCTTCCATTTGCGCAACATCTCTAAAATTAGAAATATCCTGTCTCAGAGTGACGCTGAAAAACTAGTTCATGCATTTATTACTTCCAGGCTGGACTACTGCAATTCATTATTATCAGGATGTCCAAAAAACTCACTGAAAAGCCTTCAGCTAATCCAAAATGCTGCAGCAAGAGTACTGACAGGGACTAGAAAGAGAGAGCATATTTCTCCTGTTTTGGCTTCCCTTCATTGGCTTCCTGTTAAATCCAGAATTGAATTCAAAATCCTGCTCCTCACATACAAGGTCTTAAATAATCAGGCCCCATCTTATCTTAATGACCTTGTAGTACCATATCACCCTATTAGAGCACTTCGCTCCCGCTCTGCAGGCCTTCTTGTTGTTCCTAGAGTATTTAAAAGTAGAATGGGAGGGAGAGCCTTCAGTTTTCAGGCCCCTCTTCTGTGGGACCAGCTTCCAGTTTGGATTCGGGAGACAGACACTATCTCTACTTTTAAGATTAGGCTTAAAACTTTCCTTTTTGCTAAGGCATATAGTTAGGGCTGGACCAGGTGACCCTGAATCCTCCCTTAGTTATGCTGCAATAGGTATAGGCTACTGGGGGATTCCCGTGATGCATTGAGTTTTTCCTTTCCAGTCACCTTTCTCACTCACTATGTGTTAATAGACCTCTCTGTATTGAATCGTATCTGTTATTAATCTCTGTCTCTCTTCCACAGCATGTCTTTCATCCTGTCTTCCTTCTCTCACCCCAACCGGTCGCAGCAGATGGCCGCCCCTCCCTGAGCCTGGTTCTGCCGGAGGTTTCTTCCTGTTAAAAGGGAGTTTTTCCTTCCCACTGTCGCCAAAGTGCTTGCTCATAGGGGGTCATATGATTGTTGGGTTTTTCTCTGTATCTATGAAGCGCCTTGAGGCGACTTTTATTGTGATTTGGCGCTATATAAATAAAATTGAATTGAATTGAATTGAATTGAAAATTCTGCTGAAAAGAGTTTTTTGCTGAAAACACCTGAAAAAGCTGGGATTTGTGCTGAAAAGTGGCGAAAAAATTTAAAATTCTGCTGAAAAGAAGTGAATGAGCAGAATTCTGCTGAAAAGAGGTTTTTGCTGAAAACAGCTGAAAAAGCTGGGATTTGTGCTGAAAAGTAGTGAAAAAATTTAAAATTCTGCTGAAAAGAGTTCAATGAGCAGAATTTCGCTGAAAAGAGTTCAATCAGCAAAATTCTGCTGAAAAGAGTTCAATGAGCAGAATTTCTGCTGAAAAGAGGTTTTTGCTGAAAAAAGCTGAAAAAGCTGGGATTTGTGCTGAAATGTGGTGAAAAAATTTAAAATTCTGATGAAAAGAGGTGAATCAGCAGAATTTCTGCTGAAAAGAGTTCAATCAGCAGAATTTCTGCTGAAAAGAGTTCAATGAGCAGAATTTCGCTGAAAAGAGTTCAATCAGCAAAATTCTGCTGAAAAGAGGTTTTTGCTGAAAACAGCTGAAAAAGCTGGGATTTGTGCTGAAAAGTGGTGAAAAAATTTAAAATTCTGCTGAAAAGAGTTCAATCAACAGAATTTCTGCTGAAAAGAGTTTTTTGCTGAAAACAGCTGAAAAAGCTGGGATTTGTGCTGAAAAGTGGTGAAAAAATTCAAAATTCTGCTGAAAAGAGTTCAATGAGCAGAATTTCTGCTGAAAAGAGGTCAATGAGCAGAATTTCTGCTGAAAAGAGGTGAATGAGCAGAATTCTGCTGAAAAGAGTTTTTTGCTGAAAACACCTGAAAAAGCTGGGATTTGTGCTGAAAAGTGGTGAAAAAATTCAAAATTCTGCTGAAAAGAGTTCAATGAGCAGAATTCTGCTGAAAAGAGGTTTTTGCTGAAAACAGCTGAAAAAGCTGGGATTTGTGCTGAAAAGTGGTGAAAAAATTCTGCTGAAAAGAGTTCAGTGAGCAGAATTTCTGCTGAAAAGAGTTCAAAGAGCAGAATTTCTGCTGAAAAGAGGTGAATGAGCAGAATTCTGCTGAAAAGAGTTTTTTGCTGAAAACACCTGAAAAAGCTGGGATTTGTGCTGAAAAGTGGTGAAAAAATTCAAAATTCTGCTGAAAAGAGTTCAATGAGCAGAATTCTGCTGAAAAGAGGTTTTTGCTGAAAACAGCTGAAAAAGCTGGGATTTGTGCTGAAAAGTGGTGAAAAAATTTAAAATTCTGCTGAAAAGAGTTCAATGAGCAGAATTTCGCTGAAAAGAGTTCAATCAGCAAAATTCTGCTGAAAAGAGTTCAATGAGCAGAATTTCTGCTGAAAAGAGGTGAATGAGCAGAATTCTGCTGAAAAGAGTTTTTTGCTGAAAACACCTGAAAAAGCTGGGATTTGTGCTGAAAAGTGGTGAAAAAATTCAAAATTCTGCTGAAAAGAGTTCAATGAGCAGAATTTCTGCTGAAAAGAGGTTTTTGCTGAAAAAAGCTGAAAAAGCTGGGATTTGTGCTGAAATGTGGTGAAAAAATTTAAAATTCTGATGAAAAGAGGTGAATCAGCAGAATTTCTGCTGAAAAGAGTTCAATCAGCAGAATTTCTGCTGAAAAGAGTTCAATGAGCAGAATTTCGCTGAAAAGAGTTCAATCAGCAAAATTCTGCTGAAAAGAGGTTTTTGCTGAAAACAGCTGAAAAAGCTGGGATTTGTGCTGAAAAGTGGTGAAAAAATTTAAAATTCTGCTGAAAAGAGTTCAATCAACAGAATTTCTGCTGAAAAGAGTTTTTTGCTGAAAACAGCTGAAAAAGCTGGGATTTGTGCTGAAAAGTGGTGAAAAAATTCAAAATTCTGCTGAAAAGAGTTCAATGAGCAGAATTTCTGCTGAAAAGAGGTCAATGAGCAGAATTTCTGCTGAAAAGAGGTGAATGAGCAGAATTCTGCTGAAAAGAGTTTTTTGCTGAAAACACCTGAAAAAGCTGGGATTTGTGCTGAAAAGTGGTGAAAAAATTCAAAATTCTGCTGAAAAGAGTTCAATGAGCAGAATTCTGCTGAAAAGAGGTTTTTGCTGAAAACAGCTGAAAAAGCTGGGATTTGTGCTGAAAAGTGGTGAAAAAATTCTGCTGAAAAGAGTTCAGTGAGCAGAATTTCTGCTGAAAAGAGTTCAAAGAGCAGAATTTCTGCTGAAAAGAGGTGAATGAGCAGAATTCTGCTGAAAAGAGTTTTTTGCTGAAAACACCTGAAAAAGCTGGGATTTGTGCTGAAAAGTGGTGAAAAAATTCAAAATTCTGCTGAAAAGAGTTCAGTGAGCAGAATTTCTTCTGAAAAGAGTTCAATGAGCAGAATTTCTGCTGAAAAGAGTTCAATTAGCAGAATTTCTGCTGAAAAGAGGTGAATGAGCAGAATTCTGTTGAAAAGAGTTTTTTGCTGAAAACACCTGAAAAAGCTGGGATTTGTGCTGAAAAGTGGTGAAAAAATTCAAAATTCTGCTGAAAAGAGTTCAATGAGCAGAATTCTGCTGAAAAGAGGTTTTTGCTGAAAACAGCTGAAAAAGCTGGGATTTGTGCTGAAAAGTGGCAAAAAAATTTAAATTTCTGCTGAAAAGAGTTCAATCAGCAGAATTCTGCTGAAAAGAGGTTTTTGCTGAAAACAGCTGAAAAAGCTGGGATTTGTGCTGAAAAGTAGTGAAAAAATTTAAAATTCTGCTGAAAAGAGATGAATCAGCAGAATTTCTGCTGAAAAGGGTTTTTTGCTGAAAACAGCTTAAAAAGCTGGGATTTGTGCTGAAAAGTGGTGAAAAAATTCAAAATTCTGCTGAAAAGAGTTCAGTGAGCAGAATTTCTGCTGAAAAGAGTTCAATGAGCAGAATTTCTGCTGAAAAGAGGTGAATGAGCAGAATTCTGCTGAAAAGAGTTCAATCAGCAGAATTTCTGCTGAAAAGAGTTCAATCAGCAGAATTTCTGCTGAAAAGAGGTGAATGAGCAGAATTCATATGTAAGACTGCGTTCTTCCATTTGCGCAACATCTCTAAAATTAGAAATATCCTGTCTCAGAGTGACGCTGAAAAACTAGTTCATGCATTTATTACTTCCAGGCTGGACTACTGCAATTCATTATTATCAGGATGTCCAAAAAACTCACTGAAAAGCCTTCAGCTAATCCAAAATGCTGCAGCAAGAGTACTGACAGGGACTAGAAAGAGAGAGCATATTTCTCCTGTTTTGGCTTCCCTTCATTGGCTTCCTGTTAAATCCAGAATTGAATTCAAAATCCTGCTCCTCACATACAAGGTCTTAAATAATCAGGCCCCATCTTATCTTAATGACCTTGTAGTACCATATCACCCTATTAGAGCACTTCGCTCCCGCTCTGCAGGCCTTCTTGTTGTTCCTAGAGTATTTAAAAGTAGAATGGGAGGGAGAGCCTTCAGTTTTCAGGCCCCTCTTCTGTGGAACCAGCTTCCAGTTTGGATTCGGGAGACAGACACTATCTCTACTTTTAAGATTAGGCTTAAAACTTTCCTTTTTGCTAAGGCATATAGTTAGGGCTGGACCAGGTGACCCTGAATCCTCCCTTAGTTATGCTGCAATAGGTATAGGCTACTGGGGGATTCCCGTGATGCATTGAGTTTTTCCTTTCCAGTCACCTTTCTCACTCACTATGTGTTAATAGACCTCTCTGTATTGAATCGTATCTGTTATTAATCTCTGTCTCTCTTCCACAGCATGTCTTTCATCCTGTCTTCCTTCTCTCACCCCAACCGGTCGCAGCAGATGGCCGCCCCTCCCTGAGCCTGGTTCTGCCGGAGGTTTCTTCCTGTTAAAAGGGAGTTTTTCCTTCCCACTGTCGCCAAAGTGCTTGCTCATAGGGGGTCATATGATTGTTGGGTTTTTCTCTGTATCTATGAAGCGCCTTGAGGCGACTTTCGTTGTGATTTGGCGCTATATAAATAAAATTGAATTGAATTGAATTGAATTGAAAATTCTGCTGAAAAGAGTTTTTTGCTGAAAACACCTGAAAAAGCTGGGATTTGTGCTGAAAAGTGGCGAAAAAATTTAAAATTCTGCTGAAAAGAGGTGAATGAGCAGAATTCTGCTGAAAAGAGGTTTTTGCTGAAAACAGCTGAAAAAGCTGGGATTTGTGCTGAAAAGTAGTGAAAAAATTTAAAATTCTGCTGAAAAGAGTTCAATGAGCAGAATTTCGCTGAAAAGAGTTCAATCAGCAAAATTCTGCTGAAAAGAGTTCAATGAGCAGAATTTCTGCTGAAAAGAGGTGAATGAGCAGAATTCTGCTGAAAAGAGTTTTTTGCTGAAAACACCTGAAAAAGCTGGGATTTGTGCTGAAAAGTGGTGAAAAAATTCAAAATTCTGCTGAAAAGAGTTCAATGAGCAGAATTTCTGCTGAAAAGAGGTTTTTGCTGAAAAAAGCTGAAAAAGCTGGGATTTGTGCTGAAATGTGGTGAAAAAATTTAAAATTCTGATGAAAAGAGGTGAATCAGCAGAATTTCTGCTGAAAAGAGTTCAATCAGCAGAATTTCTGCTGAAAAGAGTTCAATGAGCAGAATTTCGCTGAAAAGAGTTCAATCAGCAAAATTCTGCTGAAAAGAGGTTTTTGCTGAAAACAGCTGAAAAAGCTGGGATTTGTGCTGAAAAGTGGTGAAAAAATTTAAAATTCTGCTGAAAAGAGTTCAATCAACAGAATTTCTGCTGAAAAGAGTTTTTTGCTGAAAACAGCTGAAAAAGCTGGGATTTGTGCTGAAAAGTGGTGAAAAAATTCAAAATTCTGCTGAAAAGAGTTCAATGAGCAGAATTTCTGCTGAAAAGAGGTCAATGAGCAGAATTTCTGCTGAAAAGAGGTGAATGAGCAGAATTCTGCTGAAAAGAGTTTTTTGCTGAAAACACCTGAAAAAGCTGGGATTTGTGCTGAAAAGTGGTGAAAAAATTCAAAATTCTGCTGAAAAGAGTTCAATGAGCAGAATTCTGCTGAAAAGAGGTTTTTGCTGAAAACAGCTGAAAAAGCTGGGATTTGTGCTGAAAAGTGGTGAAAAAATTCTGCTGAAAAGAGTTCAGTGAGCAGAATTTCTGCTGAAAAGAGTTCAAAGAGCAGAATTTCTGCTGAAAAGAGGTGAATGAGCAGAATTCTGCTGAAAAGAGTTTTTTGCTGAAAACACCTGAAAAAGCTGGGATTTGTGCTGAAAAGTGGTGAAAAAATTCAAAATTCTGCTGAAAAGAGTTCAGTGAGCAGAATTTCTTCTGAAAAGAGTTCAATGAGCAGAATTTCTGCTGAAAAGAGTTCAATTAGCAGAATTTCTGCTGAAAAGAGGTGAATGAGCAGAATTCTGCTGAAAAGAGTTTTTTGCTGAAAACACCTGAAAAAGCTGGGATTTGTGCTGAAAAGTGGTGAAAAAATTCAAAATTCTGCTGAAAAGAGTTCAATGAGCAGAATTCTGCTGAAAAGAGGTTTTTGCTGAAAACAGCTGAAAAAGCTGGGATTTGTGCTGAAAAGTGGCAAAAAAATTTAAATTTCTGCTGAAAAGAGTTCAATCAGCAGAATTCTGCTGAAAAGAGGTTTTTGCTGAAAACAGCTGAAAAAGCTGGGATTTGTGCTGAAAAGTAGTGAAAAAATTTAAAATTCTGCTGAAAAGAGATGAATCAGCAGAATTTCTGCTGAAAAGGGTTTTTTGCTGAAAACAGCTTAAAAAGCTGGGATTTGTGCTGAAAAGTGGTGAAAAAATTCAAAATTCTGCTGAAAAGAGTTCAGTGAGCAGAATTTCTGCTGAAAAGAGTTCAATGAGCAGAATTTCTGCTGAAAAGAGGTGAATGAGCAGAATTCTGCTGAAAAGAGTTCAATCAGCAGAATTTCTGCTGAAAAGAGTTCAATCAGCAGAATTTCTGCTGAAAAGAGGTGAATGAGCAGAATTCATATGTAAGACTGCGTTCTTCCATTTGCGCAACATCTCTAAAATTAGAAATATCCTGTCTCAGAGTGACGCTGAAAAACTAGTTCATGCATTTATTACTTCCAGGCTGGACTACTGCAATTCATTATTATCAGGATGTCCAAAAAACTCACTGAAAAGCCTTCAGCTAATCCAAAATGCTGCAGCAAGAGTACTGACAGGGACTAGAAAGAGAGAGCATATTTCTCCTGTTTTGGCTTCCCTTCATTGGCTTCCTGTTAAATCCAGAATTGAATTCAAAATCCTGCTCCTCACATACAAGGTCTTAAATAATCAGGCCCCATCTTATCTTAATGACCTTGTAGTACCATATCACCCTATTAGAGCACTTCGCTCCCGCTCTGCAGGCCTTCTTGTTGTTCCTAGAGTATTTAAAAGTAGAATGGGAGGGAGAGCCTTCAGTTTTCAGGCCCCTCTTCTGTGGAACCAGCTTCCAGTTTGGATTCGGGAGACAGACACTATCTCTACTTTTAAGATTAGGCTTAAAACTTTCCTTTTTGCTAAGGCATATAGTTAGGGCTGGACCAGGTGACCCTGAATCCTCCCTTAGTTATGCTGCAATAGGTATAGGCTACTGGGGGATTCCCGTGATGCATTGAGTTTTTCCTTTCCAGTCACCTTTCTCACTCACTATGTGTTAATAGACCTCTCTGTATTGAATCGTATCTGTTATTAATCTCTGTCTCTCTTCCACAGCATGTCTTTCATCCTGTCTTCCTTCTCTCACCCCAACCGGTCGCAGCAGATGGCCGCCCCTCCCTGAGCCTGGTTCTGCCGGAGGTTTCTTCCTGTTAAAAGGGAGTTTTTCCTTCCCACTGTCGCCAAAGTGCTTGCTCATAGGGGGTCATATGATTGTTGGGTTTTTCTCTGTATCTATGAAGCGCCTTGAGGCGACTTTCGTTGTGATTTGGCGCTATATAAATAAAATTGAATTGAATTGAATTGAATTGAAAATTCTGCTGAAAAGAGTTTTTTGCTGAAAACACCTGAAAAAGCTGGGATTTGTGCTGAAAAGTGGCGAAAAAATTTAAAATTCTGCTGAAAAGAGGTGAATGAGCAGAATTCTGCTGAAAAGAGGTTTTTGCTGAAAACAGCTGAAAAAGCTGGGATTTGTGCTGAAAAGTAGTGAAAAAATCAAAAAATTCTGCTGAAAAGAGTTCAATCAGTAGAATTTCTGCTGAAAAGAGTTAAAAACGTTTAATTGTTAACTGAAAGAAATTTTGCCATAAGCGGGATTTGAACCCGGGCCTCCCAGTCTGAGAACGGATGCTCATCTCACTGAGCTAAAACACAGGTCAACCCGGCAAGGAAAATCAGTGAGGCCACTGATAATGTGGCAGAAAAGGGCAAAAAATATTGCAAAAAAAATTCAATATCTCAAAAAGTATAGAAGTTATGAGCACCAAAAGTCATAGCAGGAAAGAGCAGAATTTTTTAAGATTTGAACGGTGAAAATAGCATGAAAACTGAGGGAGTAGTTAAGGTCCAAAAAACGGAAGCAACTTGAAGAATAATAATAAAGAATAAAGAGAAACAGGAACTCAATAGTGTGGATGCCCTATGAGGGCATCCACACAATTATATTCTCAGAGAAAGCCAGTCGCGTTGTGTAGCGTGACCTCTGACCTTAGCCTTCCTGAGGACATGTCCCCGGACTGCTGAGGGCTTCTGGCTGCCCTGCTGCCGGTAGAGCAGTGAGGCGCTGTTGACCGGCAGCGAGCAGGACTCGGTGTCACTGGTGTCACAGCTGGAGAATGGAGAAGACTCGTGTGTCCGTCGCAGCATTGCTGGTGACTATACAAGACAAAAATATGAAGGAAACATGAGTACACTAACGTGTCAGCACAAACTTATAAAGTAACTTCATACTCACCTGGAGGCCAGAGGAGCCAGCTTTCGGCTCGATGGTGAGGCCCAGGGTGACACCTCCGCTAAGGGCTTTCTTCAGGCTCTCTTTCACCTCAGTTAGCTCCAGCTCCAGGTTCACCCGCTCCTCCTCCTTCAGTTTGCACTGTTCTTCCAACTTCTTCAGGCGCTCTGATAGTGAAATATGTGAGCGTTTGCCTAATGTGAAAGAGAGGAGAAATATTACTTTATTAAACTCGTCTTTTAATGACAAGCACGTTTCTATCTCTCTCTCTTACCAGCCGCTGCCTCCACAGCAGCACGAAGGTCTCTCCTCTCCTTCTTCAGCTGAGTCAGGTGGTTTCTGATTTCCTGCTTCTTCTTCATCAGCTCTTCCTCCTTTGATTGCAGTCGCTTGGCATCAGCCTCCACACGGTTCTTCCCATACTTACACTGGTCCCCATCTACACAAGAAAAGTCGGGTTTCAAAAAGTTAGAAGCCAGAGACTGGGGTCATTTGCTAGCAGAGAGAGAGAGGGGGGGGATGAACTGCTTAGAAACCCATTGATCTCAGTGCCATACGCAGGAATTAATTGCCAAGCCTATGTTTCAGTGAAAAATACACTCATTGTGAATAACTGTGAAGAATCAGTCATATAAACCGCTGCTAATAGTTTCAAATTTAGCACTCTTATCTGTGGTACTCTAAACCCAACATGAAACATTTGGTGTTTGCATTCTGACATTTGGAGGAATTGCAAGCTACACTAAGTGGTTACAACCCTCCTCGTTCACACATTAGGCAAAAAATATTTTTCTGAACCACAAGGATTAACTCGACCACATTTCGCTCTCTTCCAATGAGCTAGGGTCTGTTTCTGCTATCGCGCCTCTTACCCTGGAGTTGGCAGGAGGCTCAAGGCCCACATGCGTCACATGGACTGTCTCGAGGGTAGGATAGGTTTAAAGGCTTTCAGTTATTTACTCCCCTCTACTTAAACCAACTGTAATTTAGATATCCTGCATTTTCCACATTGCTGTGGAACAGAATTTTGCTTGAAAGCAATCAGCGGTGAGAAGCCAGACACACTGTCTGCTATTCCTTACAGAGCAAGACCTGACTGGGAAAGGTGGGTGATATTTCAATTCAAGATGACTTCCTGTTGGTATCTTCAAATCTCAAAACTTACTGGAGTTGTTGCGCTTCAGAGACGCAGTCCCATTTGTGCCAATGACTCCATTCTTCTTTGGCTGGTTCTTTGGCTCTGGCTTCTGTTTTGATGCCACCCCATTGGTTGTTGCTCCCTTCTTTCCCTTTAGCTGAACAAACAGGAAGGACACAATTCAAATGACCCTTCAAATAGATGTTAGCAATGCCTATAAGCTATACACATACAAAACTGTACCAACATGCTCTTCCATAAAAAAAAAAAATAAACATTTCAAAGAAAAATGTGTAACTGTTGTTTATGCCACAGGTTTTCTACTTGGATTGCACTCAATATCACAAAGGTTACAAACACTTTTATTATTTCATTAATTTTCCTACACTGGACTACTGTAATTCAGTTATCACTTTGTTCTAAAAGTTTCACAAAAAGTCTAAGCTGATCCAGAATTATGCAGCCAGATCACTAACTGGGACTGGAAAGAGAGACTATATTTCTCCCATATTAGCTTCTTTTTATTTCTTCCTTTTAAATTCAGAATTGAATTTAAATCCTTCTCTTGCATTATCAGACATATCTAAACGACTGCACCTTATTATCCTAACAGATCACAGGAGACAGTTTCCTTTTCGGCTTCAGGAGACAGGCATCATCTCTACTTTTGTTGTTTGGTGTTCATAATGACACAGGAAGAAAATCAGCAAACAAACTCCAGTTCACACTAGTTTCATGTTGGCCTATTAAATACATAAACATAAGAGATCACTAAGTAAACAAACAGCGAAGGAGAATTAAAAACACTAAAAGTTAAGAGGAGGTTAAAACAAACCCTGAATTGTTAGACAGTTAATATGCAGAAATGCAAAAAGAAACATGAAGGTTATGCAGCAGAGTGTTAGTCACCTGAGCGGAGTCTTTAGTTTTAGAATCAGCAGACAGGAACTTAGAGGAGATTTTAGAAACAGGGGTTTTGTAGTGACAAGCAGAAGAAGATGCAGCAGTAGAAGAAGAAGCCTTGGGAGGACAGCTGGTGACTAGCTTGGGTGAGGGCATGTTCTCATAGAGCTCAGTGTTTTCATAGTGCAATTCCTCTTTCCGCTGGCGCCCCCCTGTGCTGGGAGTGGAGTACTGCATCTCTGGGTCCTTGGGTTAGACCAGGTGAGCATGCAATAAGCAGAAGATTTAAGAATAAGGAGATGCCATAAAGGGGTGGGGGGGAGGGGGGGGGGGAATAAGGAGAACAGAAAGGAAGAAGATGATAGCAGCATTACTGCAGTATGTGAAATTAAAGAGCAATTGCTTTGACTTAACAAATTTAGTTTAGCTTCCCAAAATGGAGAGTACTGCTCCACGACTGAAAACATATTTAATGTTTCCTCTTTTTAATTGTTGATGAGCTTTTATCCAAGTCCTGTAACGTTAAATCACAGGTTACTCTTTACTCCTTTATTATAGCATCTTTTATGAATAAACAATGTTATATTCTCTGTCTGCTTGTCTTTATTAGTTTTATATCATTATTATCATGCAACAGTGTAATTTTGCTCTTCTTTGGGTGCAGACAGACTCAGCCCTCAGGTTTATATGTAAATCTGTCAGGAGGTCAATGAGTGCAGAAGGTAAAAGCTGTGGTATGCAAGGGGCCCGAGCACCATTATTGCAAATAGCAAAGTACATACCATTACTTGGTCTAATTTGATTTTAGGAAAGAAAAAGATTTTTATCATGCAGGCTCACTGGAACTTCTGAAAGTGTCATAACAAAAATGACACATTTTCCAATAATATGTTAATGATATGCAAAAAATGAAAAGCAAAGAAAGAATCAGCCAAGAGTTTGTAAGCAAACTAGAGGGTGCTGAAGTGAATTATCTCACACTTTTTTCATTGCAGTACATATGCAACATCAGCAAGCAGTTGTGTCCTTACCATTCCATTTATGGGCACATCATCATAGTGTAGTGCCATACCAGTGGGGCAGGCATAGCCACTGACTGGGTTGTCCAGATATGGGTTAGGAGACACGGCACGCTTACTGGTGAAACTAAACATAAAACATCACGATTGAGGCTTAAATATACAGTGCCCTTCATATATCTTCATTACCTGCGATTTTTGTATCTCTTAGTCTACAAAATAGTACAAACTATCGTATAAAAACAGGAAAATGAAAAAAGCCAGACATACTACGTTTCAACATATGAGTCATTGTGAGCTAATGAAATAAGAAATAAAACACATTAAGCACTAATTCTTTAAGAGTTCTTTCAGGTATTAACCAGAGAGAAAAAGATTCATGTGAAATGATGTGGATGCATCTCTCACCAGAAAGACTGTTTGGCAAGCTGGATGACGTTAGCAGTGGTCTCAACATCAATGTAGTCATAGTGCAAGGTGGCTGGGTCTGTGGTAGATCCAGTCTCAGCTAGCAAAACCCCCAACCAGCGACCCATCTCCTCAGAGGAGGAGGCCTGAAGGCAAAAGTCAGAGTTACAGAATATGCAATCCCGCCAGTGTCTGTGAAGAGTTAAATGTTTAAAAAGAGAGAAGGTTTATGATTTAGTGAAGGAGGACAGTAGAAACAGGGTGAGATGGAGGCAAATGATCCCCTAAAAAGACCAGCCAAAACAAGAAGAGGATCCTTATAAACTTTAAATTCCTTATTATTATTATCTGTTTAAATGAAGATAATAATAATTGGATTGTTTAAGGATAGCGTGCAGACTATGTGAGGAAATAGAATCAAAACAAACTGGATGGCAAATGGAGGAAGTTTGTGAAGACCAACAACATTAAACACAAAAATCACTGTGGGTGGAGGAGATATGGAGCACTCGAGAGGAAGATAAAAAATAAGGAGCAATATTTTCCTGCACCAGCTTAAGTGTGATTTAGTGGTGTTTGAGGCATTTCTAATTCCCTCAACAAAGTTTTTTTTCTATGAAAATCTCTCAAGTATGTAATCAAACTCACCTCCAGTACGGCCACTTCTTGGCTGTTACGAAGGAGGCGGAAGGCAAAGGGGTGTTTGTGATCAAGGCCGGGGCTGACCTCACAGCCTCGGAGGGGCAGTGAGGCTATGTGGCTCTTCAGGTCATCCCGGTCCTTGTGAAGGAGCAGCTGGTTGTCCTTGAGGCGGCACCAGCGCTCCCTCCAGCGGTTATTAGAGAGAACATTCAGGTAGCCTGTCAGAGCAAACACAGTCAAGAGGATACCATCTGAAAGAAGCCGTTACAGTGACAATATTTTTACAGGCCTGTCTAGTTGGGAGACATTTTAGTCGTACCTATTTGAGCCTAAATGAAGGAAATAATAAGACATAAAAGGCATTTCTATTTGTTTGTCCATCACTGGTCCTTATTGCACACAATGGGGTTAGCATGGACCCTTGAGTACATGGGTACTTCAGCATCTAGCTAGTGCTACTAGCTACTCAACAAATATCAGCAAACACACAAACTGTTTCTGGGCAGTTTGTCACACATTGTGTTTGGTAGCTAAAGGTACAACTGCTATATTTCCCAGGGAGAGAAAAAATGAGAGATAACTTCACTTTGAGATGGAGAAAGATGTAAGAAAGAACACAAGACGGTGGGGTTACACTATCCTACTAATCTAAAAATGCCAAGAAACACAACAAAAACAGGATGTCCAGAAACATGCACTTCTAAATGAATTTTTAAAAAAAACTTTTAGAATCATTGTTTTATAATACATCTGAAAGCATAAGGAAATCAAAGCAACCTGTCTGAACTGTTTACTTTCAGGACCCTAACATAGCAATCTTAAGAAAAAACTTCCTAGAAGTGAGTTGCACCACTCAGCAGCCATTCTGAAACGCCTCTGGCATTACTTTGAAACATTTTCTTAATTAACCAAAATTCCAAAGATTCATTGGGACATAAATGCATTTATAGACCGGTCAATCAATCAAGATCCATATAAAAGCCATACTTCTACCATGTCAGGATTATTGCGTCTCTCTCTCTCACCACATGTAGGTACGTCTTCTTCAGCTGATGATGTCTGTTCATCTGTGGAGGGCTTCTTCTTTCCAAGTCCAATGATCTTAGTGATTTTCTTACTTGCTCCCTTCCCCACAGTGCCAGTCTTCTGCTCCGACTTTGTATTTTTCTTTCCTTTTCCTGAGAGAACATTTTGAAATTAATTCCTTTTTTACACTGAAGAGTAAATTAGTAAAAAGAACTCTAACAATCCTTGCTGAAGGACTCCTGCAAGCTATGAGGCAATCTATGATCTTGATCTCAGCACAGGAAAATACCAAGAGAGATGTTGATTCAGTTATGTTTGGATGCTTTTGTAATAATGTAAAAAAGAAGAGAAACCTTAGATTCTACTATAAACAACGCCGAGTTCCGAACGGGTTTAATCAGACCCTTGTGTTCAAAAAAAGCAATGTTGGAGAATTAAACTCATTTCAAAATCCCAACATTCCCTCTGGTCTGAGTGTTCTGATTTGAGCTGCCCTAGTTTCTATTCAAATAGCAAAAGAGAGTTGAATGACTGTGCACATTCTGCTGGAAAGAGGGCTAACGGTGAAAAAAAAGGTCATGAGAGGCTATGTCTGAGTCGCTCTGTCTGTGTAAGGAAAATAGCTTCTGCTCGACTCTCTTGCTTTGCTGATACTCTGGTCTGTGATGTATCTGAATGAGTGTAAATGAGAGTGAGAGAATATAAGAAAGACAAAAGAAAGATGTGTGTTTTAATGTGTTTGTATCTCTACACTAGAAAGGGAAAAAAAACTTGACTTTTGACCTCTCTCTACTGTCAGACATCGAAGTAAAACAGACAGTGGAGAACAAGCGGGGGAGGGAAATATAAAGCATTCCCCTTCACTTATGTCATAGCCAACGTCTGGACTGATCTAAACACACATGTGTACACAGAGATCTGTATAATCACTGAGGCTAGTTTGCACTTGCACTTGCACACACACACACCCATTAATACTTAACAGGAATCAGCACCTGGCTGCTAAAAACAATGAATAGCAGTTCAAACTGATATGATATAATGACAGCAACTCCCTGTGTTAACTTCCTCTTTGCAGTCAAAAATTCCTGATTTGGCATTTTTCCCACATTGCATTTTCCTCAATGCAAGATGACAATTACCATGGCAACTGTCTTAATTAAACAGTAAGCTGTCTGCAGTCAATTTAAGATGCAGGGTCTTTCTTGCAATAACAAAAGAATACAAAGACACAATGCAGGGCTGAGGTGGAGCGTAGACACACAGTTGTAAAAGTAATTTTAAAAAAAACTCTGATCAGGCTAATTTAATTCCAGTAAATCAGCTTTTTTTGTTACCTGCCATGGAAAGAATGTGGCTGATTAAGATTAAGAGAGTTCTTGGACTGAATAAGAGAAGGAGCAAAGGATGAGAACTACTAACTATTTTTTGGCAATTATTACAGCTGATGATGTTGCTGTGACGATACTGCATGATTAATATATGTGAATTCTGCTCCAATCAGTCAGAGAAAAACCACATCCAAAACTTCCTGAAGTCTTTAAACATGGTTTGCAATACATTTTGGTGTAACAGAAGTCACATTAATAGTCGCCAATGTTCCCTCTAAGCTGCGCACGTGCGCAATTGTGCACTGCTGGCACGGTCTTTGCGCACAGAAAATCTGCGTTGCGCACAAAAAAATCCAACCTGAATTGAAATTAAAATTAATACTTTAACAATTCTGTTTTGCAGTGTTAGTCAGTAAGTGACTGGCTGCTCCCGTATGGGATTAGAACGATCCCACCTTATACCATAGTCCAGCCAATATTGTGATTCACGTTCGTATACGCAGCCAAACAACGTCGCTGACAGGCTATGACAGTGTCCTTATGTGCCGACACCAGTAGTGATGGGATTTCCGGCTCTTTAAACAAGCACCACAATAATCATGGTGCTTGTTTTTTTATTCATAGTATAATATGTCATTAAATCACTCCAAACCTCCATCCTGTGAACAATGGTGTAAAAATAAGTCTCACTAAAAAGAGCCGGCTCTTTCGGCTCTGAACCGGCTCTTCAGGTTGTTTTGTTGCTTTAATTATTTAATCATTAACAATAATATAAAATTATGCAGAAAAGGAATTACTAATGTAAAAAAAAGTGGTTTTATTTATATATGTTTATATATGGCCCCTAGAGACAAAGCACGTACACACTCTAAAGCATATACAAACTCCAAAACACATTTCTAGCGTTTACTGAACTTCCAAAACAGAGCTACCCAGATCACTTAAATTACACAATTGAAAGCATGTGTGTATTGTTTGTGTATTTATAGACAAGCACTCATATTTATTCAAATAATTAAAAAAAAAATTAATTTACCTGTTACTACCACACACCAAATCCGGTTGTTGATACTTCCTGGCTTGTGTAGCCACTAGGTAACAAAAGCTCTTCAAATTCATGCCAACTAATATTTTTACGTCCAGTAGGTGTCCTACTAGAGCAAATGAAGCTTCAAGACACTTTGCGCTGGGGTGAACCAATTGGATGAAAAGCTTCAGTGCTTCATGAAGCTTCATCTGCCCATCACTACTACCAGGGGACCTAGAAGGGAGAAATACATCGCCCACGGAGGATGCCGAAGCACGCTCCAATAGACGCACACACACAGTACTCTCAAGGTAAGCACTCTTTCGCACACACACACAACAAGTGGAGATCAACGATCACCGGTGTCACGTCTGCACAGCTGTTTTATACGTAAGCTGTGGGGCGTAGCCGGGCATGCCAGAGTGTCTTAAAGAAATATCCACACGCCACGACCAAGGGGGGGGTCGTACCCCGTACACATGGAATATGTAACGGTGTGGAGAGATAGTCTCGATATGCTAGAGAACTGTCACTATACAGAGATGTGCTTCTGAATGTGGATGATGTGTCTTCTGATTTTGTAATTAAAGTTATGCTTGTGTTAAGTGATGTAAACAACCAATCGATCTACACTCTTCAGACGTCAAAATTGATCATTCGATTTTTTATGACACAGTAATGGTAAGTGTTCCCACCTACTACTCTTTGTAACTTAACGTGATTCTTCCATTTTCGTGTTTTGGACATGATTTTGGAGTCCATCTTCGCAGTAGCGATTGACTGCAAAAAAAACCCTACCGGAAATGTACAACTCTACATCTGGTCTTAAAACAGGAAGTTAGCATTTTCTTGTCAGGGTCTATTGTGTCAGAGAAAATCTCATGTCCTCTTCATGCAGCTGAGTACATTCAGTTTTTAAAACCGAAGCTCTGCAGGTCTGAGATCAGTGGCTTTCTGAACCACTAAATTGTGGTACTGTTAATGCTGATATATAGTGACACCAGTTAAATGGATGATACCTTTGACTTTTTGTCTTTAACTTTATCAATTAAACAGCTGAAGCTTTCACTGACAGCACATGTGATACTTTAACTTTTGTACTGTTTTCATCAGTTAATTTTAACATGTGAAAATGTTGGATGATCGGTCTGCTGTCACTGGGTGGAGCTGAGGTCTGAATCTGAGGGCAGCTCCTGCATTCACAAAGGGAACAGAACCATCACAAACTGAAATATAAAGTTTATCCCTCAAATCTGAAATAAAGCTGATCCTCCCTGTCCTCACACACTCACATTTTTTTTAGTTCTACATTTCTGCTGACATATGAGCTGTTTATTTACAATGTGCAAAACCTTATATACTATATTTACCTTTGACCTGTTGGTGCTTTTTGCATGATGAACTGCAAAGATGAGATGATGGAGCAGGTTTCAGGCCCGGTTCAGTCTTCTGCTGCATAGTAGACAGCAACATGCAGAGGTATTATAACTGGTGTTTGAGCTGCTGCTTGAGAATTGGACAACAAATATTAACGCTTTCAATTATTTTTCTCAAAGGATGTAAGCTGTAAGCACTACCGGACATCTAACGCTGTGAACAATACCTCATTAAGATTAATTCAGACTGTTTTTTTAACTGAAACTAATTCAGTAAAATAAATACACAGAGTCAGTACTAAAAGTTAATCAGTGGAAAAATTAAACAAATTTTAACTTAAGCTGCCAAATGGCCATAGCCAAATGGCCATAAATAGCAAAAGCTATTTATGTACTGGTCCTTAGGGACTAGCAAAGCGCTATACAAATACAGGCCATTTACCATTTAATCGATAGTGAATGAGTTATGAGGTGCTACTGCAGTGCAACCTTTTTTAAACTTTGGTGTTACTGTCTTTACAGATGTGGCAAGAGACAGAAAACGTGCTGCTGTTTGCACATATTTAATAATCAGCTCTGCACAGGAGCTGTAGAGTCCAGCCTGTTGCTCTTACAGTATAATACTCATAATAAACGTACAGTAATGGTTTTTCTCAGGATAAATTAATTAACCTGCACAGATGAGCTAAACGAACTTTACAAAATTAGTTATTTTTTATTTTAGTCTGACGCCAGTACTGCAGCCAGACACAAGGGGGCAGTAGAGACATTTTGGCTTCATTTCTGGGGAGTTATCTGACTCATGTGAAAAGAGACTTTTTAATATATTTAAGATGACAATAAACGAAGCAGCTATAACTCCTCCAGACAGTTACATTGAATTCTGTGCTTGAATAATGAATTGTACAATACATGATGCATTTCTAAGTTCATTTACGATTTCATGTTTTAAAATTATTTTATTTATTCAAACATTCAAACAACACTAAAGTAACTTATTATTTAACAAGTTAATTTAAAATAAACAAAACGTTTTAAATGAAAATTTTAAACCTTATTATTACTATTAATAAATACTTCAAATCACAAAAAATTAAATTCTCAATATAAACCGCATTTGAAAAACTATTTTCGAATTCTAAATTAAAACACAGATTTTCAAAATCATTTTTAAAACACAATTTAAATGGATAAAAAAAAAAAAGATTTATTTCTGACATTTAAAATGGCGATTTGTGCCTCTCATTTGAAAATCCATTTCCCTTTCCTGTAAACTCGCGGATTAGCTTTTCAGATTAGCCTGCCTGGATTTTTCTACACAGCTGTGCACTGCCAAAAAGCGTGTGTGCTTGAACAAAGGCCATTCAGCTGCGGGCTTTACACTCTTGCCCGACATGGATATATGAAGAATGAAGGAGCTCTCCAGGGAAACGTAGTGCGCCTGTGGACTCAGCTTGACCACCTGTTGAAGGTAGTTTGATACCATGGCTAATTCTAGCATCACCGCATGTAGCCCTGCTGTTCTAAGAAAATATTACCCAGCTGAACTAGCTAGCATTATCTCCAGTCTTAGCAGAGGACAGTGACACTATTATTTTAACCGGCAAAAGTTGATTCTATTCATCTTATGTACCTTTTTTGGATGAGTGACAAAATGTTTCTCCCACTAAAAAAGATAAGACTTGATGAACAGAATCAACTTTTTAAGATTTCCTTACCTGGATGATTGAGCATACATCAAGACACTATTGATTTAAGTCCATAAGTGTGCGCAAACATTTCTTGCCTCTTGATTTAAATTTCTGAATCATAAAAGTGAATGCATTTAAAGCAGGAACTGCACACCTAGCCATCAAAAGGTTGGTGAACTTAGGGTACTCATCCTACTGTAGGGTCCTGTTAAAAAAAATCACACAAGCATCACATCACCTCTGGTTATATTTTGTAAATTACAATCATAAACTATACATTCCAGTCATCCACTAATCAGTATTTTTTTGAGTAAATGGATGTCACTGATAAATCAGTAAACATCCATCACTACGTTCTCACTATTAAAAAGTACAATTATTTTCTAAATAGATTCATTATTCTCAGTCAGCTACACACAAACCAAGCTATCTAAATCTTGCTGGGTTTGATGGCTTGATAGAATTAATCAAAAAACAAAAATTGGAAGAAAAAAAAAACTTCCATTTTTGCAAAATATACATTGAGAAAATTTCTGCTTTTGTCTGTGTCAACAAAATTAAAATAATTGTGAACGTACACTGACCATCAAAGAACAACATAAAAGCTTCTTCTGACATGAGAATTGTAGAACAGTGAAATCTACTACATCCTGATGAAGCTCTATAGACTAGCTCTACCATACACATGACTAAAGTGAAACTCGACTGACAAATTTAAAGAAAATTTCCAACTCTGACTCTGTCACTAGAAAATTTCAAACCTCTTACACTTTTAATGCTAGGAATGATGATGGATTCTGAGTATTGGATGTGCATAACCTGTAGAACACTGGAAGGAACACTTCCAGAAATCAATGTCTATGAAAAGTTTGTATCTAGATCTATCTACAAATTCAGGTTAAAGCTCTAACATTTAAAGAAGAAGCCAGATGTGAATAGGTCTGGAAACACTGCCATTTGCCCTGGGCCAAAGCTCATTTAAAACGATTGGAAAACTGTTCTGTGGTCAATACATTGCTCTGCTTTTGAAAAGAACCAACAATAAGGCACAAAGTCCAAGACCGGTTTGTTCGGAGGTTTATTAATTTATGTACAAGTGTGCCTGTCCCCGAGTTGGAGACTGTCTGTGATATAAAACAAGAGAAAATGTATATGGTGCAAAAGAAAAAAGAAAAAAAATTCAAAGCCCTCCTGCCCTTCTACAGTACTACATTTACCAAGCTATGTACAGCAGGTTCACATTTACTGACATCAGACATCCTTTTTTGTTGCAGGTCAACACTTGCTGACCACCATCTCTTGTCCCATCTTTAAGCTAACATGCTTGTAAAACCTTAGGGATATCATTCAGGCAGGAGACAGGAAATATTTACATCACCACGAACCAGTGAGTGTCTGTGTGTTCAATGAGTTCCAAACTGAGTGCATGCTTTCACTACATCTGTCAACACTCCCCATAAAGTAAATTAGCCTTATATACATAGTAGCAAAGCTTAGGCAGTGAAACATCGTCCAAAAACAACAACAACAACACAAAAGAAACACCATTATCAGTGTGACACTGATGAATGTATGTGTGTTTAACAGTGTGGAAATCAAACTCACAGTCTTTGATTGAGCAGAACACACAGCAGTGTGAGTTTACAAGTGCCCCCCTTTTAGTCAGTGTAATGTTGAAGGATTTGCAATGTGCCATGAAGACATCTCTGAGCAACACAAGCACACACACACAGAAAGAAGCGCAAGTTCTCCATTAACAATACAACTATTACAAAGCATGGATGATGATGCTCTTAGTGAGGCCTTAATTAGAAACATTTTAATAAACATATAGGCTGTATAATATGTATTTTATTTGGGTCTGTCACCAGTATGGCCTTTCTTGATAAACTGGTCTGATTTGTCATATTTTCAATTTTAACTTTCACCAGTGAGTGAGAGTATGGACTGCAGGCAGGTACTCTTAAAAAATGTCACCTGACTATATGTTGTTCCTAAACTTGTTTACATCATTAATGGTGCCTTCACAGAATGAGCGAGCTTCCCATGCCATGCGCACTAATTTCACTTTGTTATAGCCAACCATGTTACTATCTAATCTAACTGTAAGGCATCCTGTTGTTCTTTAAGCGTTACACCTTTCCTGTCTTTTCTGCCCCGCCTACTCTTTATATTAACAATGTTCACATATTTCACCACATATTAAAAAAAATTCTTATATGTGAAATCGAATATGTAAATTTAACAGGTTATATTTATATTTGACTCAGCATCTAATCTACTTTCAGTTAGTTGGTCAGCTTTCTGTTCATAAACTTCTCTAAACTGGCAGAAAAAGACATCCTTTTGGAAGTTGTCCAGACCACACATGTCTGTATTCAGTCATGGTTGTTTTAATGCAAAAAGAAAAGCTGAAACAAACAGAATAAACAAGGAACTTACCAAACCAACACAAACTTACCATCGGATTACCCATAGCAATAAAGTCACAGATATAAAATATTGACATTCATATTAAAACACGCTTCAAGTGTGATTCATCATGATCTGTGTGTGAAAAGGTCTTTAGCTTTTCAAACACTTAACACAATTAACAAAATCTTCTGCTAGCCATGAGTCGGTGTTTCTGACAGTTGGGACAATTGTATTTGTACTTCTTCAAACATCAATGAGAGAGGAGCTACATTGTTGCCAGGCTGGTGTGTGTTACAATTATTGTTACTACAACAGAGGCATCATGACTGATGACCAATTATGTTGTGGGAAAAGGGAGAGTGAGCAGAGCCACAAACTCTACGAAAATACTTTAAATACGTCAACATAAATAAACACAGGGAAGCTAGTATTTCCTTTAACATTTACAAATAAATACTTGGTTTTGACCTTGGACCTTTTTAACTTCAAATGGCTGGAACACATTTTGAGAGGAAAAATAAAGACAGGTGTTTGCTTGAAAAGATGTCAAAGCGGAAAACACAAGTTGCACAAGCAAGTACACTGAACATGCTCAATAGTATAAAAGTTTATGTTGTGGTACTTACAGTATACTCAAACTAGGCATGTGTTTTAGTACATGTGAATGCTATGCATGTATCCTCCTCAGCACACCTTCTGACGGCATTTTGTTTTTTTGTTTTTTAAATAAATATATACACAATTTCAAAAAAAGAGATTGGAGGAAGACGGATGCAAGGGTGTATGTGATGGGTTTATGTGCCGGTCTTCTGTTCCCATTCCTGCAAACAAACACAAAGACTTGGTTTGCATACTTGTACACAGATTGCAAGTATTTGCATTTGCTGGGATTCTCTCATTTGTTTACTACCTCAATGCATTTTTCATTGCTAGTCAGTACCAAATCAAATGAGCAGCTACATCACACTTATGTACGTGTTTGTGGAGTACCTAAACTCACTCGCTTGTAGTTCACTGAAGCATGCAGTGAAATACAAACTTTATTAACCATCTTTATTAGCCTCACTGGTTATCTAGTTGGTGGAACTCCTCTGTGGACCTTGACACACACACACACAGCTGTTCTCTGCACTGCAGGAATCCTGAACCATAACGCTGCTGACCCGATCATTCTTATGCAAGTTGTTATGAGCTAACTCACACTGTTTCCACTGCTACCACACAAGTTCAAGACAAATGTAATTAAAATTACATATATTACATATGACTAAAAGAATGGGGATACTAACGTTACATTCATATTTAAATATGTTGATATTTTAGGAGTGACAAAACCATCTTAAGCCGAGGAATGCATCTTTTAGATGTATCAGAGCCTTTCAGAAGGTTCCAAGAAGTTGATTGCTTAAAATACTCAGCCTACTGTTTTATAAGAGCCACATCACACAAAACAGGGAAGTCAAAGAGAACTAGAAAAATTTGCATTTCCTGCGAAAATGCTGTGTGGATGCCTTAACACTGAAGATGTCTGCTGAAAAAAGCTGAAAAAGTAGAAAAGTTGCAAATAGTTGTATGGCGGTGAAGAACTGAAAATTCTGCTGAAAACAGGTGAAGAAGCAGAAATTTTTTGCTTAAAAGTGGTGAAAAGCCAAAATTTCT
Organism: Neolamprologus brichardi; assembly: GCF_056152115.1. Lineage (NCBI taxonomy): Eukaryota > Metazoa > Chordata > Actinopteri > Cichliformes > Cichlidae > Neolamprologus > Neolamprologus brichardi. The sequence continues at coordinate 48,017,535 of NC_142106.1, read as the reverse complement.
ACTGAAAGGGGTAAAGACGGAGAATTTTTTGCTGAAAAGTGGTGAAAAAAAACATTGCCCTGAGTAGGATTCGAAACTGGCTCTTTTAGTCTCAAGGTGGCTATTCAGCTCACTGAGCCAAAGTCATTTTCACAAAGAAGAGGTGGAGAGACTGACAATTCTGATGAAATGAGAAGAAGCTGCTGAGAATTGTGCTGATAGGAGGTGAAAAGGCTGAAAACGTTGCAGAAAAGAGGTGAATCTGAAGAATTTCTGCTGAAAAGAGGTAAAGAAGCAGAAAGTTGCGCTGAAAAGAGATGAATCAGCAGACTTTCTGCTGAAAAGAGTTTTTTCTGAAAACAGCTGAGATTTGGGTTGAAAAGAGGTGAAAATTCTGAAAATTCTGCTGAAAAGAGGTTTTTGCTGAAAACAGCTGAAAAAGCTGGGATTTGTGCTGAAAAGTGGTGAAAAAATTTAAAATTCTGCTGAAAAGAGTTCAATTAGCAGAATTTCTGCTGAAAAGAGTTCAATCAGCAGAATTCTGTTGAAAAGAGGTTTTTGCTGAAAACAGCTGAAAAAGCTGGGATTTGTGCTGAAAAGTGGTGAAAAAATTTAAAATTCTGCTGAAAAGAGGTTTTTGCTGAAAACAGCTGAAAAAGCTGGGATTTGTGCTGAAAAGTGGTGAAAAAATTTAAAATTCTGCTGAAAAGAGTTCAATCAGCAGAATTTCTGCTGAAAAGAGTTCAATCAGCAGAATTTCTGCTGAAAAGAGTTCAATCAGCAGAATTCTGCTGAAAAGAGGTTTTTGCTGAAAACAGCTGAAAAAGCTGGGATTTGTGCTGAAAAGTGGTGAAAAAATGTAAAATTCTGCTGAAAAGAGTTCAATCAGCAGAATTCTGCTGAAAAGAGGTTTTTGGTGAAAACAGCTGAAAAAGCTGGGATTTGTGCTGAAAAGTGGTGAAAAAATGTAAAATTCTGCTGAAAAGAGTTCAATCAGCAGAATTTCTGCTGAAAAGAGGTGAATGAGCAGAATTCTGCTGAAAAGAGGTTTTTGCTGAAAATAGCTGAAAAAGCTGGGATTTGTGCTGAAAAGTGGTGAAAAAATTTAAAATTCTGCTGAAAAGAGGTTTTTGCTGAAAACAGCTGAAAAAGCTGGGATTTGTGCTGAAAAGTGGTGAAAAAATTTAAAATTCTGCTGAAAAGAGTTCAATCAGCAGAATTTCTGCTGAAAAGAGTTCAATCAGCAGAATTCTGCTGAAAAGAGGTTTTTGGTGAAAACAGCTGAAAAAGCTGGGATTTGTGCTGAAAAGTGGTGAAAAAATGTAAAATTCTGCTGAAAAGAGTTCAATCAGCAGAATTTCTGCTGAAAAGAGGTGAATGAGCAGAATTCTGCTGAAAAGAGGTTTTTGCTGAAAATAGCTGAAAAAGCTGGGATTTGTGCTGAAAAGCGGTGAAAAAATTTAAAATTCTGCTGAAAAGAGGTTTTTGCTGAAAACAGCTGAAAAAGCTGGGATTTGTGCTGAAAAGTGGTGAAAAAATTTAAAATTCTGCTGAAAAGAGTTCAATTAGCAGAATTTCTGCTGAAAAGAGTTCAATCAGCAGAATTCTGCTGAAAAGAGGTTTTTGGTGAAAACAGCTGAAAAAGCTGGGATTTCTGCTGAAAAGTGGTGAAAAAATTTAAAATTCTGCTGAAAAGAGTTCAATCAGCAGAATTTCTGCTGAAAAGAGGTGAATGAGCAGAATTCTGCTGAAAAGAGGTTTTTGCTGAAAATAGCTGAAAAAGCTGGGATTTGTGCTGAAAAGCGGTGAAAAAATTTAAAATTCTGCTGAAAAGAGGTTTTTGCTGAAAACAGCTGAAAAAGCTGGGATTTGTGCTGAAAAGTGGTGAAAAAATTTAAAATTCTGCTGAAAAGAGTTCAATCAGCAGAATTTCTGCTGAAAAGAGTTCAATCAGCAGAATTCTGCTGAAAAGAGGTTTTTGGTGAAAACAGCTGAAAAAGCTGGGATTTGTGCTGAAAAGTGGTGAAAAAATGTAAAATTCTGCTGAAAAGAGTTCAATCAGCAGAATTTCTGCTGAAAAGAGGTGAATGAGCAGAATTCTGCTGAAAAGAGGTTTTTGCTGAAAATAGCTGAAAAAGCTGGGATTTGTGCTGAAAAGCGGTGAAAAAATTTAAAATTCTGCTGAAAAGAGGTTTTTGCTGAAAACAGCTGAAAAAGCTGGGATTTGTGCTGAAAAGTGGTGAAAAAATTTAAAATTCTGCTGAAAAGAGTTCAATTAGCAGAATTTCTGCTGAAAAGAGTTCAATCAGCAGAATTCTGTTGAAAAGAGGTTTTTGCTGAAAACAGCTGAAAAAGCTGGGATTTCTGCTGAAAAGTGGTGAAAAAATTTAAAATTCTGCTGAAAAGAGGTTTTTGCTGAAAACAGCTGAAAAAGCTGGGATTTGTGCTGAAAAGTGGTGAAAAAATTTAAAATTCTGCTGAAAAGAGTTCAATTAGCAGAATTTCTGCTGAAAAGAGTTCAATCAGCAGAATTCTGCTGAAAAGAGGTTTTTGGTGAAAACAGCTGAAAAAGCTGGGATTTGTGCTGAAAAGTGGTGAAAAAATTTAAAATTCTACTGAAAAGAGTTCAATTAGCAGAATTTCTGCTGAAAAGAGTTCAATCAGCAGAATTCTGCTGAAGAGGTTTTTGCTGAAAACAGCTGAAAAAGCTGGGATTTGTGCTGAAAAGTGGTGAAAAAATTTAAAATTCTGCTGAAAAGAGTTCAATCAGCAGAATTCTGCTGAAAAGAGTTCAATCAGCAGAATTCTGCTGAAAAGAGTTCAATCAGCAGAATTCTGCTGAAAAGAGTTCAATCAGCAGAATTCTGCTGAAAAGAGTTCAATCAGCAGAATTCTGCTGAAAAGAGTTCAATCAGCAGAATTTCTGCTGACAAGAGGTGAATGAGCAGAATTCTGCTGACAAGAGGTTTTTGGTGAAAACAGCTGAAAAAGCTGGGATTTGTGCTGAAAAGTGGTGAAAAAATTTAAAATTCTACTGAAAAGAGTTCAATTAGCAGAATTTCTGCTGAAAAGAGTTCAATCAGCAGAATTCTGCTGAAGAGGTTTTTGCTGAAAACAGCTGAAAAAGCTGGGATTTGTGCTGAAAAGTGGTGAAAAAATTTAAAATTCTGCTGAAAAGAGTTCAATCAGCAGAATTCTGCTGAAAAGAGTTCAATCAGCAGAATTCTGCTGAAAAGAGTTCAATCAGCAGAATTCTGCTGAAAAGAGTTCAATCAGCAGAATTTCCGCTGACAAGAGTTCAATCAGCAGAATTCTGCTGACAAGAGGTTTTTGCTGAAAACAGCTGAAAAAGCTGGGATTTGTGCGTAAAAGTGGTGAAAAAATTTAAAATTCTGCTGAAAAGAGTTGAATCAGCAGAATTTCCGCTGAAAAGAGTTCAATGAGCAGAATTTCTGCTGAAAAGAGTTAAAACAGTTTAACTGTTAACTGAAAGAAATGTTGCCATAAGCGGGATTTGAACCCGGGCCTCCCAGTCTGAGAACGGATGCTCATCTCACTGAGCTAAAACACAGGTCAACCCGGCAAGGAAAATCAGTGAGGCCACTGATAATGTGGCAGAAAAGGGCAAAAAATATTGCAAAAAAAATTCAATATCTCAAAAACTATAGAAGTTATGAGCACCAAAAGTCATAGCCGGCATTAGCAGAAAGAGCAGAATTTTTTAAGATTTGAACGGTGCAAATAGCACAAAAACTGAGGGAGTAGTTAGGCGCCAAAAAGTGTACGGAAGCAACCAGAATAATAAAGTAGGATAATAAAGAATAAAGAGAAACAGGAACTCAATGGTGTGGATGCCCTATGAGGGCATCCACACAATAAAACCAGATTTCAAAAACAAAGGACCCTGTCCACACCAAACAATGGATCAAACAATGTGCTTCCAAAAAGGTCCCAGCATAGTTTAAAGTTTTGCAAAAGACAGAGCTAGTCAGAGATGTAAAGTTAAAGGCACATTATATTCTCAGAGAAAGACTGGTGCCAGTCGCGTTGTGTAGCGTGACCTCTGACCTTAGCCTTCCTGAGGACATGTCCCCGGACTGCTGAGGGCTTCTGGCTGCCCTGCTGCCGATAGAGCAGTGAGGCGCTGTTGACCGGCAGCGAGCAGGACTCGGTGTCACTGGTGTCACAGCTGGAGAATGGAGAAGACTCGTGTGTCCGTCGCAGCATTGCTGGTGACTATACAAGACAAAAATATGAAGGAAACATGAGTACACTAACGTGTCAGCACAAACTTATAAAGTAACTTCATACTCACCTGGAGGCCAGAGGAGCCAGCTTTCGGCTCGATGGTGAGGCCCAGGGTGACACCTCCGCTAAGGGCTTTCTTCAGGCTCTCTTTCACCTCAGTTAGCTCCAGCTCCAGGTTCACCCGCTCCTCCTCCTTCAGTTTGCACTGTTCTTCCAACTTCTTCAGGCGCTCTGATAGTGAAATATGTGAGCGTTTGCCTAATGTGAAAGAGAGGAGAAATATTACTTTATTAAACTCGTCTTTTAATGACAAGCACGTTTCTATCTCTCTCTCTTACCAGCCGCTGCCTCCACAGCAGCACGAAGGTCTCTCCTCTCCTTCTTCAGCTGAGTCAGGTGGTTTCTGATTTCCTGCTTCTTCTTCATCAGCTCTTCCTCCTTTGATTGCAGTCGCTTGGCATCAGCCTCCACACGGTTCTTCCCATACTTACACTGGTCCCCATCTACACAAGAAAAGTCGGGTTTCAAAAAGTTAGAAGCCAGAGACTGGGGTCATTTGCTAGCAGAGAGAGAGAGGGGGGGGATGAACTGCTTAGAAACCCATTGATCTCAGTGCCATACGCAGGAATTAATTGCCAAGCCTATGTTTCAGTGAAAAATACACTCAATGTGAATAACTATGAAGAATCAGTCATATAAACCGCTGCTAATAGTTTCAAATTTAGCACTCTTATCTGTGGTACTCTAAACCCAACATGAAACATTTGGTGTTTCCATTCTGACATTTGGAGGAATTGCAAGCTACACTAAGTGGTTACAACCCTCCTCGTTCACACATTAGGCAAAAAATATTTTTCTGAACCACAAGGATTAACTCGACCACATTTCGCTCTCTTCCAATGAGCTAGGGTCTGTTTCTGCTATCGCGCCTCTTACCCTGGAGTTGGCAGGAGGCTCAAGGCCCACATGCGTCACATGGACTATCTTGAGGGTAGGATAGGTTTAAAGGCTTTCAGTTATTTACTCCCCTCTACTTAAACCAACTGTAATTTAGATATCCTGCATTTTCCACATTGCTGTGGAACAGAATTTTGCTTGAAAGCAATCAGCGGTGAGAAGCCAGACACACTGTCTGCTATTCCTTACAGAGCAAGACCTGACTGGGAAAGGTGGGTGATATTTCAATTCAAGATGACTTCCTGTTGGTATCTTCAAATCTCAAAACTTACTGGAGTTGTTGCGCTTCAGAGACGCAGTCCCATTTGTGGCAATGACTCCATTCTTCTTTGGCTGGTTCTTTGGCTCTGGCTTCTGTTTTGATGCCACCCCATTGGTTGTTGCTCCCTTCTTTCCCTTTAGCTGAACAAACAGGAAAGACACAATTCAAATGACCCTTCAAATAGATGTTAGCAATGCCTATAAGCTATACACATACAAAACTGTACCAACATGCTCTTCCATAAAAAAAAAAAATAAACATTTCAAAGAAAAATGTGTAACTGTTGTTTATGCCACAGGTTTTCTACTTGGATTGCACTCAATATCACAAAAGTTACAAACACTTTTATTATTTCATTAATTTTCCTACACTGGACTACTGTAATTCAGTTATCACTTTGTTCTAAAAGTTTCACAAAAAGTCTAAGCTGATCCAGAATTATGCAGCCAGATCACTAACTGGGACTGGAAAGAGAGACTATATTTCTCCCATATTAGCTTCTTTTTATTCCTTCCTTTTAAATTCAGAATTGAATTTAAATCCTTCTCTTGCATTATCAGACATATCTAAACGACTGCACCTTATTATCCTAACAGATCACAGGAGACAGTTTCCTTTTCAGCTTCAGGAGACAGGCATCATCTCTACTTTTGTTGTTTGGTGTTCATAATGACACAGGAAGAAAATCAGCAAACAAACTCCAGTTCACACTAGTTTCATGTTGGCCTATTAAATACATAAACATAAGAGATCACTAAGTAAACAAACAGCGAAGGAGAATTAAAAACACTAAAAGTTAAGAGGAGGTTAAAACAAACCCTGAATTGTTAGACAGTTAATATGCAGAAATGCAAAAAGAAACGAAGGTTATGCAGCAGAGTGTTAGTCACCTGAGCGGAGTCTTTAGTTTTAGAATCAGCAGACAGGAACTTAGAGGAGATTTTAGAAACAGGGGTTTTGTAGTGACAAGCAGAAGAAGATGCAGCAGTAGAAGAAGAAGCCTTGGGAGAACAGCTGGTGACTAGCTTGGGTGAGGGCATGTTCTCATAGAGCTCAGTGTTTTCATAGTGCAATTCCTCTTTCCGCTGGCGCCCCCCTGTGCTGGGAGTGGAGTACTGCATCTCTGGGTCCTTGGGTTAGACCAGGTGAGCATGCAATAAGCAGAAGATTTAAGAATAAGGAGATGCCATAAAGGGGGTGGGGGGGGGGAATAAGGAGAACAGAAAGGAAGAAGATGATAGCAGCATTACTGCAGTATGTGAAATTAAAGAGCAATTGCTTTGACTTAACAAATTTAGTTTAGCTTCCCAAAATGGAGAGTACTGCTCCACGACTGAAAACATATTTAATGTTTCCTCTTTTTAATTGTTGATGAGCTTTTATCCAAGTCCTATAACGTTAAATCACAGGTTACTCTTTACTCCTTTATTATAGCATCTTTTATGAATAAACAATGTTATATTCTCTGTCTGCTTGTCTTTATTAGTTTTATATCATTATTATCATGCAACAGTGTAATTTTGCTCTTCTTTGGGTGCAGACAGACTCAGCCCTCAGGTTTATATGTAAATCTGTCAGGAGGTCAATGAGTGCAGAAGGTAAAAGCTGTGGTATGCAAGGGGCCCGAGCACCATTATTGCAAATAGCAAAGTACATACCATTACTTGGTCTAATTTGATTTTAGGAAAGAAAAAGATTTTTATCATGCAGGCTCACTGGAACTTCTGAAAGTGTCATAACAAAAATGACACATTTTCCAATAATATGTTAATGATATGCAAAAAATGAAAAGCAAAGAAAGAATCAGCCAAGAGTTTGTAAGCAAACTAGAGGGTGCTGAAGTGAATTATCTCACACTTTTTTCATTGCAGTACATATGCAACATCAGCAAGCAGTTGTGTCCTTACCATTCCATTTATGGGCACATCATCATAGTGTAGTGCCATACCAGTGGGGCAGGCATAGCCACTGACTGGGTTGTCCAGATATGGGTTAGGAGACACGGCACGCTTACTGGTGAAACTAAACATAAAACATCACGATTGAGGCTTAAATATACAGTGCCCTTCATATATCTTCATTACCTGCGATTTTTGTATCTCTTAGTCTACAAAATAGTACAAACTATTGTATAAAAACAGGAAAATGAAAAAAGCCAGACATACTACGTTTCAACATATGAGTCATTGTGAGCTAATGAAATAAGAAATAAAACACATTAAGCACTAATTCTTTAAGAGTTCTTCCAGGTATTAACCAGAGAGAAAAAGATTCATGTGAAATGATGTGGATGCATCTCTCACCAGAAAGACTGTTTGGCAAGCTGGATGACGTTAGCAGTGGTCTCAACATCAATGTAGTCATAGTGCAAGGTGGCTGGGTCTGTGGTAGATCCAGTCTCAGCTAGCAAAACCCCCAACCAGCGACCCATCTCCTCAGAGGAGGAGGCCTGAAGGCAAAAGTCAGAGTTACAGAATATGCAATCCCGCCAGTGTCTGTGAAGAGTTAAATGTTTAAAAAGAGAGAAGGTTTATGATTTAGTGAAGGAGGACAGTAGAAACAGGGTGAGATGGAGGCAAATGATCCCCTAAAAAGACCAGCCAAAACAAGAAGAGGATCCTTATAAACTTTAAATTCCTTATTATTATTATCTGTTTAAATGAAGATAATAATAATTGGATTGTTTAAGGATAGCGTGCAGACTATGTGAGGAAATAGAATCAAAACAAACTGGATGGCAAATGGAGGAAGTTTGTGAAGACCAACAACATTAAACACAAAAATCACTGTGGGTGGAGGAGATATTGAGCACTCGAGAGGAAGATAAAAAATAAGGAGCAATATTTTCCTGCACCAGCTTAAGTGTGATTTAGTGGTGTTTGAGGCATTTCTAATTCCCTCAACAAAGTTTTTTTTCTATGAAAATCTCTCAAGTATGTAATCAAACTCACCTCCAGTACGGCCACTTCTTGGCTGTTACGAAGGAGGCGGAAGGCAAAGGGGTGTTTGTGATCAAGGCCGGGGCTGACCTCACAGCCTCGGAGGGGCAGTGAGGCTATGTGGCTCTTCAGGTCATCCCGGTCCTTGTGAAGGAGCAGCTGGTTGTCCTTGAGGCGGCACCAGCGCTCCCTCCAGCGGTTATTAGAGAGAACATTCAGGTAGCCTGTCAGAGCAAACACAGTCAAGAGGATACCATCTGAAAGAAGCCGTTACAGTGACAATATTTTTACAGGCCTGTCTAGTTGGGAGACATTTTAGTCGTACCTATTTGAGCCTAAATGAAGGAAATAATAAGACATAAAAGGCATTTCTATTTGTTTGTCCATCACTGGTCCTTATTGCACACAATGGGGTTAGCATGGACCCTTGAGTACATGGGTACTTCAGCATCTAGCTAGTGCTACTAGCTACTCAACAAATATCAGCAAACACACAAACTGTTTCTGGGCAGTTTGTCACACATTGTGTTTGGTAGCTAAAGGTACAACTGCTATATTTCCCAGGGAGAGAAAAAATGAGAGATAACTTCACTTTGAGATGGAGAAAGATGTAAGAAAGAACACAAGACGGTGGGGTTACACTATCCTACTAATCTAAAAATGCCAAGAAACACAACAAAAACAGGATGTCCAGAAACATGCACTTCTAAATGAATTTTTAAAAAAAACTTTTAGAATCGTTGTTTTATAATACATCTGAAAGCATAAGGAAATCAAAGCAACCTGTCTGAACTGTTTACTTTCAGGACCCTAACATAGCAATCTTAAGAAAAAACTTCCTAGAAGTGAGTTGCACCACTCAGCAGCCATTCTGAAACGCCTCTGGCATTACTTTGAAACATTTTCTTAATTAACCAAAATTCCAAAGATTCATTGGGACATAAATGCATTTATAGACCGGTCAATCAATCAAGATCCATATAAAAGCCATACTTCTACCATGTCAGGATTATTGCGTCTCTCTCTCTTACCACATGTAGGTACGTCTTCTTCAGCTGATGATGTCTGTTCATCTGTGGAGGGCTTCTTCTTTCCAAGTCCAATGATCTTAGTGATTTTCTTACTTGCTCCCTTCCCCACAGTGCCAGTCTTCTGCTCCGACTTTGTATTTTTCTTTCCTTTTCCTGAGAGAACATTTTGAAATTAATTCCTTTTTTACACTGAAGAGTAAATTAGTAAAAAGAACTCTAACAATCCTTGCTGAAGGACTCCTGCAAGCTATGAGGCAATCTATGATCTTGATCTCAGCACAGGAAAATACCAAGAGAGATGTTGATTCAGTTATGTTTGGATGCTTTTGTAATAATGTAAAAAAGAAGAGAAACCTTAGATTCTACTATAAACAACGCCGAGTTCCGAACGGGTTTAATCAGACCCTTGTGTTCAAAAAAAGCAATGTTGGAGAATTAAACTCATTTCAAAATCCCAACATTCCCTCTGGTCTGAGTGTTCTGATTTGAGCTGCCCTAGTTTCTATTCAAATAGCAAAAGAGAGTTGAATGACTGTGCACATTCTGCTGGAAAGAGGGCTAACGGTGAAAAAAAAGGTCATGAGAGGCTATGTCTGAGTCGCTCTGTCTGTGTAAGGAAAATAGCTTCTGCTTGACTCTCTTGCTTTGCTGATACTCTGGTCTGTGATGTATCTGAATGAGTGTAAAAGAGAGAGAGAGAATATAAGAAAGACAAAAGAAAGATGTGTGTTTTAATGTGTTTGTATCTCTACACTAGAAAGGAAAAAAAACTTGACTTTTGACCTCTCTCTACTGTCAGACATCGAAGTAAAACAGACAGTGGAGAACAAGCGGGGGAGGGAAATATAAAGCATTCCCCTTCACTTATGTCATAGCCAACGTCTGGACTGACTCTAAACACACATGTGTACACAGAGATCTGTATAATCACTGAGGCTAGTTTGCACTTGCACTTGCACACACACACACACACCCATTAATACTTAACAGGAATCAGCACCTGGCTGCTAAAAACAATGAATAGCAGTCCAAACTGATATGATATAATGACAGCAACTCCCTGTGTTAACTTCCTCTTTGCAGTCAAAAATTCCTGATTTGGCATTTTTCCCACATTGCATTTTCCTCCCCGAATGCAAGATAACAATTACCATGGCAACTGTCTTAATTAAACAGTAAGCTGTCTGCAGTCAATTTAAGATGCAGGGTCTTTCTTGCAATAACAAAAGAATACAAAGACACAATGCAGGGCTGAGGTGGAGCGTAGACACACAGTTGTAAAAGTAATTTTAAAAAAAACTCTGATCAGGCTAATTTAATTCCAGTAAATCAGCTTTTTTTGTTACCTGCCATGGAAAGAATGTGGCTGATTAAGATTAAGAGAGTTCTTGGACTGAATAAGAGAAGGAGCAAAGGATGAGAACTACTAACTATTTTTTGGCAATTATTACAGCTGATGATGTTGCTGTGACGATACTGCATGATAAATATATGTGAATTCTGCTCCAATCAGTCAGAGAAAAACCACATCCAAAACTTCCTGAAGTCTTTAAACATGGTGTGCAATAAATTTTGGTGTGACAGAAGTCACATTAATAGTCGCTAATGTTCCCTCTAAGCTGCGCACGTGCGCAATTGCGCACTGCTGGCACGGTCTTTGCGCACAGAAAATCTGCGTTGCGCACAAAAAAAATCTAACCTGAATTGAAATTAAAATTAATACTTTAACAATTCTGTTTTGCAGTGTTAGTCAGTAAGTGACTGGCTGCTCCCGTATGGGATTAGAACGATCCCACCTTATACCATAGTCCAGCCAATATTGTGATTCACGTTCGTATACGCAGCCAATCAACGTCGCTGACAGGCTATGACAGCGTCCTTATGTGCCGACACCGGCGTTTTAACTAGCAAAGCGGCGTGGCTGATGTGGAGTGAAGCCACGTTAATGACAACGTGTACAACGATTGGAGATGTGAGCAGGACAGACGGAACAATTGACGGAAAAAGTGTGGACTTTACACCAGTTTTTAAATTGTGTTGATAGGCCACGTAAAACTAGAGTTTTGATAAAAATATCTGCAATGTTTGGTTTCCTTGCTGAATGCTATCATTGTTTATATTTACTGCAGGAAGAAACGGTAAAAAAGGCGTTTTATAAGGAAAAAGGCTCGAAAGCACTCTCCGTATATGAGCAAAAACAAACTCCACCCCCCTCTCGCTTTCCTATTCGTCCAAAAAAAGTACCATGTCGACCAATCAAAAAATGGTATGGCAACATGGCATCTAGTTGTTAAGAAGCGGGGGTGGAGGGGGGGGATTTTAGGAGTGACGGCGGTGTTTTGAGATGTGAGAGATTTGAGATGTTTAGCTCAAATCTTGTGTAGTTAGTGTGTAGTGTAGTCAATATATTTGTTGTGTGTGTCAGAACAGTGAGGCGACTGCTGAATGTTACAGGTGTTACAGGAGTGTTACATCTGCTGTTGTCAGGCCTGCAGGTATCAGGCTGTTGTTCTCCTTTATCTCATAGTGGACATAAATTATTTTTTGGAGTGGCACAAATAATTTGTGTGGCATCAAATTTGATGCAGAACAGCTGATTGTTCTGTAAATAGTTTGAAATGTTTATTTTAAAATGCATTGGCTGCATTTAAAAAAATAGCTGCAAAAAACTTTGTTTGCCAAACTGAGTTACTTTTTTGAGGAGTAACTATATAATTATTTGCCCAACATTGGCCATTATATCCTGTATTTTGCAGACAGAGAGTTACAGGACTCTCTCCCAGACCACACACTCATACTCATAATACAAGTCAGAGCTTTATAAAAAAAAGAAAAAGAAAGTTGTGTTTTCGAAGTTGGAGTTCAAGTCATTTTTACTTCCAATAGTGTTAACATACTACACAGGCCAATGGCTAGATTTTTTTTTACATTTTCATTGTAAATGGGCTGAAGCAGTTTAAAAGTAGTCTAACATAAATGTAAATGCTGTAATTTGATTATTTTAATAAACCATGTAACTTGGATGGATTAGATGCTGGCGTGACCACAGTGCACACGTCTGATGTCGCTCACAGTGGTCCAGGGGACCGCTCAGGGAGTTTGTGTGTTCGCTCAGACACATGAAAAATTAGAGGGAACATTGATAGTCGCTGAATTATTTTCTCACAATGTTGGTTCTAAAACTATGTTATGCACTTTACTACTGTTGGAGTGGAAGTGGATTCATTTTTCTTCCCTCTTTCTGGGTTAGTATCGTGGACAAATCTACCATGACACCATCGTGGTGTTTTGAAACCAGAATGAGGCGTTGATCTGACCCTGACGCCACATGCTAATTTTTACTAGCAATTTTTCAATCATAGGTCATTAACCAATGACCATATAATGAATAGTGCCCCTTTATGGCTCTTACAATGACCAGATTGATCAAATAAATGCTGTTTTCAATCTGACCCAAATTGAGTGACTGAGTCCATAAACTCACCAGGAAAGGAGATCACAGGACCAGGTTGAAATAATAGCAACTTATTTATAAGCAGGGCTGAGGACCTATATTCTAAATTTGAGTAAATGTAGGGCAGCAAAGGAAAAGCTGTGCTAAAACAGTCAGACAGAGAGAGAGATCTTTTTTTATTATTAATGGAACGCTAATGTTTACTATATAGCAAATTATCACAGAGTCAGTAACAGCATGTAGGTCTTTGGGATCCAATTCAATGGGATCCAATTGATTCTAACCACCACAAAGCGTACTTCATTGTTCAAAGATGCACTCTTTTTTCAGTACACATCACCCCAGATCTCATAATTTCATGGAAGCAACACAGAAAAATGTCTTGCACAACCAAATCTTTTCAAATCTCGAAACCCAATTGGTTGTTAGACTTTAAATCAACTGCTGGTGGGAAATCTGTTTCAGATACAATTCTGGAAAAATTAACCAATCTAAACAGAGCAAAAAAAATAAGAGTGTTAAATTTGACAATCCAAATAACTGAGCTGACAAGTAAAATGAGTTTTCTCTCCCAGAAGAATTTTGCCAGCTGAGAAAACACACGGTAAATAATCTGAGAATATTTCAACGGTATCTCTTTGTTTTGGCTTTTAGTTGAGTGAGGAAAGACCATCCCCATGTAAAAGCATGTTAAATAAATCCAAATGCTCATTCTTCAGCCTTCAATAAAGGCTGACCTTTCCACAGCTTGCGGAGATTCCTCTCTGAATTATGAGGGAGATTACGTGAGAAAGACAGCCATTCAGCCTGAGAACAATTCTTTACAGTTCCAAGAAACACCAGTTTTAATAACTCCTGTCCCTCACTGAATTTTATTATTGATGTTGTACTGTGCCATGGGGCTATGATTAAAGGTACTATGTGAATGCAATGTGATCGGAATGGCACTATGAAAACAAGCTTTTAGCTCAATCACACAGTCTTCATTAGATTGTTCATCTGTCATGGATCTGTTGACATGCAAGCTCAAAGCTGATTTTATTTAATCTATGTCATCCAGATGAAAATATACTTTCTGTTTGGCACCATAAAGGGCAACAACTGGTCTTCATTCACCTTGACCAGATGGGATGGAAAGATCCAGAATTGCAGTTGTTGTAGTTGTTGTTACTCATAACACAGAGTCCTTGTTCTGTTAATCCAAAATTAACTAGAAATCCTTATTTTCTCTTTATCAGACATGAATTTTCTCATGAAAGATTGTTCAGACCTTTTTGTTTTAAGCACAAACTAAAATGGATGAAAATTATTCATTTCTGGTAGCAACTGTCGCTGTGACTCTCACCTTGGTCCTTGCAGTCGCTGTGACCGTTCTCATGGGTTGCTTCCCCATCTGAGCTTGGCCTGTCACACGATGTCTTCTGGAGGCAGGACAACCACAGAGAGAAAAAGAAGAAGAAAGAAAAGAATGGGTGTACAGGAAGGTACATAGTGAACAAAACTGTACTTTCCTGAGGACAGGCAAGTCAAGAAGGCATTAACGCACAAACACAGCTAATTACACTGCAGTAACATCTGCAACATGTTACAGATGAATAATTAGGCTGGGCTTACGTTTGCCATGCCAAGTTGGAAGAGGTTTGTCAGGCACACATATATGTGCCGAGTGCAGTTTGTCTACAGTGAGTTTACCTGCTTTTTCCCATGAAAGCCAAATTTCCTGTCTGTGCCATATAGAAGTAAATGTTTTTAGACACCGACTTAAAATATACTGTGATTTTGTTTTATTGCACTAAGAAAATACAAGGTTATGTCTACAAGAATACATTCATCTAAGGAGTTTTAGAACCAAATAATCTATTATTGACGTTTGAAAATTTATTGGCTAAGGCCAATAGCCTTATGTCATCTTTCTCCTTCCTGTGTTCATTGGAAAGGCAGTAGTGTGTCAACAGAAAAAAAAGAAAATTGCTCATAAGAAGCAAGTGTCTGCTTCAAAAAACAGTAACAAATCCTGGTTTAACAGATTAAGTACGTGTAACCTTTTATTGACACTGGAAGCACATTTTATTAAACTAAACTGGTGTTAATTACAGTGGGAAGACAGATATTTGATTCAAAACACTGCTGTTCCATGAAGTTATCTATTGCACAAATAATAGTAAGCCAAGGCTAATAAATTAAGGTACCATCTGAATGACATCACACACAATATATATATATATATATATATATATATATATATATATATATATATATATATATATATATATATGTTTATTTAGTGTGTTCCTGACAGAAAATACACTTCCCACACCTGCTAAGACTTAAGCAACACTTAATAACAAAATACAACATTTGCTGTTAAAATGAGTATCATCTATCAGTGTGAGTGTGTTCTGTTTACCTTTTCCAGTTCAGGTTTATGCACTGGAGATCCAGATCCAACTCCATCCAAATCTATGCTCCCATTAACACACACCTCTCTCATCACCTAGGAACACCACAAGGAAATACGCCATTAGCTAACGTGGCTGCCATTCACATTAAACAAGTCCACAGTCACACATTTGATTGCCGCTGTGGGAGATCAGATGCCGCCATCTCTACCGGCTCCTGACTGCTGATCATACCATGTGGGTGGATTCCTAATTTAAAAATCCTAAAATATTTCCTCGCTGAATTGCCACATGATTAAGAAGCTCATTCCTTCAGTCTAGAAGGTTTGACTGGGGTAATGCAGGCCACATGTATGGTGAACTCTCTCACATCTCATCATGCTACTGAATCACAGCCAAGGGAGCAACAAGCAGTGCATGAACTGCAGGAGGGAGAGCATGCATGCATGTGGTGTGTGGCAGTAGTTGGTGGTGGGGTGGGGGTTGGCAGGTCTGTAACACACATGAGACACAAAGACTTTGCCTGCATTCATGGAATCCATACACAATAAGGTCCAGTAGGGGTGAATGAGATCTGCAGAGCTGTGAATAGGGCGCCAGCGTGCTTTACCATGACCTCATTGGATGTCTGACCTGGCAACCCACCATGGGATCTGGCAATCCCAGACATGTGGCAGTGACAGAGAGTGCAGATGAACAGTGGGTATAGCAAAATGAGATTTCAGTTGAACCGCTGTGTGCGCAAGTTGGCTAATGCACTCCCTGACACACATGCAGACACACACACACACACACACAAACTCCCACTCGTCTGAACCATCTCTGGCTGCGCAGGGCTCCTCAACTCATTGGTTTTGGCTTGGAAGGAGCATAACTGGGTTTCGTGGGGGAAATGACAGGCTGTGGCTCCATGGGTTTGGCTCTGAGAGCAGCTAAGAGGCCAGAGAATGGGATAGACAGCAACATCATGTCTATCTTTCTTTCGGAGAGCTTTTGCTGCCATGCCAGTGTACTACGTAGGTCTGATAATGCACTACAAATCAAAAAGAGGAGGAGGTGGTGAGACTGGAGGCTATAACTATGGGTGCTGAAACACAACTTGCAATAAAAAAGAAAATAGTGCTGACTGATGACTTGTTGCTCATTGCTTGTTCACCTCCTTGCAGTGCACATTTTGCAATTTTATGGTCTAAAAACAGCATAATTTCTTTACAGATGAAGCAAATTGAAGCACTTAATAGACGTGAAACCCATTCTTTACAATGTCTGTAAACCTACAAATGGCTGTCCCTTCATGACCCTGGTTCTCTTCCTGTTAAAAGGGATTTGAAAAACGTTTTCTGTCTGTCTGTTTGTTTGTTTGTTTGTCTGGCAAAAGATAAAAGAAAAAAATGATATAATCAACCAACACAAACCTTTTGTTTTCTGAGTGATTGACTTTTGGCAGCACTTATCCAATTGATGCCAAAAAAAACAACCTAAAAATAAACTAATCTGTCTGTCTCAGGGTTTGTTTGGTTTTTTTGGGGGTTTTTTACAATTCATTGAGGCCTATTTTAAAGGCTCATGCTGGAATAGTTGCATTGCAGCTCAAGCTATAAATGTATTGTAAATGCTTATCTTGAAAGTGATGAAGGCATTGCCATGCACAGGACAACCATACACTGTCAAGGAGTTTGCACAAGAGGTTGGACTGTAATGGAAACTTGAGTAGATAAGCTGTGACTAACAGTGCACATTCCACTTACTTCCCCCAAAATTTATGCAGGCAAAGAAAAGAAAAGAGAAGTTAGTCAGTCAGCAAGACAAAGAAATGAGGTCAGACTATATCAGCAGGCAAAGATGAAGACAAAGAAGGAGTTGGGGCGTGGGGAATCTATACAATTAAAAAACACTGAAAAGGAAAATGAAGCGATGACACAATATGGACATGTGTGCTCCATAAACACATCGTTAGCCTACAGGGTCTGGGAGACTCATTATTGTAAACTATGGGCTTTGGAAAGCCTCAGGTACTCTCCCAGCTTTCCCTTCACCCTGCTTTCTTTCATTTCTTTCCTCTCCTTCGATTGTGGAGCAAAGCAGGGCTGCTCCTTCTGTTGAATCTGATGACTTCTATTTCACATGCCTTCACCTTTAACATACTGTTGGCCAGTGGGGGGAAAATATCCAAATAAATTTGAACTTTTTTGATTCAGATCGATAATATTCAAGACTGTTACTGAAGCTCAATGTCTCTCTGGGTAAAAGATGAGCTTGTGAGAGGTGGACAAAAAACACAAAGCTCAAGAGACAAAAATAAATTTAAGGGGGAACAACGAATACTTAAAATATCCAAAAACAGTCTCAATTACTATTTTTTCCTTCTTCTTTTAATAAGCTGTCCTGTCCAGCAGTTTTAGTAAGTTGAATCGTAGTCTGCATGTTCAGTTGTGGCAACCACAAAGAGACAAAGAGGGAGGGGGGCAGCAGACACACTGGGACATACCCACTTTGTGTGACTTGATGCCACTCTTACACACCCCACAGCTGAAGGGAACACAGACCAGCCAAGGAACGTAACACTGCATGTGCCACTTGGCAATTTCAGCCAACTGGATGTAACAAAGCCAACTGTAGTGGCATGACGAACTACATGTGCATCAATTAAGTAAACAAAAAAACACCAGAGCAATTGCTAGAGTTACAAAATACCTGCCACGGCACTATCAGTTCAATTTGTTTCCACAATCCCGACACCTGACTAAATATGTGTCCAGACCCAGTTTCTCCAAGCAACAATTAGAGCACTCATTACCATCATTCGGATGGTTGAGGGATTTGTATATTTTCATGGGTCTGGTTGAAACCGCCTGCAGATACTTCAGCCCCCCGATGAGGTTACCTGCACCAGCCAATCAATAAACAACATCTAATTACCATGCGGAGCAAGTAATTGAATCAAGAAGAAAAAATCCAAACTGTTTGGGTCTTTGTTTCCTGACTGAAATAAACATGCTACAGCTGAAACTTCCAGAGAAAGACCAAAAGGAAACACTGCATATAGTAAGACTGGTGTTTCCATCAGTACATGGGGAAAATATGCTTGAGGGATTGTTTTCTTAACAAGGAGGAAAACAAGAAGACAAATCACACATTCAAGTTTAAAAGTCCACTGGAACTGCTGGAGGCCACAAATGTTTATAAAAAATATCATCACACAAATGCGCTAGGAGGCATCTTAAAATAGCACACGATAGGTTGTTGAGAAACCATAAATTTCAGGAGATACATATGACATCTGAAGGGAGCAGAGATGAAGAATGGGGGGTGGGGGTTTCCTTTTAAAACAAAAAGACCAGATGACACCCACCATCAATGTAACTGAAACAGACAGAGCACAGAGGTGCTCTCCAACAACAAATGGTTGCAGGGATAGAAAAGCAGTACCGGAGCTTATTTGATGTCAGCGGGGCGGGTTTGTTTTGTGGACTTGTTGAGCTGCCAGAAGGAAAGATCAGAGAGTGAAAGAGAAGACAGGGGAAGGAAGGGGGGGGGGGGAGTCTGTGAGAGAGAAGCAGAAGAAAGGACTCAGAGGACTGCAAACCAAACATCTCCACATGAGAGAGAAACCAGCTGAACCACCTGTTCACAACAAACCAGTCATACAATACGAGGAAAAGGCCCATCCTGAGGAAGGAGGCCAAGACAGTTACACCCTTTATTCTTTAAAAGTAACTTGAACCCACTCTCTAAAACATGTGAAAGCAACTTAAAGGCTGATCCCAAGATATTTTAGATGTTCAGCAATCAAGTAAAGCTAGTAAAGCCCCAAGAAAAGCTAGTATGCTGCACTGGTGTTCTTGTCAGCTTCAAAGTTGGGCCACACAGAATGTTCTTTATCTACTGATTAACTCTTTACCCCTTAAAAGCCTACCAGGCATAACCTTTGAAGTTCTCTTCTCAACTGAGTTGTTGGAGTAGAAAAAAAAAAGACTGTGTGTGCACCCTTGAAAAATCCGGAAACTATTCTAATGGTCATCAAACCACAACTTTATTGATACATATCAATAAAGATGTCAAAGCTCGTCATTATTGGTACAAATCCCATCTTTATGGGGAAAAGAGTTCAAACAAACACCGTCTCTATTCAGTGTGATGGTAAAAGCATTAGTTTTGAGATTTATTGTTGTACCTTAAGCCACTCCTCGGCCTGTTCTTTGCTCTGCACAGCCAGCACCAGGGCGTCTGCACCTTGGTGGACAATCTTTAGTTCGTGCTTCTTTTTCTTGCCATCTTTAGGGATGTGTGTGATGCTGCACACTGACAGGTTCAGCTCCATTTGGGGAGTGTGGTCTTTGGAGGATTTGTAACACTGCATGGAGAGAAAGATTCTGTTTGTAGTGCAGTTTATGCTCACCATTTGTACGTACACAGACAGTAACATGCCTGAGTGTTTCTCACCAGCAGTTTGTTGTCTTTGATGACACAGAGGAGTTTGGTCCACTGGCCGAAGCGTTTCTTGCGCAGCAGGAATGCACAAATCCGGGCGTCCTTCACGAGGTCCATGGACGCTTCCTCAGAGGGCCACTGGTGACGCATCTTCTGGCTCTTCCCATCCTCCTCTTCCTCATCGTACGACTCATAGGAACTGCTCATGGCATCCGAGTCATAGTCTGAGAGGGCATGAATAGACTGCCCATTATTTTATATTCAAATCAGGTAACGCAAAAACTTGGGACACACTCACTTTTTTCTTCAGAAGTCTGTAACATAACTACTGTTATATGATTGATGTGTTTTATATATTAGCTTATCACTTACTGGAGGTGATGTATTCTGGAGCCTTTCCAGGACCTAAAGGAACCGCTTCCTCATAGTAGCCTTCTGGAAGAGATGAGCTGGGCAGGGGAGGGGGCCCGCTATTTGGAGTCTGCAGAGTGAACACAGGTTTCCTCTACTTTTAATAATGAAACTTCAAATGACATTTTAGCTGCTTTGAAACATGGCACTGAACGGATCCGGTTTAGAACCTTCAATCATTTCAGCACTTGCAATTCAACTGACAAAACAACAGCCCTCTACATTAACACTCACCAGGCACATCAATTGCTTTCATTGATGACGCCTGGCTCTTCTGTGCAGAGATGTTTTTTCAAACAAAAATGCTATACACTATTCCTGGGATTATTTCCTTTATTTCCTCTCATCATCAATAATGAGAGGAGATAAAACACCAGTTTTACATTCAAATGTATCAATATTTTCATAAATCCTCATTCATACAAAACTCTACCCATCATGCCTCAAACACAAAGGGGAATTAAGGATACCAGCCATGATCTTTTGTCTTCAGTCTTTAAAGGTGGTGACGATAATTCAAAATGATTAATCTCCCCATCTGCCTTTAATCACTGTCAGAACTACAAAAAGGAAGTAATTAGCTGCTGTAACATGAAGAAGGAGATATTCTTCTGGTCCAAGACAACTTAAAGGAAGCCATTAACAATGTTATCAGTGCAGCATTGAGCCTACTTCATTACTAAGTGTCACTTAATAGACACTGACAGAGCAAAACAGAGGCACAGTGGTTGCCTTTGTTTTGCTGAGGAGTCTTTTACTTTTCAGGTCAAAATCAGAAAATATTAGGTAGAAAGACGAGACAATATAATTAGACAGTGTCTGAAAGAGAAAACAAGAAAGTGTCAGTTAAAGAAATCAAATCCGAAGTTGTGTTAAAGACACTAAAAATGGGTGAAATTATACCAACAGAAAGGTACTGACATAATTCCACAATGATTAACTGTGGTCTTAAATGAAGTTAAAATATTTTCATGCTATTATACTGCAGAGCTCATGAGCAGTGAAGCTGAAGGGTGGGGGTGAGACGTGCTTTGTTTGGACGTGTTCTCTTTGGCACTGCACAGTCCTACAAATCTAGTCAACAGGGTGAGGGATCAACTGCGCAGCCTGACGTGATCCATCTTGGCTGAGTCACACTTCTCAGACATTTCACCTCGTACTAAAACAGCACTGTGGCTACAAACATCAAATCTGATAATGTGGTTTAACACTGGAACAAATAGCTTAGCGGCCGGCATACGTCAATGTACATATATTTTTTCCATTGCTGTGGAGTTGGGAGTTTTTGAAAGTTCCCCATGGAGTGCTACGACTTCTGTGGAACAGCTTTTTGATGAGTGTGTCCTTGTTGTGTTTAATGGATTCTGAGGTTCTCTATTTTGATGTTGGTGATGTCACATAAGTAGTAATATAGATGTTTTCATAAAGCTTTAAAAACATAACCCTTCTTTTAAATAACTAATATGACCCAGCTGAGTGTAGCATAGCTTATTAATGTTTCTTCTAGAGCCTCAGTTTAATAAGCAGCCTACACAGAATACAAGCCAGAGAAACTCAAAGTGCATGACATGTTGTCAAGTTGTAAAGACCTTATAAGGCCACACTCTAAGCGTCCCTGAAAGCACTTTTAAAAAAGACCAAGCCCGGCTGCTATGGCTGCACACTTATGGAAAACCTCTTTGATTTCCCTTTTTATTTTCTTTACTGATGGTATTGCCGATTTTCCAGTTATAGATGGGAGAAACATCATAAGTGCAGTCTAAGTCTACGTGCTATGGGCCATAGGTTACAGCCGGCCCAATCAGGTGTCAGTGCTGCATTGATGTAAGCACCCATTACTGTAGCAACCTGGGACATAAAAAGGATTTGGCTCATGCTCTCAACTTCTTCAAAGCACAGAAAGTGTGTGTCACTACAACATGACAGTGCACTGTCCAACATCACAGCGTTGGTCATAATTATGGCATTTCTGTAATGAAAGAGCACTATTGAATTTTGGTTGTACATGTCTATTAGTGAATTAAGATGCCAAGAAAAAGCCAATCTGTTATGAGTATCCTGCTCGTCATTTTTATATTCTAGTATCTCTAGTGTTGAGTGGAGAGGAAAGCTGGGAGGGAGTGGGGAAGAGTTGTAGCAAAGGGGCTCGACTTGGACTTAAACCTGGGCTGTTCCGATTTTTTTTTCCTTTCTGTGGTAAGACAGTGGAAATGGTGACTCAAACATACAAACACACACATATATGCTAAAAGTCACTCACTGAAGCCAAAGTATAAACTTGTGTGATGGTCTGTATCTCCATAGCAAGCTAAAATATTAGTCAAATAATCCCTTCTAAAATGCTCCAAAAGGATCCAACAGATACAGGTAGTTATAAAAATAACTTTTTAGCCCATTCGGGTTTGTTATGAAGGGGAGGAAGTACAACATCACTTTTGTACCAGGGTGTAAATATGCTTTTCACTGCTGCAAAGATAGGCATTTTAACATCGGAGTCTATGGAAATTGACTGAAGCCAGCCTCAAAAGGCACCTCAAAGGACTGCAGTTTTTGCCACTTTCACGTAGGCTTAATTTGTTTTTAACCTAAAGGTTACCACTTGGTAAAGAAAAACAGCTGGGATCAAAGCTGATATGAAAAATACTAACAGAGTACAAGAAAAAGAATAAAACAGGTGAAGGACAAGCACCATGTGATCTGTTGAGTCCAGAAATCCAAAAATCCAGATTCTCCATTAACCATGAGACAGTGCCAAGAAATGTTACTGTAAGTGGCGAGAGGTCATTTTTAAATGAAAGATGAGAACATTTAAGATACACTAAAATGAGATAAGGGATAATGAAATAAGTTTAAATTAAAAGGTCAAAGGCTACATCTTTCATGCATTTTTGAATTATACTTTTGTGAGTATTTTGTGGTTTATGGTGGAAGGAATGCAATTAAAATACCGACTGAGGTGACCACACATAAGAATTGCATTTTGCTTAGTGGTGTCAATGCTCGTAAAACGTCTAACATGTCACTAACACTGAAAACATAATATTGGCGAAATTCTTATGTTAATAACTGAGCCAAGCCAACTCTTCATCCCTGAATCATGAGAAGAAATAAGACAATTTGGGTCGAAAAGATGAAATATAAACACTTAAAAACAAAATAATCAATTATAAATTATTCAAAGTTCTGGGACCTGACACTTTCATTCATGAGGTTTTCCTTTCTCAAGCCAAACCACAGTTCCCCATCCACCTGTTCATGTTCAGATGAAAAAATATCCAGTTTGTGTTGTCTGAAATTCATTTTTGTTGAGAAAACCAAGTTTCCTTTTCTTCACCCCAAACACACCCTCATCCTCACCCCCTAATCCTTGTTGTTCATCCTCCCCACGTCTCCTTTTTCATCTATAAGTCAAGTGTCTGGCTGGGCCTCTAGCAGAAATCTTATTGCATCTCCTCTGGGGAAACAGCAGTTTGGTGAACTCACTTTTTGGCATGGATGTGCTGCCCTGTTAAACGCCAGCAACACTAGCGTTCTCCACCCTAGCCCAGCCCTAAAAAAACAAAGGAAAAAAATGTCTCCCTGGAGAAGAAGACAGAAAGAAAAGAAAGGCAGAGAAAGAAAAAGAATGAAAGCACTCTGCCCAGACAGTCTAACAACAGGGAATAATATATGGTTTAGAAACTTGACTTGTTTATGCTGGTGGAGAAAGACTTTTGATATGGAAACTGCAGCGCCATATCTCACATCACAATAACTTCCTTTTAAAGACCCTTGAGCAGCAATAACACCATTAATAATCACACAGAAGTCGATTGTTTGGCTAAGCATTTTGCCTGAGTGCAGTATTACACCAGCGAGAATGTGACCCCATGACACTGCAGCAACTCCAAGCTTGGAGGTGAAGAAAGAGCATTAGCACACATGAAACACACAAACGCACACACGTGTACAAATATACACCTGTGCACTTACACAAGTCACAGCACAACATCTTAGCTGTATCACACAAATGACCTAAAGCTTAACTACACTGCAATACAGGAGCATAATGAAGAAGAGCTGACTGTTGTCACAATGTATATAACCCATCTGTTAACCATAAACAAATGAAAAACACACACACTCCATGTTCACATGGAGTGTGTGTGTTTTTTAGTGTGTTTATTTAAATGTTTAATCTTGAGTTCTTAGTTCTAGTTCCTCTTTAAATTAGATTTTTCCCTCTATTTTCCCAATAGAAAGTTTATTTTTGTGCCTTTGTTTCTCTCTTTAGGTATTGTTGCTTACTTCCTTATCTTACTTTGTTAGTTGTTTTTCTGTATATTCAGTTTTACTTCCTGTGATTTGGTTGATCATTTGCATCTGTGTTTTATTTCTTCCCAACTGTGTCTAATTCCCATTATCCCTCAGTGTGTTAACAAAAAAATCCCTTTTAACAGGAAGAAACCTCCATCTGCCGTGACCGGTTGGGGAGAGAGAAGGAAGACAGGATAAAGACATGCTGTGGAAGAGAGACATAGATTAATGTCAAAAGAATGAGCAGAATGTTTTAATTTGCTGTTTCAGAATTTGTATGTTTTAATACTTTGTTCTAATGTGCTGTTGCGTCTATTTTACACCAGTGGAATTGCAGCAATTAGAACACAGTTGAATCAATCAAATTAACATCCCCCTGATCTGACAACAAACTAAAGGAATTTCCACATCTCCTTTATTAGTAGACAGTATTAGGATGTTTATAGTGATGTATACAGTAATGTATTCAGTTTAAGGGTTCAGAACGCTAATATGCATTCTGAAGTAAGCCGTGTGCCCTCACCAATAAAATAATTATAAGGAAGAAAATGTTTATTTTACCCCTCTCTGTGTGATTAATCACCAGTTTTTCTGCAGCACTAGACTCGTCTTATTTGCAGTGTTGCATTTTGCTGTTTTTTATAGACCTAATTACTATTTTATCATCATCTGATGAGCTTCTTCAGTCTCAGCTGACTGCAGGTTTTAAAATATATATTTTTTCATTAAAAAAAATCAACTTGTCAAAAAGTAGGGAGACTTGGAAACAGCCAAAATTGATAATAATTTAATTTACAAAGCTAAAACAATGTCTGAATAAATTGTTTATGAGTACTTGAGTCATTTGTATCCCTTAATCACCAAATCATAGGAATGAATTGATGTTTATGGAGTGTTGCTTTAATTTCCGTGTATGCCTGTGTGTCATGTTATTTCACCTTTTTCTTAGTATAGAGGTGACCACAGTTTGGGGAGGAAATAGCTCACGAGTCACATACATGCACCAGTTACCCAGCTCATGCTGCTTGTGTGGGTGGACAACACAAAGGCCCTGATTTCCACTCCAGCAGTTGTTGTTTGCCACTACCAAGTCGCTTACATTTTCATAGTCAGAGCTATTATAGTTTTGCATTTTTATTTATTTTTATGTTAGTTTGAATTCTTTTTTTTTTTTTTTTTTAAATCATTTTGGTTTCCACACAAAGTTGTGAAATGAAAGAAAAGACAAAAAACCAAAGTTACTGATTGTGTGAAAAGCACAATCACTATTACCAGTAATTTTCATTATTTTCATCATTTTCAGTATTTCTATACTTATTTTTATACTTACACTTTATATATTTATACTTTCTTAGTGTTGCTTATACTTTATATTGCAAAGAACTCCCAATTTGCTTAAAGCAATTATATTAAAATTGTAAAGGGAGTTTTCATGACCCATCATGGCCTACATCAGTTCATGTCCATGGATGTGGATCCGAAATACCAGAATTCCAGTCATAATGTGTAATTAGATAGTGGTAAAGAAGTCCTGACCTTGGTTTGGAGACTTTGAGTGGGAGGTTTGTCTGCTGCTCAGGCACTGACCTGAAACTCACATCTAAACATTTATGCCAAGTATCCATTTTTGCTCTGAGTAGGAGGACTGGACCTGAATAATGTTTCTGCCATGCTGCCAGCAGGACACTGGAATGGATAAACTGAGTGGACATACGAAAGCAACTCCCTTAGGAAAGGATCTGGAAAGGGAAAACTGCAGTAGTAGCTACAGGTTTTGACAGTGACACCCCTATCAAAACTGAATTTTGTTTTATTGGCTAATAAAGGCCTGAAACATAAGAAATATTTATGTTTGTTCATCAGTATATCATAGAAACAGATTGAGAAATGTTTATGAAAAACAAAATTTGAGCCACTGCCAAAACGTTTGGCCATGATGGCAAAAAAGATTTGAGAGAACAGTTTCACAATTCTAAAGAAGCCGTGGCTTTGTCATTAATTGAAAGAATTAATTGAATATACCCAGAAAACTGAAATAAAATGTTCCTTTAATCTTCTCCAAAGATTTTTCTAAGTGACTTGACTTCCTGGAGAACTTCCAAACTCTCACTGTGTCATCATTACAAAAAATATTCCAAAGCACTAGAAATATCTGGTTCTTGAGAATGCTAAAGTACAGGCCTGGGTAGAGTGTTAGTATATCATTTACCCAAGACAGTGTTTTTTTGTGTGTGTGTGTGTGTGTGTGTGTGGGGGGGGGGGGGCTGATGATTTGACTGAATTTGAAAAAAAAACATTAAAAAAAAAGAAGTTTATCCAACTCTGATGGGTATTCAATGTTTCAGTGTTTACTTGCAGTCCAAGTCCACTTCATAAAACATACACACTTCAAACCTAAAGGTAACAGAAATACAAAGACTTTGGTAACCATAGTTTGGCGGACATTTAAAACCAAAAAAGATTTATTTGAAGCTGAATACATGATTATTCCAGCTTTATTTATCCACAGACTCCTGCCCTGATTTCAATGTCTCTGTAATCTACATTTACTGAAGCAGTCTTACCAAGCACACCTATAACATTTTGAAAGATTATGAAACCTTAATGCAGCACCGTAGCCCTGTTGCCTCACAGCAAGACGGCCCTGAGTTCAATTCCCTCATCAGACTTGGGTTTTTCTGTGTGGAGTTTGCATGAGAACTCTCAGTGTACTCTGGCTTCTTCCCACATTCCAAAAACATGCAGTTGTTGGGGTTAGATTAATTGTTAACTCTAAACTGTCTATAGGTGCGAATGGTTGTCTGTCTCTATGTGTTAACCCTGCGACACACTGGTGACCTGTCCAGGTGTACCCTTCCTTTTGCCCCAAGACAGGCTGGATAGGCGCCAGCCCCCCGGGACCCTGAAGAGGATAAGCGACAGAAGATGGATGAAACATTATGTTCAAAGTTTGAACTATTGTCACTTAAGATAAAATTCACCAATAGATGGGACAAAATGTGGACACTTGCATACACCTTTTCCACCATATATTCTTTGAAGCTTGGGCATGTGATCAAGTTAAAAATTCACGCCAGACTGCAAGCAAGGTCACAAATATAAAACTTTGTTGTCCTAGTTAACCATCAGCCTCAGGCTGATCCTGTATGCCTCACCTTTGTCTCAAAGTAACCCTCAAATCATTAGCTTTTAAAAAATTGCATTTTAAAGCTCAATGTCAAATCAAAAAACAACTATTCTAACTGAATTAAGTTCAATTTCTCTTCTTCATGTTTGCATCTAAACAACAGGAGCTCAGTTATTCACATACAGTATGTCTGTTAATGCATCTGGGTTATCAATTTGAGTTTTGTGAGAAACCAACCACAGCATACATTATGGTGGCTAGAGGAGTGGCTTCTGTCCAGTAGCAGCACTGAAAGTTTCATTGTTTGAGAGGGGAACTCAATCTGGAAGTCAGGTGATTAGCAAACCGCTAAACATTTCAAACAAGAGACACAGTAATACGGGACGAAACCTAAAAACTCTCTCTGCAGGACTGCAGTACCAAGCTCAGTGTCTGCCAGCCTCTGTGATACATATCTAAGTTTTCCAGCTCCCTGTTTATACATGAACCACCCATGCTAGTGTTACCTCTGACAAAACAAAACCTTTCACACAACTCCCATTTTTGAAACTTCATTCTTTGCTTCCCCCGCATCGTTTTTTACTTTTTCCTGCCTCAGCTGGGCCAGTTAAATGTGCGTTTTGCAGGACAGGTGCATTCACCAGAGTGTCGTTACTGGAGGAAGTGCCAGCTTGCCTGAAAAAATAACCAGAGTGAGACTCAGACTGGGTTGGGCATTTCCTCCATTTCTCTCACCTCACAATGAGGAGCCAGTGGAAGCCAGCATGAGCTGGTGGTCTGCAATTTTGGAAAGCAGGATGAGGTGGGCCAGGCCTAAGCCTGTCATATCTAAATAGTGTTCTGTATTGCAAATAAGTAAGAAGTCACCTCAGCGAAGCGGAGTTTCATGAAAATATTTAGACATATTATAGAAGTGCTCTGCACATTTGCTCTTTGTCTGGGTATGAACTCAACTAATCTGATTGCAACAAAGTGAAACATTTTACAGTTGGAAAATACATTTGCCAGTGTTTTCTGTTCAATAAGCTATCTAATAAGTCCCCCATTGTTTTCAAATTACCTGATATTATGTGATCCATCTGCATTTCTGTTCTGAAAGAATGACATTTCAGTACCAATACCATGATATGCTATCATGATCAGCCCCTCTAGCCTATACTGCCAGTCGACTGTCAGCGTTTGGCTCAGACAAAAGGACCTTTTCCCAGACTTCTTTCATTCCAGTTAAAAGTCTGGCTATGCAGGACTATTTCCAACAAATAATCACAATTACCGTGATAACTGAGCCAAGGACTTCACTGCTAAACTGTCGAGTTTTAAAATAGGGTTGCAATATCTTCTGCAAACAAGCAGTTTCTTTAATGGCCATTAGGTGGTGCCTTCAAGAAAACACTAGATTAAAGACCACCCTCGTCCTGCAAGCTGCTGTCACTACTGCTAACAGCCAACTGAATACAGGGTAAGTTTAAACTTCACCTCCACCGCATGCAGAAGTTCTCTGAATGTTTATTAATTCATAAAACACAAAAGGAAGTGTGTGGTATTTAAGATTAACCCTTAAATGGACTGGCTGATTTTATGACATGATCACTCAATTATAACTATATAGCTACAAGCATGATATCATACTGCCAGTAACCTTTTGAGAGAAAACCTAAAATTATAATTTAGAAGCTCTTCAGGCTTACCCAGTTCAATTCTTGTGAATTTATAGCAGCAGGAACTACATGGGATTATCAATCAGATCCACTATCTCTTTAGGCCACTAAAGGAATTTGGCTATTCATTTTCCATGCTCCAATAACCATTCCCATTTGTATACATGCTGTGATCAGAGTCACTGAACAATAGTCCGACAGTGTATAGAGTACACTGTAGTATGAATTCATGGGTTAATGGGCATCTTGGTCAAATACCTATCAGTTAGTAACCACAAAAGCTATTTTTCTATCGAGCACCTCTAACTTTTGTTTGGTTCCATTGTAAAGTCTGTTAGTTCTCTACAAGACTGCAGAAATAGACTCAATTTTCCCTCCGTGCTTTATTAAGTCACTTCAATCACATCATGTGTCAGGAAAAAAAAAAATTAACTTGGCATTGTAAAAAGCCTTCAAATGCACTAGAGTGGGGGAAAATGTTGTGAAATAGGTTTTCCATCCATGCTCCAGTTACTCAGTGGGGACTTTTTCCAAAGAGTGTTAGTAACTGAAACAGTTCTAGCCCTTAAGATTAACCATGTTGTGTGCATGTGTCATTAAGCAAAGGCCTACTGATTTCTGCAGTTAAGACCTATTCAATCTCCAATTTCCCACTTGTTTGGTTATCCCAGTGACAAAGCGTGACACCTTACAATATAATCTGTTAAACAACTTCATTTCCTGTCACAAGTCAATGACACAATACTGCTGATGTCACGAAATGCTTTGCTGTGGTATACCAAGCCACAAAGTAGGGAAACCCCACAGAGGAATTAAGTCAAATATGAAAACAGATTCATCAGCACCAAATGAAAAACACACTGCGTGGAAAAACTCCTGAAGACAAATAATTTCTGAGGCCATACAAAAGTAAAACAAGGCTGGTTCAACTCAATATGTTTGATAGCAATCCAACTGTTGCCACGCACGCACCGTGTAGCTTGACACTGTACAGTGACACATTTAGTTGCGTGAGTGTTTCCCCTTCAGGCTAGGAATAATTTGGTTTGGCAATATACAGCAATATAGTCTAAGGAGCTTGGAAAGAAAAGCATCTGGACTTCTTTAAGTTTCCTTGAAGACGTTTCACCTCTCATCCAAGAAGCTTCTTCAGTTCTAAGAGCAATTGGTGGAGAGTCCCAGATTTAAGCCCTATGGGGTTGTGTCCCCTAGAGGGTCTTGGACCCCCCTATTGATTCTCTACCTACCCACGCTCTTAGAACTGAAGAAGCTTCTCGGAAGAGAGGTGAAACGTCTTCAAGGAAACTTAAAGAAGTCCAGATGCTTCTCTCTCCAAGCTCCTTGGACTATGATGACCTGGATGACTGAGAACCTTCACAGACATACAGCAATATACAATGTTTTATAAGTGAGTAGAAAACACTCAGAGAAGATGGTGGGTTAAAAAACAAAGATTCCTCACAACTTCCAGTAATACAGAAGACTGTATGGTTACTAGTACTAGCTACATTTGTGCTGAGATGAATATCCATCTTTAAAAAAAGCCTGGGAGGGAGGGATGTTTGAATCAAAATGAGAAGAGGAGGAAATGAATTCCAAATGAATTCTAGACATACGGATCTACGGATGAAGCAGCCCTGTTACCGTGTATAGCACGTCGACCACGTGAGCACACTTCTGTGACGTGAATGCTTGAAGCACGGAAGAACGGGATGCTCGGCATGAGTTTCTCATGCATGATACAACTAACTTTAGTGTGCATTACATGGGTAACTAATGGTGTGCGGGAGGGTCTGTGTCAGGGGAAAGGCAAGGGAAGAGAGGAGAAAGGGAGAGGTGGCACTGTTCTCCAACATCAACACAGATGGAAATCATTTGTGTTTCAACTAGCGGGAGGACTGATTCACATTCTGCTCGAACAGTGCAGCCCTTAGGATACAGCCGATAAAACGAATCCTGACTTGAAGGTGACTGCAGCAAACGTTAGAACTCAAAAAATCAACAAAAATTCCTAACACTTGAGGTTGCAGTCTAAGAATTTTCTTCTTCTCTCTGGTTTACAGTATTTGTTTTGTGGTGTGGGGATCTTAGACACAAACCTTTACCTTGGGCTTGCGGGACTTTTAAGAGCAGCATAACTGTTTTTTGTAACATAAATGTCGAGTGAACTGTCAAAGCAACTGGGGAAATTGTTTTGGACCCAAAAAAGTTCTGCACTGCTATGTGCTCAAAATGTTGGTAAAAGTAGTTGTGAGTAGTAAAACAAAAAAAGCTTGAGACCCAAGTTAAAATTCAGATTCATCAAAACTGAATGTTTGTTCCATTGCTATTAAAATAAAAACAAAAACCACAAATCAATGGTGCACTGCTACAACAGATGACTTTAAATATCTCACCTCCTTTTTTCATCACGTGACAGCATGAAGCATGAACAATGCAGAAACATTTTAGGCAGATGTTTACTATTTTTCATGTTGGGTGGAGCTCCATTCTCCATCTGGAAGTCCATTTGTTTTCTTTAAAGGACTTTAATGGAAACACGCACAATTTACATTTTATTTTCCAGTATTCTTCTTTAAACTGCTCAAATTTTGGATGAAAACCATTCATGTGGCTGAAGCGTCAAGCTTTTTGATGACAGCAATGTACTTCATGCCAAAGATAAAAGAGAAATATTAATGTAACATAAATCCTGAATATGAAAAGTGACAGGATGACAAGAAGAGGACTTCAGTGGGATTTTGTCATACTTATTAGTCATTATGATCCAATCAGAGCCAGACCTTGTTTTTACTGTGTTTCTGTGCATTTACGTGTGGCATGTAGCACATTGTAAAATGGTGCTGTGATCCTCTTCCATGGAGGAACGTAGAGATTTATAAGGTGAGTGTTGTGGAAAGAATCAATCTGACATAAAAAGGTTCAGCTGCTCTGTCAGCAAACCCAATACTTGTATGGATTAAAGGCTTGGCATATTTTTTAACTTTCTAAAAATTGCTTTGTTGTTTTGTCTGTCTTTGATTAGCAGGCATCACCAACATGTCCAGTGTACACAGATAAATATATTTAAGGTGACAAAATATTGTGACCTTGGATATTGTTGCTGTTGCATCAAACAATTATTGAACTTTAGTTATATTTATACTGAGAAAAAACATGATCAGTAGTGTTATTGTTCTGTAGGTTTACAGATATTCTAGTTTCTGGGTTATCTGGCACTCAACTCTTGGAAATGAAGTTATTCCAGATGACAGCCTATTCCATCATCTCAGACTTGTAACCCTATCACACTGTCATGAATCAGTGCTGCTGACATTATGGTTTTTAAAGTGGACACTACCCCCTTTTTGTTGTGCTTTTATATAAATATATAAAGACCAACTTTATATGCATATACAATTAGGGAAAGACAATATAGTGGCTCAAAGTAGACCAGTTTCAGCTTGATAAACCAAAACAGGATCCAGTGGAAGTCTGTTTGGTTAGTGGATATCCTGCTGTGTGTGTGTGTGTGTGTGTGTGTGTGTGTGTGTGTGTGTGTGTGTGTGTGTGTGTGCGTGCGTGTGTGTGTGTGTGTGTGTGTGTGTGTGTGTGTGTGTGTGCGTGCGTGTGTGTGTGTGTGTGTGTGTGTGTGTGTGTGTGTGTGTGTGTGTATAAGAGTCAATCACAAGTTTGCCCTTGGGAAAGAATTGGAGTAGTTTACACACATCATGTCTTTGTTTCTTTATTTTCCTCTGCTCATGCAAAGGCTAACGGGTGTCACACATGTGACTGTCATGCTCTGCTAAGAGCTACACTGTGTTAACATGCCCCACTAAGTTTGTAAAAACACTAAGAATGTCTTTTCAAGATCGTATATACTCTTGAACAAAGGCCTTAAGATGTGCAAAAAAAATGCCACAAACACCTGGAAATAAAAATATTTTAACAAGCGAATAAGTTCTGAAATGGACTAAATGTGACGACACACTGCAGAACAATTCAGCAGTAAATAAACTTATCGTGGAAGTCTGTGCAAAGCCATTTGTCTTCTTTTGCACTTCATATACTAGCAGAATATTCTGGAAGAGTCTTCAATCTGCATATTGTTTGTGTTTGAGTAATAAATTCCAATACCACTGTCCTCTGATTAAGTATTGTACATCAAGTGAGCTACTCTAAACTAAGTATTCCTTATGTAACTGTTAGTAATCAAAATGTGGAAGCTAAGGACTGATTCAGCTTCTAAAGGCACAGGCTCTTTGTGTACGTGAGTGTCAGTTTGGCTTTGCATTGAGGCTCGACGGGTCACAAAGAGACTGTCTTCCTTGTCTATTATTTCACCAGATTGCTCTAGTCCATGTTCCACTTCTTCACCAACACCAACTAAAGACTGATGCCGTATAACACAAATAACTGCAACTTCTCATGACTAACAAGGTTGTTTTCCATCAACATGAAATCTTTGTTTCTTTAACTCTCTACCCTGTTTACTCTTTTCTTTCTAGCCGCCTCCTCTCTCTTTTCCTCTTAACCGTTTGTCCGTTGTTTCATTTGCACGCGGTGGAAATTTTGCAAGAAATGAAGAGTGGAGAAAGGGAGCACAACACTTTTTTCCTCAGTCTGGACAGCTTCTCCAGAGGTCAGTGTGGAAATGTGATAGATGGTAATTTCAGAGCAGAGACTGCAACAGGGAGACAGAGAGCTGGCACAAAATAAAAGACAGTAGCTGGGTTTCCATCCAAGTATATTTATGAGAATTATACTTTACTGCTGCGACTCTGCAAACCCTGCACATATATTACTCAGAGAGGTTTTGTTCTAATGTGAATGGCTCTATTTAACCACTTAATATATTTTAGCTGCTTTCTTTTCTATTCTCTTTTCTGCTGATGAAAATCCCTGCTGTTGAATGTTTGTCACAGCTTATGCTGTCGTTAGTATTATGATCACTTTGTACACATGTAAAGCCAGTGTCCAGAGCATGATATTGTTGGATACAGTGTATAAAGTATGGTTGGATGATTTTGGACGAATATATCAACTAAGAGAGATTTATTTATCTATTTATCTGCCCATGAGTAAGTTTGCTAATAATGCTGGTTGAAGCTAAGAGAAGGAGTCAACTGAAGAAACAATAGCACTGTTTAACGGCATCCTCTTCCAGTTGCAAGCAAATGCACCCTCCTGAGAGTGCGCCCAAACGTGGCAATTTATTCACTCAAACTCATAACGGAAAGAAAGGCAGTAGTCTATGTTCAGAAAAAAACAAAAACATTTTATTTAAATTAAAACAACACACAATGGTGGGGAGGGAAACAAGGAGAAACTGGCATCTTTTTTCCACTATAACCGTGTTTACAGGCTGTTCCAGTGTTTATCTGTCTCACACACTCGACCAAACAACAAATACAAAATTCAACAAAAAGTAAGTTAAAAATCAAAATGCTCAACCCAGTCCTGAGTGGGTCTCCTTCAGCCAGTGATGAAGACCTGCTAAAAACTTCACTCTTTCCATAAAAGACAGAAAGAGTTGTGTAATTGTGTGCTTATGTGTTTTGTTTAAATAAAGGAAAGCACCGAACAGGCCCGAGAGTCTGGGGTGTCGTGCAAGGCTCTGCTATGTATTTTCTTATGTTACTGGTTCTGATTGGGGCAGCAGAGAAGAGAGACAACAAGCAGAGACACAGAAACATCAGAAACTCCTCCTCCTCCTCACTCGCCTAGTTTTCTGGGAAAACCTCGGCTGTGATTTCCAGACACACACTGGGGTCACCAGAGGAGGCTGAGGCTGACGACTGGTTCTAATTACAAACTGCACTGTAAGGCCTTGTGCCTTGGAATGTGTGCGTGTCCTGCGTGTGTGTGTGAGTAAGATGTAGAACAAGGTGTTGTGGCTTATTGCTATGAAATAAAGGCTTTGCAAGCCATCCCAGCCACCTGCTTTTTATCACAGGCATCTGTTCCCACAATAATGGCAGACACACACTGTTATTCTTCACACTGGGTCTTTTTACATGCACATCTCACTTTCACAATAATGACACACACATCACTGTTTTAACAGAGATGTTACGGTCCTCATTGACTGTCATGGTGATGTGAGGCACAGTATGAGAGAGGAAAACATACTGAAGCCATGACAGCCCTTCCAACTGCTTTACAAGTGACTGTAAAACACATCTCATATGTCCTGCTGCATTGGGAACGCCGGTATTTGCGTGATTAACACCATTCAGGTGCAGGGTGTCACAAAAACTTGTGCACAGAACTTCACCGTATTGCTAACAAGTTCACCATCTGATGATAATGAAGGTAAGGGTCAGCGTTATTGGTCATTTCTCTGCAATGTCTACTAGCACCAGTTGTGTTTTACTGGTAAGCAGTCCTGCATGAATGTTAAAGATACCTGTAGTGTTAACATGATGAAGTTATTTCTGTTACGTAACACAGTTGTTACTATCAGAAGTTTGCCTTCTTCACAACAAAACCCAAAAATATCCAAAAGGGATTTGAAATTGGACCTAAATTCAATTAAATGCTGTAAATGAATGCAAACTGGGAGGCAACGTTCAGCTTTGAACAGATGATGTGACAAAATTAGCTAGTTTGGGGAAAGTAGTGCAACTGCAAATAGCAGCACTATAAAGTAAAGACTCTAACACTGACCTAACATTAAGAATAGTGCATTGTTTTATAGATAGTTGTCAAATCATTTTATATTCAATATTTTTTGGTTATGTTCAAATGTATCAAATTGGGTCGTATACAGAAACGTTAGGTCCTTGCACTCTGGAGTGTGTATAGTAACCTGTATAATAGCAGGACAAAGAAAATGAGCTGTCTTTCCTTTATTTATCACTTACTTATGCCACATAAATTACATGTGACTTGCACTGCATTGCTCAAAATGTAGTTACTCAGCAGTGTCCTGAAAATAAAGTATTCTTTTGTCCTTCACCATTGATTTGCTTGGTTTTGCATTAAAGCAGCTGGGCTGAGAGGATGACCCATAGCAGCGGAAGCAGAATGACGCAGGGCTATCTGGTATTTGTAGAAACAACTCTCTTTAGTCAGACAACCAGAACGCATACTGGAACTCGGTATAACTCTTACTGTGAGCATTGCTTGCAATAAGTTCCAACATGGCCAAATTACACAGAACTAAAATTAATAAATCTAAATAAACTTCAGTCTTACCATCCAGGGGTGAGGGATCTCTGGAAGTGGCATCTGAGGTGGAGCAGGCAGTCCGCTGTGTATCTCTGACTTGAATGAAGGCTCTAGAAGAAATCAAGTGGCTATTATGAATATAAACAAGAAGATGCTTTACAGTGCCACTAGTGTCAAATCTAAGTAGTGACAAAAAATAAAATGTCATAATTTCCCTTCTTAAAATCATAGAACCAAATAGACTGTGCTTCTGTGTTTCTCTGATTTTAATGCGCTTCACTTCTGCTCCTCATTACAAGGTCCCTTTGTGGATTTTTTTAATGTTAAAATGCAAAATCTCCAATAAATATCAGGATGTCTACACGTGACATTTTGTTGTTGATAGAAAACTGAAACGTCATTATGAATTTATGTGAATAATCTCATGTTTTGAGGCTCCCAGTATAGCACTAAAACAATCTTCGCGTTTAAGGATGCAAACAAGAAACAAAAATACAATAAAATTTCTGTGTATATCTTCTTTTCATGTTAGATTCATCCAGATTTTAATATAAACATGTTTTTGCATTTGAATTTTATTTTAATAATGGCAGCCACACACGTGAACATCTTAAAGAAAAAAAGTCTGTGTTAAAGAAAAGCTCAGAAAACATCAAACTGATGAAATTAACTCTTTTAATCTGTCATAAACAACTTTTGGCTATATTAGCTTACAAGTAAAGGGTTTTATAAGTAAATGTATACCAATATAACTCTATGATGACAACAACCAAACAATTCAGTCCCACACTGACCTAGTACCAGCTTATTGTGGTCTACATTCTTTGTGTATGTACCAGACTGCTCATGGAGCTCCTGCAGTCAGCCATAGTAAGGTCAGGTGTTGTATCTAATATCTGACCACCTAATGGACTTACTCCAGCTGTGAGTCCCTTAAAGTGTTTCAGAAGGTGCAGTATAAGTTTAATCCTCACCTTTGTCGGACAGTACTCTGTGCAGAATATTGGAGAGGTGTATCTTCTTCTCTCGGACCCCAGCACTCAGATATTCTCTGTCCAGCAGGTCCAGAAACAGACGAAGCTCACACACCAGCTCCTCCATTGCTGAAGAACAAATACACAAATATCAAAGAGTCAGGTTATGGAACTCTAGTCTAACTGGAATGAGACCTACGCTACTTTATCTTTAAACTTGCAGTGATCGCACCAATACTGAAAACAACTAATTTCTTACAGCTTGCTTTTCTGTTTTTCACTGTCTGCAATTAAGAGCTGGGTGAGAAATCAAAGACTAGTTAGTTGTTTACCTTTGTTTAACTGAGCGGATGTACACCATCAGCCAACAGAAACACTAAAGCACTTTGTTTGTAGATGAAGAGCAGTATAGACTATATCACTACAACACCGCAAAACTGTACCATCGTTTTCATTCACGAGTCATACTTTGGTAAGCGTTTACCCAAAATGATGATGACATTCTAATGCTTACATTGTAAGAGATTATTTTTTTCTTTGAACTATTTTGACCTGTGGATTAATACCAATTTAATACTGTATTGAGTGAAACAGAGTGTTTCAGAATGTGAAAAGTGAGTGCTGGGCTTCCTAAACAACCTTTTGGTGGCACACAAACAGGCCCCAGCATTAGCTGCTCATTAATCAGTCCCAATGTAGCGCATGTTTCAGTTAAAACACACTGACAAGTATTTTTTGGCCCTGTGCAACAAACCAACATTAAACATATACTGGAAAAGCACAAAATACTGTTATGTAACATAAGTGGGCAGCCAGGTGGCCCGGTGGAAAACAGAATTTTCAAGTAAATCAATCACAAGCGCTGACAGTCCTTCAAGTGCACAGAGCCAGCAAGCTGATAGTTGCTGGGCAGAGACAGATCTGGCAATGTACCTGATGGAATTATAGCCGCAGGTGAAAAATACACCAGCAGCTTCCCACACAGAGCAAAACAAAAGAAGGGAAACCAAATACAGAACATAGCTCGCAGATGAGGTATGGGAGCAAGGTATCAGTGAGTCTATCTCCACACACTTGATCTGAGAGCATTTGATTGGGCTCAGAAGCGTGACTCTGAGATGCCACGCTCTGCACAGACACTCAGATAAGAAGCACTGTCTCAAGATGAGGGTCCCAGTTCAGTTAAGCTTTTTGTTAACACCTGATTGTATCAAAAGGCACTGCATCATCCTGGACAGCAGCTGCAGACTGAAAAAGTTAAGTGGAGATTCTGTGGTTACTGCCCTCTGTGACAACGTCGAGTCACTGAATGTCCGAGCGTGATTCAGAAACAATCTGACAGCAGCTGCTGAGCAGACTAACCTGGGAAATTTACCGGAACTCACTTTTTGTGCATCTACAAACTAGCTTGTTTTTGTTTTTTTAGGTTTTAAACTCTACCCGTCAGAGAATAGATTACTGTTTTTGTTTTCTGGGGCTGCAGAAGAAAATCTCTTAGTGAGATCTTAGTGACGACACTGAACCTGACTTTAATCCACTTCTCCAGGCCCAAAACGAGAAAAGAGGCATGAGGAACTGAAGATGAAGTAATTAAACTACAAGCCAAACAACTGTGTATGAATTTAAAAGTCTGGAATTTTCAAAAACATTCACATTTTGTTCAAAACTATTTTGATTATTATTGATAGTAGTGACTTAAGTTAAACTTGTGTTACATGACACAAAAAAAGTGTACACTAAATCTTTATGGGAGACATTAGCATCAAACATACAGACAAGACTT
Source organism: Neolamprologus brichardi (assembly GCF_056152115.1). NCBI lineage: Eukaryota > Metazoa > Chordata > Actinopteri > Cichliformes > Cichlidae > Neolamprologus > Neolamprologus brichardi. The sequence continues at coordinate 47,978,434 of NC_142106.1, read as the reverse complement.
GCTTCCAAGCAAGCTGTGATATGTTCGTGTTCCCATATAATCACATGAAATCAGCTTAACCGACATCTGAGCAACAGGCACACGAGATAAGCTGACCTAATGGCTAACCCATGTGCCAAATGTCACAGCAGTTTAGTATGTCTTAGTATGTGCCATTAAGACTATTTCAGGCTATTTTATAACAGACATAAGTCATGACGTAGCAAACCTCATATATCTCATTCAAAACAGGTCTTTTTTTTATAACTTTTTATTTATTAATTTACAGTACGAGAATACAAAACTTTAGGTCAGCATGGAAGACATACACAGTCTCAACATTAGTATCTATTTACATTATGGTAATATTTAATTGTTCAGTACAAAGGGAGTACACAATCCATTTTTCCCAGAGCTTCTTGAATTTCTCAAGCTCAAGTCTAAGGACAAAGGTAAGTCTTTCCATTCCAAAAATTTCTTCCACTATCCCATGCCACTGGGCCCGAGTTGGAGGGTCTATTCAAAACAGGTCTGAATACCACATGTAATCACAATTCCCACAAGCATTTAACTAAACAAAAACAGTAGCTGGCAAAAAGCATTAATGCTCTTCATATTAATATCTCAGCGTTATGACGATAAAATCAATAGATGTTTGTATCCAGTGCAGCCACGGTTCATTTTTATTCCTGCTCGACTGTTAGAGAGCAGCTCTGACACTGAATACACAGACACTTTCCCACATTCCTCACATAATCTGATTATACTACAGGAGAGTCCGGTGAGGAAAAGGGGGCTGGGGTGAAAGATAAACAGAAAAAGTGAGGGTGATGGGGAGACTAACATGGAGTAACATGTTTCCTCCGTTTGTGCATGTAATACCACTAAAACTGCAATTAACGATGACAATAACAACAGAAAATATTTAACTCCTGAGCCACCAATGGAAAAACATATTTCAATGCCGTTTTAATTATATATCACCAAATCACAATCTCAAAGCCTCAAGTCACTTTCTATTGTAAGGTAAAGACCCTACGATAATACAGAGAAATCCCAACAATCAACCCCAAATATCTGTAAGTCTGAGTGCTTTAAATCCTTTTACAGCAGAAAGATTACTTGCACTTTACCTACACTATGACTCTGTACTTGCAGATAAACAAGTAGTAACATCCCTCACTGCGAAGGTACACGCTCCCTGGATCACTTTCAGCACTACCTGATTTTGTACTAAACTCTGAACAGCCAAGCAGCTATTTACTGCTCCATTTACTGCTTCGTAGAGCTTTGTGCAACGTGTGCAATGCTTTACCTCCACAGGGGTGGCCAAAAAACACAACCTGTGCGCATGTGTGCCATTAACAACCGAAAGTGAGCTCTCCAGTTCATCAAAGATGGCAGAGAAAATGAAGAGGTGGAGGCAAGGACCACCCTCAAAGAAAGCCTAAGGGCACGCAGGAAAATAAAATAATAAAAAAAAAAAACATGTTGTGCAAACAAACTGCCCACGTCCTTTCTTCCCCATCTCACCCTGTTCATTCAGCCACATTTTTCCATTTCCATAATGCCCTTCATTGTACTCAACATAAAAGGCAGTGCATGTGTTTGTGTCATGTATTCTAGCTTTTTGATTCTAATGCCATAAATGTTTTAGTCAGTTTTCTGATATCTGCATACATTCTTCATATGTACCCCAAACCACATCTGCTGTGTTAGCATTTGGTCTGCATGACAAAAAATACGTGCTCTTTCCAAAACATCAATCCCCCCCCCCCCCCCCCCCCACACACACACACACACACACACACACTAAAAACACCTAGACAACTCACAGCGATGTTTTCACTGCCAGGTATTCAGATCAAAGGGGGTTTTCCTAAGTGAGGACTGTGTTTGAACGAGACAACGGGGTCACGTTTGGATTTCATGTAAAACTTGAGAGCCTGCGGCTTTGTTATTGTGCAAAAATGCTTAGCAAGGTTAGAGGGGGGAGGGCTTTCTGCCCTCTTCCTGGAATACAGCTGTTATGATTGACGGAACACTGACAGTCGCTATCCCGCACCACATATTCCAGGTGTCTGTTTCTTGTTACCAGCAGCGCCTTTAACACTTCGAAGACGTGTTTAGTTTGATTATCTGACAGGTCTTCAGGTCAGGATCTGCCTCAACATACACACACTGCTGAAATGCGTCAACTATTAGAACTGGAATTATTCCAGTTTGGATTTGGGAAACAGACACTATCTCTACTTTTAAGATTAGGTTTAAAACTTTCCTTTTTGCTATAGTTAGGGTTGGATCAGGTGACCCTGAATCCTCCCTTAGTAATGCTGCAATAGGCCTAGGCTGCTGGGGGATTCCCATGATGCACTGAGTATTCCTTCTTCAGTCAATTTACTTCACTCACTATGTGTTAATAGACCTCTCTGCACTGAACCATACTTGTTATTAATCTCTGGCTGTCTTCCACAGCATGTCTTTTATCCTGTTTTCTTTCTTTTATCCTGTTTTCTTTCTCTCACCCCAACGCAGCAGATGGCCCCGCCCCTTCCTAAAGCCTGGTTCTGCCGGACGGCTCTTTCTGTTAAAAGGGAGTTTTTCCTTCCCACTGTCGCCAAAGTGCTTGCTCATAGGGGTCATATGATTGTTGGGTTTTTCTCTGTATGTATTATTGTAGGGTCGACCTTACAATGTAAAATGCCTTGAGGTGACTGTTGTTGTGATTTGGCGCTGTATAAATAAAACTGAATTGAACTGAATTGTTTTTTTTCCTTTAAGAAAATGGTCCAAGTCACTCTAATACCAAACCATTGTCATAATCATAAAGCCATACCACTTTTGTAAATCAACATGGGCTCAGTTTACTTGGATAAATGGGCCATACAAACACGGTAAAGGTCTTTAAGTCTTGGATGGGAGTATAAATGCACTGTGCCAAAAGTGAACAAGGAGTAGGGTTTATATTCCTAACAAAAAAACATAAAATGCTTTGAATGGCAAAACAATACAAAATATACCAAGAACATAGAAAATGATGATTCTAATTAGCTTTACTTGTAATAAAAGCAATAATATCAGGAACAAACACATAAATTGATTTCTAGTATATTTCCTTTGTTTGTTCTTCAAACTTCAAGGCTTGACGCAATAATGTTTTCAGACTATTTTTTCATGGACCTGACAGTTCAGATTCTTATCCAAAGTTGAATCAGCTGAATATGTTGTCTACCATACCAGGTCAGCTCAACCAGAACTGCTATTTTGTGGCAGTTAACAGATTTTAAAGGAGTCCTTGTGCACCTAAAAGATGCATGAGAAGCCAGAGACTTACAGTTCCAAACACCCACTTTCTGTGGTTTTGGGAAGCTTAACTGCACTGTGGGTTCAGTGTTACAGTAAGAAGGTGGTTATTGTTAATTGAGGTTGGTTTTATGGTCTGGCATCGTCATGGTTACTGCTTCCAACATGCCACCAAAACACAGGGTAATGCTGGAAGGTATTTATTTGTCACATGATTACATAAAAACCATCACACAGACAAGCTGAAAAATTCTTAATACTTTGGGGGGGGAAGGAAGAGTATCATCTGCCTTTCCACTCTGATAACTCCAACTTGTAAAGGTAACTGCTTACCATCTGAATTTTCACTGCCCTTCTCAGCTTCACTTTATAATTTATCAGATAAAAATAACTCTTAAATGTCGTCCGCTATATAAAGATATTTTAGTCCTATACTGGTAGCCTTGTGTACTGTTTTTTTCCCTTTCCACTGCTGGTGGAAAGCTGTGAAAGTTGTGTGCTATTACCAGTCATAAATGTTTCATAAAGACTTTTAAAGCCTCAACTTGGATGAGCACCAGGCGAGAGGGAGAGTTCTGAAAAGATCAGAGGACGGGTGATGCTGCATTAACTTATGATGAAAGACAAGCTGCCTTGCTCCCGCCCCATTTCTCAGGTCTGTAATTATGAGGTTTGTGTGTTTTCTATCTTCCATCAGGCATGCCAAGCAAACATCACAGAGGGGGGCTGATTGCTATCGAACTGTACAGGTGGTTTACTGTAGAAGCAGATGTTTCCCAGACCGCAAACACACATCTGCAAAACCCTGATGTGAAAAAGAAAGGTGATGGGATAGGGAAGTGCTGATGGAGGTGTAGAGAAGATAAGAGAGGTGGAAATATGGTGGGAGAAGGAAGACTGGTCCCGAAGCAAGCTCTAAAACCAAACAATATTTGGGGATAGTAATGATGCGCCCTTTGGTATCTCTTTTAAAAAGATAATTAGAGGGAGCTCAGCTAAAGGAGCTTGTGGAGGGGGAGACACTCCTGCTTGTAGTTTTGATCTTCTGGTGGGAATGGAGGACATGACGTTTTCTTGATTGGACTGGGAATTGTAGCTGCATGGGTGTGAGAAATGAGTGTCACATTATACATGGTTTTTGACTGGTGAGGATATAGAGGCTGTAGGTCTACTAAGCATCATCATTTGTTTCATCCACAAAATGGCTCAATTCAGATACAGACTGGAGTTTTCACAGCCACACGTCTCTGATTTACTATCTGAGAACTCATGAACATTCAACACAAAGTAATTTCACAGGAAAATTCAGATTTTTCACAGGTTGTGATAGCTCAGGAGGCAGCACGTCATCTAATAAATGAATTCAATTCAATTCAATTTTATTTATATAGCGCCAAATCACAACAACAGTCACCTCAAAGTGCTTTATATTGTAAGGTAGACCCTGCAATAATATATTGACCACCTATGAGCAGCACTTTGGCGACAGTGGGAAGGAAAAACTCCCTTTTAACAGGAAGAAACCTCCGGCAGAACCAGGCTTTAGGGAGGGGTGGGGCCATCTTGTGTGAATGAGGCAAGTTTTATAAATTTACCCAAATAGACTAGCAAAAAGCAATATAACAACCAGTCTGTTTGCCATGCACCATACCTTTTGTTATTAGCACCAGGTTGGTCACAACAAGTTGAAAAACCGATCCCACTGAGTCTCAAACTGTAGTACACACCTTCTACATTTGGTAAAGAGAAATCTAGAAGATTGGAGGTCCTAGAATATGGACTTTATAGCTGCATTTGGGCATCCCTGGTATTAATTTTCCACAATGCTGCCTATTTCATCCCAGGACACCTTAGATGAGATCTTTTATTTAACTCAAAACTTCCATTTAATAGTTAAACACAGTCGTTGTGTCTGAAGTATATGAATTCACCTTAACTTCACTTTCATGGGCTAAAGTTGGCAGCTGTGTTCCTTGTTCTGCTCTGTAGCCTTGGTGAGCTCGGAGCAACATCACATAAACCATTTCTCTGCTTCCTACAGGTTCTGGTTATACTGGCTCACAGGTCAGCGAGCCAGGCAATAGATAAAACTGGCATTTAGTTTGAAGCAGCTGAACACTGTGATCAGCTATTTGTCTGATCACAAACAGCGTTGTTCTGTCAGACATAAAAATACTAACCTCAGTATCCAATTAAAGTCTATGTGTGGAAAACACTGAAAATACAAAATTCATCATGCATGATTGCCCCTTTTTTCAATCTGAAATAGCTAAAAGCCTGTCTAACTTTGATTTAAATCAAATTAGATTCCTGTAGGTGTACCCATTGTCCTGACTGTGATAGAAGCCTTTGGTCTTTTCATTAGTTACTTATTAAACACCACCTACAGAAACAGGACACGGAGGCACTCTTATCTGTGCGAGTGTAAACAGCAGCTACACAGTCACAACCAAACGCTCAAACTGAAAAAATTACAGCTCCCTGTACCCTTATCCTCCTATTATGACACCCCACCAAGGCAGCTTTAGTCTTGTACTGTAATCCTAAAAGCTTTGTTAAAGGCAGACAGGCTAACAAGTGAATGCACTCATCCTATTACAATAAGCTCGTTGAAGGCTAGTGAGACTCATGAGAAGTGATTTCCTCCTAATGCATCCAAATTTTCAAGGCGACCATATATGCTTGCAATAAGCAGAACTATTTTAACTTCTTTAAAGTACGAGTCCAAAGGCAAATGCTTGTTTGATGATGTTAAATCAGTAGGCTACCAACAGGCTGCCAGCTGGATGTATGCCATATCATTCTGTGCTATTTGGCATACACTGGGGTCCTTTGAATTGTGCTTGAGCTTGGCACTCGCTCCCCATTCTTTTTCCCTGTGTTTTTCCAGATGCATATTGACACAGGGGTAAGGCTGGGAGGGCTATGATTAGTCGGCCCAAAATTAAAGTCTCTCTTCCCACATGCCAGCTTACTGACAGGCCAACTCTGCAGGGAAGGAGGGAGAAATTACAAAGTCATTTTGCCTCATCTCTCCTCTCCACTGCTGGGATCCATCACCAAAAAAAGGAAGGGGCTCACGCGTCTGACAGATGAAAGCTTTTAAACTTCAATCACTATTGGGGTGAATGAGGCAGGGAAGGAGAACCAAATGAGCGAGGCAGGCCAGTACGGTGACACCATGTACCCACCGTCCCCACATCACACACACTCCAATTAATTGCTTGTCGACTCAGAGTTTCTGTGTGGAAAGCTGCAATAATAAATGGCAATAAACACTTTAACACTTGTATTTGCCCCCAAAGCACAGCACCCCATAAATGGGAGAGCTATTGAGCATGGACTTGCTAAAAGAGACAGTTGACGTTGACTTTGGTTTGCTATTATTGCCTCAAATCCACCACCAGCTCAAAACAACATAGAAAGGAAAGCAAGCCAGGGTCCATTAGATCAGAGATGTTTTAGAAGCAAGCAGTTGCTCAAATTTGACTGCTAACCCAAGTAACATTTGGTAACGATCCCAACTCTGACCTAGATAGTTAAAGTATGCAATTTTGCTTTTCATTAAACAGTTCTCCCAAAAAATTTCCCTAATTGATATTTTAAAAAGTATCCACTTTTTTCCCAGAGTACAGGTTAAGATAGGGTTAGGGTTAACGTCTTTGGCTGTGACCTGCGTCCGATCCAGTGGGTTAGGGTTGGCAGATAGCATAGACAAAGGGAAGCATCAAAAACAACAGCAATGCATTGATTATCACTAAACTGCTGTATAGTCATTACTGTTTGCAAAACGTCACTGCAGTTTCGTATGTTTTATGTTTAGTATCAATCAACACTGTTCCACTGTTTCAAACTGCCACAACCGCTGCCAGGAAGCCGGTTTTTCCTTGCCACAACAGCAAGGGAAAAAAAAAAGATTTATCTAGAAAAAGTATACCTGAGCTAAATTTGGCTGATCTCCATTCAAGATCATCTTCTTGTGCATTTCTGTACTATTTTTCTGAGCTTCTACCATTTGTAAGTCACTTTGTAGAAGTCCCAGTATGTCCCTTTGTTCTTGCACTAGATCTCCACCAGTGTGTCAGGACAGTCTTAGAACTTGGGTTTCATTTTCGGGAAGTAGAAAAATCGCAGGAAGGCAATTTTGACAAACAGGACAGGTGGTAAGTGATGACTGCGTTGGACAAAAAATCTTTTCAATGGCACTCTGGTATGCATCACAATAGGTCATTTCTGCTGAGTGTTTTACAGTAGATTTCCACACTTGACAGCTTCACCCTGGAGCAGGAATTCATGGTGGGACATGACCCCAGTAAAAAATAATTATAGAAGCCACACTTAAAATTTTTGGGGCATGCCAGAGAAGATCATCAAACTAATGTATAAGAAAAACCATAGAACTATCAATTGCAGTTTTAAGGTATTTGACTAAAATGTTGTATACATTCACAGCTAAGTTGATAAAGAGGAAGATTAATTTTGAGAGTTTGTGACAATGACAAGTTTGCTCTTTATCAGGCGTGCCATTTTGACCTGAAAACAAATGCCATAGTTATCATCACTGTCCTGCATATTGTTTAAAGCAGCCTGTACAAGAGTAAAAGTAATTTTTAGCATGGAGATTGGTGAAGGTAAAACCTCATGGCTGGCCTCTTTAGTAATAGACAGTGTTCCCAACACTGTTTAAACTGAGAAGTTCCAATCAGTGAACACCATCATAAACCAATACAACATAAAACAACATAAACCAATAAAAAAAAAAAAGAAAAAGAAAAAAAAGCATAAATTAATACTACTCCACCCCAAAAAATTCTTTAAATTACCTCTGAATGCATGAGGACAATGTTTACTCTAAACCAACCTGTTGGGTTTATTTCCAGAATACCGAACAAAGCTCCACTCCAGGAGCCCTAATCAGTTTTTCTTAGTATTATTAAGAGTAAATCAAGATTCCTTATTTATATTTCAGCAAGGACTGCAGTATGTGTTGTTACTATATCATAGAAAATCCTGAGCTGGGAAACTAGAAGACCAGCTGAGTTGTGATATCTATTTTATACCTGCACACTGGCTCTTCTATATCCACACTGGTTAAACAAAAATCTTATATACTGCATGCTTCAGTAGTACACAATAGATGTCTGTACAAACCTCACCAAATGCCGGGCACTGAAGCACTGCCGGGCCACCCGAAACCCTTGCAGCTGCTAGCATTGGTCCTGTTATTGTGCACTCACTTCACAACCACATGAGGACAAGTGAGAGATATCGAGCATTTGTGTTGTCATTCCAGGGTTGTGTTAGAAAACCTCTGACTTCAGGGTGGAGTTGCCCTAACGCTGACCTGGACTGTTTAATAACTGTCTGAGTACTGCCAGCTGTATAAAGCTAAATGGATAAGAAGATGAAAAAAACTGTTCTGTTAGTGTACACAGTGACAAAGGGACTATTTTGACTAAATAGATTGGTTTACCGTTATCCTGCTGTTGCAACCAAGTCTAGAGAGCCAGAGTTTGTTGTCTCAAAATCTCAGGCAGGCAAAGATAAGGGTAATACTCCTCAATTTATCCCGTAACTGCTCAGCTCCAAGTGTACAGTAGGAGTAACCCTCCAGCTCAGAATTATGCAGCAGTTTTTCTGAGTACTGTTGAAAGTACTCTGATTTTTAAGGATTATTTTCAGAGACAGATACTGCACATGTTGTTGATGTATGTGGATCTGCTGTCTAGCAACAATGAGGTAATAAGAAACAGACTTGCTTTTACGCTCCATGCCAGAAAGAAAGGAATTGGGTTGCATAATAGGGGATAATTACAAAATGAAAACCGATAAAATGGTGAAATATCTGAAAAAAGTACTGCTTTTGCTTGTAAAGTACAATGATCTTTAATTACATTATTTGTTAAGAGCACCTTCCATTGGTTCACCTTTAATAGGTGAACCAATGGAAGGTATTCTTTTGTCAATTGTATGATAACACCACCAAGTTTCACTGGTGGCAGCAATGAAGTCAGCCCAAAAGCTGAGTCTAGTTATATCAGTTTAACTACTGTTACACATCATTATGAGGTCAAACTCTTGAAGACCAGAATCACCAAAACAGATTGCTTTCTCATTTATAAAGGGATTCATTTCTGTAGTCAGAGCTACATTAAATTGCCAGATGACTGAACGGAGTCCGGCATAAAGTCCATATACTACATAGACACTTAACACGCGACCACAAACCTAATGACACTGCGAGGAGCCAACTGTCTCTCCGCAGTCTCTTCCCCGTGCCCTCTTTCAGCATACCTTTTAGAAACATTATTCATTTGTGGCTTTTTTCTGCGCTTGCGTGTGTGCTGAACGGCGCACGTGCACCAATCTGATGCATGCACAGATTTCTACAACACACAATCTGAACTACAACAGAAGAATAATAAAAGCTGGCAAGGAAGCCATAACAAACGTTATCGATCGGTAATCTTTGTTAGTGAGTACACTAGCAGCCCCGGAAAAATCATGCTTTTCTTGGCTTTCAGTTTGAACGTCGTGGTCGTGGAGATCCTACTGTACAAGAGATACATCGTAAGAAAGTCGCTTTAAGCAACCTTGCATTTTAATAGGTTTATTGCTGCTAGAAAACCAAGCCGCATTAATTTTTTCACGGTAAAAAAAATGGACAGCTTAAGCCACTCACCCCTGCTGGAAGTGAAAAGAATGGGCTCGCTCCTCATCTTAAAGTCAAGCTCATCTATAATCCCCCGTCCCGAGCAGGCGCGTGCCCAGCGGCTTCCTGGCAGCGGTAAAAAATCCACACAGGCACGCAGTTGTCTTCTATGCCTCCTCTTTCTACCTCCGACTGTCCTTTTCCTAGCTAACCGGCGGCCACTGAAACGTCTTTTTTTCCCTTTCAAAGTTTTTCCCCGGATCTTTCTCCTACTCCCTCCCTGTGCCTTCTCTCCTCCCCTCTCCTTAACCAAAAGTCTCTACGCGCCCCCTTCTCTCCCTCTCTTTCGCTCGCTCGCTCGCTCCCAATCTTCCTGCACTGATAGCTCTGCTGGATTTATGAGATTTTCCCTTTGCTTTTCTTTATAATCTCCATTTTGGCCTGTTCTGTTTTATTCGAAATTATGTGACTTCAGAATGAAGGCAGATTGATATAATTTAGATGCCAGTACTGTCTTTAATATGCTGCAATTTATTAATTTAATATGCTTCTTTTCTTTCCGTTTTTTAATCGAGTCAGAGACGAAGGAATAAACACCAAACCAACGCACATGAAGGCACGTGTCATTGAAAGCATATGTGTGTGTGTTTTACATATGCTTTGATCACACTTTTATTGAGCTTATTTCATCTGCTCTGAATATATACAAACTATTACTAGGATTGTGTGAAAATGTATCTCAACAGCTGCTGACTCTTGTGGCCCAGAAGTTGCAGATGGTAAGCAACACTCCACATTGTTTTACTTGTGGAGTGAGGGTGACTTTTTAATGTGAGAATTCCAGAAATCCCAGTGTAACTGGGCCGGGGGTGTTGATTACACAGCATTTTGTTTCCTGGTGCAGTCACTCCACAGCACAGAAATGTTTTGTTTGGTGCGCATGTCAACACCTTTAGAGCCACACTGTGTACAAAAAATGATTTGAAATCTCTTTCATGTTGGTTCTTTGCAGTAGTAAATCATGTATGTGCAAATTCTTTCATTTTTGAGGGGGGAAAAAACAAACTTGCTTGAGAATTGGATGCCTTCGCTAATTACAGTACACTGCATTACCATAAACTGCTGATCCCTACGTCTTAGTCCCCAGGGGCAAACAAGAGCCAGTCTGAGTTCAATATCCCATCTGCCATCAGGGGAGGAGGAAGGGGGGAAGGAAAGACTTGCTCTACCCTGCCCTTTTTCAGTGTGGAACTTGAGACTGTGAGGAAGGGAACAGTGTGCAGTGTGGAGAGAAAGAATAATGTGCCGGATCACCTTTTGATCTCACGAGTTCAAGAAGAACTACAGACTGGCAGAGGCTGTTGACGTGCATTTCCCTAAAGAATAAGACACATAATGTGGTTTCAACTGACATCTCAGCTTCACATGGGCTCTAGACAAAATGCAGTTTTTGATACTTTGCCATTGGCTTGATTTGTTTAGGGTCACAACAGCATTTTGTATCACAAACAAGTATAACAAGCGCTATTATTATAAACACCATTATTTAAAAATCGAGAGCAGGGTGATAATATCTTTTGGATTCCCAGCTGATGATCCCTTACACAGTACACATAGTGATTTGATCCACTGTTGATATAAAAGTTACCAGAAGATAACACCGCTTTATTTTTCTCTTTGTTTGAGTTATGACTAAAACTTTCTTTTCAGAAATATGAGTTGCTTTTTAAAAAAAAATCTTCTCCACTCGCACACAGGATTGCTGCCAATTTTCCTCAGGCAATAGAGCCTCAAGTTCAACACAACAGACAGCAAAAGGCCACACACACACAAAAACAGTGTTATCAGAGACAATTGCTTTGGACACACCGGTCAAAATGAACAGCAGGCTAACGTGAACATAAAACCCTTTGCATTTTACCTCCATTGCAACTAACTTCGCTAGTGCCAAACTCTTTTGAGCTTAAAACACAGGAGGTATGTTGGTGCACTGTAAGGCAGTATGCAGACTAGATGACCCTAAAGTCAGTTAACTGCAGTGGACAAATCTAGTGGGAGGATTTCGGGTTGAGTTATGAGACTCTTATGAGGGTGAGATATGAGATGGAGAGGCAGCCTGTGGTGAGTAGCGATAAGTGATGAAAGGATAGACAGGTTACAGTGAAAAAGCACCAGACTGTATATTCTTCACTCAAGTCTAGAGTCTCAAACACACTTTTCTTTTGTGTAATGTGTATGCGCAAGTGTGATCCCACTGAAATTGCATACTGGATGAAAGTTAACTTGGCTCTGTTTCTTTAAAAGTCAATAGTGACATCAGTCTTCTTCCCACTTTTATTAAATCTAATAGAGATTGAGATACTGTAATAACTTGGACACTTCCCTATCCAAGTCAGTCATCAACCTGTCAAGTTATTCAGACACCCTAGTGAGAGAAAATACACATGCACAAACACGTAAATGTTAAAGCTGATGATGAAACGTTGATGTTTTGACCAATTAGACTATCAGACATCCACTTTCTCTGCTTAATGATCAGAGGATTTTGCAGGTTAAGACATCAATCAGATAAGCCTAGAAACCATCTGGTACCGAACATGAGGGAAAATTGTGTATTCCCTGACTGGTTGCAACTCGTTGCTGGCAGTCGTTGTAAAATTGATTTCTAAAGCCCCATTCATGCAGGCCTAGCAACCACTCTTTGAGTGGTAGGGGAATAAATGGTATAGGAACTGATTCTTATATAGGGCTTTTCTACTCTACCTGAGCACTCAAAGTGCTTTATACAACATGCCTGATTCACTCATTCATACAAGCACATTTGTCTGTTCCTAAGTGCTTTCTATCTAACATTCACAAAAGTTGCTCTCCAGTGCATCCATTACCAAAGACTGCAGGTCCGAGTAGCCAGAGATCAAACCACCAGCCAATAAGCAGATGGCCTGCTTTACTCCCTGAGCCACAGCCAGCGAGTGGTTGCAGATGGTTGCTTGGTCTCACTAGCATGAAAATAGGCACAATGAGGTATACAGTACTGCACTGAAAACCTCCTTTTGATTACTTTGTCACTAGAAGGTCCAGTCAAACCATTACAAATGACTCGCCAAATTATAGTGAAACTGCAAAATGTGCAATGCATATGGGAAACAGAGAATGTTTACCTTCAGAGTAAAAGTTGTACCTTTTGAAATGTGTTTCACAACTTTTCTTTGTTTGCATCAACATCATTGAAGTACAACTATAGTTCGAGAGTGAATAGCAAGTGTCTACAGACAAGACGGCATCTTACATGCAAACTACAAGTGACTGTAGCAACCTCTTAGCAGAAAAGCAATCACGAAGAGTTTTTATGTGCAGGACCCACAATTTCACCTGGCGAGTAGCCACAGCCAGTAACCAATCACAAACTGGTTAGGATCTACCACATATGATCTAAGTATGCAGTACCTTTTTTGGGTTAAAGTTTTATTACTGTCGGCGGCTAATGCCATAGAGGTTTATCAAAATCTATAACTAGTGACAGTTTTGTACTCCACAGCACAAGTCCATTTGCATTACTATTAGAAATGTATATCCCGAATGCTTTTGCACCTCACTCCACCCATTCATGGCATCAGACAGAAGTCATTAACTTTGAATATTTCATATACTATATTTTATCCATAAATGTTTTCATTACATCATAAACTCCTGGAAAAAAAGGGAGAAAATGTATATACTGTAAACAACAGCAGCAAGCCACCTCTATTTGTACAATAATGAAAAGATTCCACCTACTGCATATGTTCAGAAACTAAATCAAATAGCCCAAGTGACAAATCCAGAGTCGCAAGATAGACATCTGACTTGGAATACATACCAGTTCCCCAACCCATCCCCCATTCTAGTTATTGAATTAAGACACATGGTTTGGCTTTGGGACAAGGCTCGCCTTGTCTTTGCAATGTGGAAAGCCACTGGTGGAGTGTGGTGCTGTCAGGGTCTTATGACAAACCAGAGGATGGATAGTCATGCCAGACTCAGTCAAACACTTATACTGGGACTAAATGAATGACTTGGTGTGATTGTATATGCCATTATTCCTGTGAAGCTTTTTGATAAGGAAAAGTTCAGACTGACTAGCAAGGTAAATGCAACAAAAATAAGATCTTGTGAGCTCTGTACATCAGCTAGAGACCCCTGTGGATCCTTACTAAAAACAGCCAGGGATCCCCCCACTTTAACTGCCTTCCTGAACTCATCAGACATCTGCTCATAATTATCAGGCGTTATATATGGATTATATTTAACAAATGTTATTTTGGACAATGTTAAGAAATTCTTTGCTTTACTGAATTTGAAGAAGGCAAAGGAAATGAACTCTTGGTAACTCTTTGGTGTAAAAAATCACCAACAATTTGATGCCAGCTGGTTTTGTAAAACGTAAACCAATGAGGAAGGGAACTGCAGATTATCTGCAATTGATTGCTATAAGTGCCCCATTTCAATTTTTGAATATAATTTCATCCACTGTTCTTCCACAGTGTGTCTTCACTGCAAATAAAAATGAACAATGTCTTGGCTGCCATAGATATTCTGAATACTCCAGATCATTACAGTTCAAATCATGAATGTACACTAAAAGCAGAAATTACCAGCGAAACTTTCTCAAAGTTGACTCAATAGCAGAATGATCATTTATGTAACAGACATAGTATCAGTGTTGCTTCAGCAGTATCAGAGGGCTAAGAGTTAAGGAAAGTGGTCTAACTCTCTCTCTGAGCAAGGTTATCCATGTGTGTGTGTATACGTGTGTGTGTGTGTGTGTGTGTGTGTGTGTCCGTGCATGTGTGTGTGTCTGTGGTTTGGCTGTTTTGAGTCTGGGTGTTTCCCCCTTTACTTGATAAAAGGTAAGTATTCAAGATATGCTTGTCAAAACAGCAGCCAACCTGAGCACCTCTCAGTGTGCACTAAGACATGCCCAGCCATAGCCCCTCCTCACACACACACACACACACACACACACACACACACACACACACACACACACCTCTTTTGACCAAAATAGAATGGAAAGACTTGTCAGGGTGGGCTGTTATGCATTTTATTGTTCATGAAAATGTGTGTGTTCCTTCCTAGCAAACATGCCGTGGGGGCACTGTGGGTGCACCCACACTCTAACTTTGTTTTGAACATGTTCAAACTTTATAGAAACTTCAACAGCAACAGTGATTTCTACACACTAACCTCGTGTATAAACTCGTAACTCAGACTGCACTGCTTTCTGGACTTTTCTTACTACTTTGATATTTAAGCAAATTCAGCTATGTGAGTCATCGGAGTTTTTCCTTTTATTGCAGAATCTTTAAGCAATTTTCACTCACAGGCATAGAAAGCAAAGAAAAAGACCACAGCAGCAACTAATGGAATCAACTCTGAATATATTCACTATTTCTTGCCAACCAGACATGTAGAATATCTCATTTTTATATGCTAGTTAATCAAGAATTATTAATCTTAAGGCTTTAGATAAAGTTTAAAACATAATGAAAACCACACATTTCTTTCCTGTCAAATCCATTGTGCTTGATTATGGGTTAGGAATGGAGAAATTCCTATGGATCCCAGACCTCCTGCTGCCTGTGTTACAACAGGCACAGTACATCAATATCCCCATCAAACAAGCCATGCCGCTTTCACAACACATCCAGTAGCAGGCACAATCACTTTCATTTACATGATTATGTACATGCAAGCATTCATAAAATGATCAGATGTTTCACATTATTGCCATAACAAACCATGGGCCAGGGGTAACTACTTTTTTAAGGCCTGAAAGTACTTGAAAATAAAACACGGCTTGAAGACGTAAATCAGTATCAACTAGGCTTCACATTGCTGGGACAGCACTGTAAATGGTATTGTTTCATACACACACTCCCAATGCAGGCTCACCTTTCTTAACGGGAAGTGTATGAGGAATGCTGACGTCAAGGCATTATAAATCTCTGGTGGCAGTGCGTCACATTTGAGAAGTTGGCCAGCTCTAATGTCCAGGTCTGGAAGTCCCATTATCATCATCATTCTCATTGCAGTCAGTGAGCTCTGTGTGTGTGTGTGTGTGTGTGTGTGTGTGTGTGTGTGTGTGTGGTAGATGGTTGTGGTAGGCAACACTTGAGTGTAGCTCATCATTACAGTCAACCTATACAGTTAATACATACGGTTGTGTAGGTGTGTGGGTTTGTGAAAAGATCCATTACAGTGTGGCTAAATACAACAGTACTCTTTTTTTTTTCAGTTTAAATCGTTATTGTTAACACAAAAAAAGAAAGATATTTCAGGCCTTGGCAACCATACTCTGACATAGCCAATCCAATCATAACAACGCTTGGGATATGGTCTAAAGCTCTCGGAATAGCTACGTAAGGATCATGTCTTTAGAGTAGAGCCAGTGAACATTTTGGACAACTAAACGGAAACATGATGCACATCACAGAACTGAAAAATGAAAAATTCCTTTAAACTGCTAGATGTGTCCGAATATTATACAATATAATATTGAATTTACTCAATATTTTTTTACAACTTTATATATGGTGTTTATGTGTGGTGCACTCTTTGGTATGAACTTTTAATTGGCCTACATAATGCTGATTAAGCACCACTGCATAGGTCACGGATAAAACAAATATTTCCATTATAGCACTGCATCAGTGTATGCCAATAATCTAAACATTAACATTTTTCTAAAAGGAAAAATGAGCCAATGGATATTAAAACCAAAAATATCTTTAGATCTCTGAGTGATCTCCCTGGTGCAGTCAACCCCTATTGGCAGTTCCCAAGATCAATATCCATCAGCACAACCATGACTGTTTATTTAGCTGGCGCAGCATCCAGGATTACCTGTCAACCTTGTCTGGTCTTTTTCTGTTGCCTTTTCTTTTCTGCTTTAAAATGCATAATCTGTTAACAAATAAATAAATACAAAATAATAAAATACCCAAAATATGAAGATAAATGGTAAGGTTCCAAAACTGAGTGTTTAACTCTCGACATTCTTATTGCTATCACCTGAGACAAATGACAACTAGGAAATATTTGCAGTTCAGCCTTAAAAGTGTACACTTGTATATTTTAGGAAACGTCACTTAATTTTTTAAAATTAGTTTACTATACATTTTAAGAACTTAATCAAATTGATTCAGGTCTCTGTGAACTGAAATTGACTAAGGGATGAGCTTCACTACTCAACGCTTATCTGTGACACCAACTATAACCCCTACACCAGTGTTTCCCACACATAGGTGTGCCGTGAGAAATGATCAGGTGTGCCGTGGAAGATTATCTGGTTCCACCTGATTAGTACCCTAAGCGACCGGCATGAGTAACCGGCAGAGCATTCTCTTCCACTAGAGGGCAGTACAACTATCTGCTCTAATTAAATGGGTAGCCAACTGCCAGTAAAACAGAAGAAGACAAAGAAGAAACAACATAATAGTCATGCTGTGAGTGAGACAACGCAGCGCGTAAAAGCAATAGACAAATATTTGAAAAAGTAGTTAATCTGACCTGGATCGTGGAGAAAATCCAGACCCAGATGAAGGCCCTAGCATGAGTAGTGGTCAGAAGAAAGCAAAAAGGGTATACCGGGGACAAACCGAGCCAAGTCCCTAATTCCTGGTCTGCTTTTTGTTACGTTTTTGTTTGGTGGGGTGCAGTGTGATTTTTCTCATTTGAAATATGTGCCGTGGCCCCAAAAGGTTGAGAAACACTGCCCTACACACAGTGTGAATACTTGTAGAACTAGGATTTCCTCCGAGCATTAAAATTCATATGGGCAATAATGACACCTGGTTACGTCAAACGGAGGTCATTAAAATTAATATTGACTCTGTGTGCAACCAACGGTGTTGCCAAAACAATGTCAGACTCTGTAGTTTTCTCTGGTCCCCTCCCCAGTGGGCCCAGGAGTGACATGCTCAGCCACACATTCTCCTTTAAATGAAATTGCTGGCTGTCTGAGTGATGTGGGCTTTACACATAATTGGGCAACCTTCTGGCAGAAACCTGGTCTTGATGGGAGAGACGGCATCCATCCCACTTTGGATGGAGCAGCAGTTTATATCATCCATCTAATAGACTGCAATTTGTTCATGTAAATGGAGAGTCCTCTTCACACACTAAGGTTAATTATGGAGTTTCACACAGTTCTGTGTTAGGACCAATTCTGTTTACATTATACATGCTTCCAGTATCATTAGAAGACATAGCATACATTTTCACTGCTATGCAGATGACACCCAACTCTATCTATCCATGAAGCCAGATAACACACACCAATTAGTTAAACTGTATGAATGTCTTACAGACATACAGACCTGGTTCACCTCTAATTTTCTGCTTCTTAATTCAGATAAAGCTGAGGTTATTGTACTCAACCCTGAAAATCTTAGAAATACGGTTTCTAACCAGATTCTTACACTGGATGGCATTACCTTGGCCTCCAGTAACAGAAGGAACCTTGGTCTAATTTTTGACCAGGATATGTCATTCAATGCACCTATTAAACAAATATGTAGATTGCTTTCTTCCATTTGGGCAATATCTCCAAAATTAGAAACATCCTGTCTCAGAGTGATAATGAAAAACTAGTTCATGCATTTATTACTTGCAGGCTGGACTACCGTGATTTGTTATTATCAGGATGTCCTAAAAACCCCCTGAAAAGTTTTCAGTTGATCCGAAATGTTCAGCAAGAGTTCTGACAGGGACTAGAAAGAGACAGCATATTTCTCCTATATTGGCTTCCTTTCATTGACTCTCTGTTAAATACAGAACTGAATTTAAAGCCTTGCTCATCACATACAAGGTCTTGAATAATCAAGTCCAATCTCATCTTGATGACCTTATAGTATTGTATCACCCCATTACTACTTTTAATATTAGGCGTAAAACTTTACTTTATGATAAAGCATATAGTTAGGGCTGGATCAGGTGACCCTGAATCCTCCCTTAGTTATGCTGCAATAGGTTTAGGCTGCTGGGGGATTTCTATTATGGATTGAGTATTTCTTCTTTAGTCACCTTTTCCACTATGTGTTTATACACCTCTCTGCATTTAATTATTTCTTATTATCTCTGGCTGCCTTCCATAGGATGTGTCTGTCCTGTCCATATCTACTAGGCCGCCCTTCCCTGAGCCCGATTCTGCTGTAGGTTTCTTCATATTAAAATTGAGTTTTTCCTTCCCACTGTCACTAACACGCTTGCTCATTGGGGGCCATATGATTGTTGGGGTTTTCTTTGTGTTATTGAGGGTCTTTACCTTTACAAAATAAAGTGCCTTTAGGTAACTGGTTTTTGGGATTTGGCATTATATAAATAAGATTGAAATGAGCTGAAATTGGACTAACTTTGAAATAGTGCACATACACAGGGTAAGAAAGCTTTTAAAGAAGGTGATCCTTGAATCTGATATTTCTACAACAGTGTATGGAGCCATGGCCTTCATCCAGACTGAACAAGGGTACTGCTGGCAGGAAAACTAGGTCAAGAATGGACCAGGTCCTTTAACAGTATGGACCTCCCTCAAAACATCTAGCAGTTTAGGTACTGTATGTGCATAAATAGAGCTTTCCCGTTGCTCTGTCTCTCTCTGATTCAGATATCTATGTGCACAAATGGTTTTCACATATATACGGATAAAATGTCTCATTAAGCTCCAAACAATCCGCTGATTAACTTATTAGTAAATTATCACACAAACGTAGGTTAAGATTTACTGTGATTGTCTATATTATCTATCACTGTAATAACAAGTTCTATTACCCTGTTTTGTAATAGGTAATAAAAATAAGAAAATATATCATTTTAAAAATCTAGGTGTTTTAGGTACCTGCTTTTAAATGTAGTTGGTGGTTTTCCAAAAGCTCCAGGCCCTGCATAAAACAGATGGAAGTAATGTCCACAAGGTTCAGGTCCAGCTGGAAGTGTTAACTTACCAGTAAACAAAGAAAAATTGTTCCGTCTTTTCTGTTTAGTTAACTCTTTGCTAACTCTGTTGTTCTTCTCTTTTCCATCCAGAGTTTACAGGAAGGTCAATGAGATTCTTTAAAATAGGTTTGATAGATATATCGATAGATCTGCAATCACAAGAACTGCCTGTAGTATCCGCAATTTCTCAGAGAAGCCCCAGTTTCATCACTGTAGGTAACTGTTGGTGTCAAAGTACATGTCTCTACAATCTGAAAGAGAGCATAAATTCAACCTGCATGGTCAAGCATTACAGTTAGATTACACTGTCAAGACCAGACATTTGGTATTATCTTCTCTGAATATTGTTTGGCCACGGGATAAGTAGATACACTTGGCTGTGACCAAAGTTTTTAGTGGAATAATTAATTTCATCCATTAAAAATGGAGATGAAATGTTGTGGTTTATGGCTGTTTTCCTCAGGGAAAGGCTGGCTTCCAGTTAATGAATCAACTATATTTCTGCATCATAGGAAAGTGTGCTTGGAGATAATTTAAGAGCCATCTGTGTGAAAGTAACATTTGAACTGGAAGTGATCCATTCAACAGGACCTATGAGCACTAGAGCACCCACCAAGACTCAGCTAAAAAAGATGAATCAGAGGTGAATGAATTATTGAGTCAAAACCCAGATTAAAGTTGCTCTGAAAGATTTGAACAGGCCATGCACACAAGAGAAAACCTCATAATTAAGACCTCATTAAGAGATAAAGACAGAATTACTGAAAATGTCAGCAGACATCACATTATGATAACAGACATTGTGGTATTTGCATCTGAATGTTTCATGACATTATAAAATAATGCGTATAGTGGCACCCCTTCAGCCAGTTGTCAGATCAGACTGGATTTCCTGTACTGAACTGTTCTGAGAAATCATAATATTCACACGTTTTGCTTGTTTAATGTTGATGTAAATGTAGTCATTGTGAGTCAGCATCTTCCACCCATAATCCCCTTTCTGTTGGGCCGTTTGTCCACTTGCTCATACATTTTTAATGGAGCTAACCAAATACACATGGAAACGCACACAATAAAAATCTGGCGGTTGTTGCAAATGGCAGCAGATGTACTTGTATGTCTACACACACACACACACTTACACATGCGTGTGTTCACACATGAATTCTGAAAGGCCATATGGTTCGGTGAAGGATGACCTGGAACGAAGAGTGGATGGGGCTTCCTGCTCAGGCCTGGATACCAAACATACTTGATTTCTGAGTTTTAGGTTTTCTGCTGGCCATCGGGGCGGCCGGTAACTGATGCCCTCAGGGGTCGGTGCGTTGGTGGTTCTTGGTGTCCTGGGCTGGGCGCTCAGGTATGTACCAGCTCACTCCCGGTGACTACTTGGCGGGGCCTGGTGCCTGTTACTCGGTCAGGCCTCTTCTGGGGCAACGGGGGCCCTCGGGCCTCCGGCCTCTGGGCCTGCGGCTCGGTTCACTCTGGCACAGTTGGCTGCCGGCAGAGCCGGTGGGCACGCCACTGCAGCCCCCTCTGGCTTCTGCTCCGTGGCTACTGGGTGACCCCTCATCTGGGACTCTCCTCAGCTCTTCCCAGGAGGGTGGCACGGATGCTCCTCCGGTGGTCCTCCTTGGGCTCTCGCACTCTGGGGCCTCTGGATGTTTGGAGCCTGGATCTCCTCCATGCCTGCTTCATGCCCTGGGGGCAGGGCTATGGCTCTCTACATCCTCTAGCAGACCATTACATGGGGAAACCTTTTGAATACAAGCGCGCTGATCCACACAGGTGTGCACACGGGTGTTCACTGTTCACAGACATAAACTACACCTTTATTGGCTGCTATTTCCAAGCACATTGTGCGCTGTCGGTCCTACGTGCTGCACAACAACATCCAATATTTAGTATTTACTGCCGTTTACATTTAGCTAGATTAACGTGA
Organism: Neolamprologus brichardi; assembly: GCF_056152115.1. Lineage (NCBI taxonomy): Eukaryota > Metazoa > Chordata > Actinopteri > Cichliformes > Cichlidae > Neolamprologus > Neolamprologus brichardi. Next base: position 47,956,583 of record NC_142106.1, on the reverse strand, counting down.
TGGTGTTGTGTTTAGTATGTTGCTCTGGTTGTTTTGCTTTTTTTCTCTCTCAACAGGTGATCCAGGAGATTTTTTTTCTCTTCTTTCTCTTTTTAAGTGCCCTTTCTCACTGTCCCTCTTCTCTTCTGTTTTTCTTTTCCTTCCTCTTTCTTTCTCCCTTTCCTATCCCTCAGTCATGTCTGTCCCGTCTGTAACAACTGAAAATAAAATAAAATAAATAATAACAAAGGTCGATCAAATGGACCAATACGGCAAGGCTGTGATGATCCATTTGGCAAAGTAAATCCATTGGGTATCCTTGTTGGTCTTCAGACAACAATTCTGGCAGCTAAAGAACCAAATGGGACAGGCAAAAAAAAAGAAAAAAAAAAGAAGAAGTATGAGTTTATTCAAGGCTAGGTACAGTGTTGTGCAAAAGTCTTAGGCCAGTTCTTGTTTCTTTATATTTTGCTTCCCAAGAGCCAGACTGTCTTCTAATTTGCGGTCTTGAGCAATAGTTTTCCACACTTTTGCTTGGGCATTGCCTGCTTTTTCAGTAATTTCCAGTCCAGTCTCGAACATTTTCAGAGGATTTTTTTCCTTGTTAATAGCAGTTTGTCACAAAAATACATAATTTCTTGCAATTTCTTTAGCTGAATATACAAAAAACTTAACTGATAACTGAGTTTGACTGGAATAAAATAATATTTTTGCATCAACAAGGTGATTCCCAGGAAATATTAGCTGAAACATGGCATATCTTGGCTTGATCTGCAACAGAACAAGTGGCAGGCCTAATATTATCTAGACATTTAAACTGTATCTGAAAGTCATCTCCTTAAAAACAGGCTGTCAAGAAACAGTTCTTAAGGAATGGAAACAGGGAGGAAAGGCCAAGTTATGCCAAATTACAGAAGAACTGGACTAAAAATCAGCAGCAAAGGGGGTTATGGAGCGATGTATCCAAATTTGACATTTTTGGTTACTATCTATGAAGGAGATCGGGGGGAGGTGGAACAGGGAGCATCTATAATTGTCTGTAAAACACAGTAGAGGTTCTGTTATAGTTTAAAAAAAAAAATACCATCATCATTCTCCATGGAATACCATCTGGAAAGCATCTGATTGACAGTGGTGTCATTTTTCAGTGTGACTATGATCCCAAACACACTGCCAATGCACACAAGAACACCATCAGTCATGGATTGGGCTCCCCTAAAGTTTGGATTATTTGCATTATTGAAACAGTGTGGCTATTAGAATTAATTCCGTTCTGTAAATATAATCTAAATATCCATCTTTCTTTTGCATAAAAACTTAAGTATGAATGAAGAACTCACTTTATTTTAACACTTTATTTTATTTTAAATGCCACTAACATGATTTAAAAACTTATACTACGGCCAAAAGTGCAGTAAGCTCAGTCCACTTACCATTTGCTCACACAGCGCACAGTGGGCAATCCAGTGTGGGCCCCAGCATTAAATTTGGTTTTCCTTATATAGTGCCAAATCACAGCAACTTTATGTTATAAATTAAAGACCCTCTAATAAGAGAAAAAAAAAACCCAACAATCCATGACAACACCCTATGAACAAGCACTTGGGGACAGCAGGAAACAAAAACTCCCTGCTCCAAAGGAACCAGTCCTTATATTGTTGTTAAGGCCTTACATTGAACAAATTTGCTTTTCCCTTGATGCTAATTTGGATTATTAAAAAAAAATCTGTCATCTAAATTGAAGAGATTTTTTTTACAGTGCAGCATACATGCAACACTATCCATCATGCACAAGGAATCACACCAGTCCAATATAAAAGCCATATGCTCCAACAATGTGGTGGGTGATCCCAGAGATGGAATGAAGTGAAATGACTTCATTTCTTTCCACTGAGTGCAAGAGGAGAATTAAGGGTGGAGCAGGTGGGACACAGAGCAGAGTTAGGTTTCATCATGCTTCTTCAGCTTACTGTCATATGGTATTTATAGTGCAGACGTTGCTGGAAATAATTGTGTGTGTGTGTGTGTGTGTGTGTGTGTGTGTGGAGATTGGAGAGAGATATATGAAACTCGTGCAGGACATATTGACCTTTATACCCAGGATTATTCATCATGCTGGCAAACAGCACTGATTGGCATGCAGGTAGAAAATTGAACAGCTCGAAACCAACCAAAGTAATTTTGTGTGCGAGCTAGAGGGCATTCTGTTGGGGTCTAAATAATCAGAGCAGGCTCCATCCAGCCAGCCAGCATTTAGCCAAATTCCAGTTGTATTTCCTGTCTGGAAACCAGGTTCCAGAGTTCATACAAGCACATAAGCATTTTTCATACCAATAGGTCATGATACCAAATGATACCATTCAAATTTAATAAAATTACCCACATTCTGACTATTAACATTGTAAGATAAACATGACATGTACAATGATGCTTCTAATTTGTAAATTAAAGTATATGTTATTAGACACACTTTAACCCTTTAAGGTCTAAGTCATCATAGATGCTAACTCTAACCTTACCCTAACCCAGGGGTCGGCAACCTGCGGCTCTAGAGCCGCATGCGGCTCTTTAGTCCTTTTAGTGCGGCTCTGCATGGTTTGGGAAAATAAATTATTTTTTTAAGTAATTAGCTGAAGTGTATTTTATTTATGTTAGCTCTTTTTTTTAACTTGTAGTTCTAAATTGGAAGATTATTGTGATATTGAAATATAGAAATAAAATTATATTCTATTATTTTTTTAATCGTTCAAAATAAGCGTCACACTTGCGGAAGCCGATATACCCGCCGAAACGCTGTGCATTTATCGAGACTTTCAACCCCAGGTAGGCCAGTTATGGATCTTAGGATCCACATTATGTCGGCAGCTGTTCTCCACTGTGAACTATGTTAAAAACAAACACCGCTCACGCCTCACAGATGACAGTTTACAGTCCTGCGTAAAGATGAAAGTGACTTCGTAGAGCCCCGATTTGCAGACGCTGTGCGCAGAGGTTCAGGAGCAGAAGTCCCATTGTAAACATACCACGGCAGACCCGACGATGTTTGCATGATGGTCAGGTGCGTCCGCCTCCCCTGCAGCGGCACTGCAGACCACGCCCCGCCACACACATTAACCAGGTAAAATACATATTCAGGCTGAATTTTTCAAATATCTATTTTTCTTTTTTTTTTTTAGCAGCATAGTGCTTGTTTTCCAATTATTCTTTTTAAAAGTCAGGTCAAGGCTCCAAAAGCCCAAAGGCGATATAAGGGTGGCGGCTCACAACAGTTTTTGTTTGCTACATGGATCGTTTTAGTTCAGCTGGGTGTCTTTCCTTTTGTTATATTTCTTTAAGAGTTCAAAATGTGTTGATTACATAAATAAAATGTAATTTTCTCTGTAGCACTTCATGGATTTCATAAGCAACACACCTTAGTTGTTTACACAAAGCATAAAGGTAAAAAAAAACTATATATACAGTGTTATCTTCATTTTAGATGTCAAAAAGTATTTGTGGCTCCCAGTGTTTTCTTTTGCGTGGAAATCGCGTCCAAATGGCTCTATGGATGTTAAAGGTTGCAGACCCCTGCCCTAACCCTACATATAGGATAATGATAAAAGATAAATTTTTGGGAAAAAAAATTTAATATAATGAACAAATGTAGAATAGTGTGTTTGAGTACTTTATGAAAGACAGCTATGAAGAATGCAGCAAATACAGAGGGATAAAGGTTATACGCCATATCATGAAGCTATGCAAAACAGTTGTTGAAGCTAGTTCAAGGAGCCAGCAGTATTGAAAGTGTTAGGAGTGATTTGTGACAGATGGACAGCAGCAAGAGTGAGAAGGAAGAGGTACATTTCAACAGGGTGATGCTGAAAAAAACATACAAGGCAGAGCTGAAGGTGTTGAGGTTTTCTCTGAGAAAACCATTATGGGCAGGATTAGAAATTAGTATAGAGAAACATGTTCAGATGATGTGGACATGTGCAGAGGAGGGATAATGGATATACTGGCCAAAGGATGTTAAAGATGGAGCTGCCAGGAATAGGGCTGTTTGATATAATGATACATATCGGATGATGATATAAAAACGTCTATCATTTCATTTTACGCTATCGTTTGTTTCGTGGTGTCGCAAAATAAACTGTTTATATTTTTTCATCGTTTTGATGGTCACCGTAGTGGCTGTCACTACCCGATCCGTACCAGAAACCCGATCGGTACCACACATGTGCAAATCTTACGTCACTTCCTCTCATTGTCAACATTGCGACAGTTATGTTTTGGGTTTTTTATTGCACAAAAATATAATGTACAACAAATATGGCACTCTACAAAGATTTTTTTTCCAACTTGAAATAGTATCAGAACAAGCTGTATTCCAACATATAGAAGATATCTTCTATATGAACAGGAAGTACAAACAACAACAAATAAATAAATAAATAAATAAAACCCCAAGCAAAAGCAAAGAAAACAAACAAACAAAAAACAAAACCAAAACAAACGATAACTAAAAGACATAAAAGAGATTATACCTTAGGGGTTTTTCTAACAGATTTATTTCATTAATCATATGATACAGATCCAGAGCTTGTTTTTTGTCCATAAACTTTATAGATGAGAAGAAGAGGCAGAGTTCTTTGTGAAGAGTATAAAAGGACGGCTTTGTTTTCAGAAAACAACATTTGTGAATGAAGAATTTACCCATAATAATTATTACATTTAAAACATTTTCAAGCTTCTTTTCTTGTCTTAGAGATCCAAAGATAAAATCATTTTTAGAAAATTCAAGTAAGTTTGGAATCTTTGGGAAAAGCCAGTACTGCACATCGATCTACAGGGCTTTACAGAATATACAATCACAAAACTAATGTTCTGTTGATTCAATATCCCCATCGCAAAAAGATGGAATTTGGATTGGATCTATATGGGAAAAAAGCATTAGTAAATAATTCCCAAATTTTTTAGATTGTTAGCTGTAATGTTGTGTCCATTTACTAAGGGTTTAGGGAGGTCAGGTGATCTATAGTCAGGGTTTTGAAAATATGCTGTACATAAAATGTTTTGAGGGATAGCCTTAGTAAAGTTATGTATTTGAATGACACGGTTAGCGTCCAGTTAGCTCCTAGCATTTCTCAACAGCTCTGCCTCCTTTTTGACTGCCCGGGACATTTAAACAATGGATAATCCGTATACAAACAAATTCATGCCTTTCTCCTCAACAGAGAGCGTCCCCCAATAGAACAACAGCGACGTAAAATAAGATGGGCGCCTAATAATACTGACTTAGTAATATGTCACGTGAAGACATATTCAGAGATGGTGGACCATCTCTGAATCGAGGAGGGGGCCTAAGGGTACATCTGTCACCATCTTACAATGCTGTGATTGCAGCCATTCCCCAACTCTCTGTGAATGGTACTCATGGCCATTGATCAGTGGTCTTTGATCAGTGGTTGTTGATCAATGGTCTTGAGAATTTGCATAATTATGATTAAGGAACTGAACTCCCAGCCCATTGTTCCTTCAGTGGGCTGGTTTCAGTCATTATGCAAATGTACTGTTTATAAGATTGGGGAAACCTGCAGTCAGCTGAGACTGAAGAAGTCACTTGGATGAGTGACGAAACGTTTCTCCCAGAAAACGCTACGTCCAGATGAACAGAATCAACTTTTGGGGATTGCATTTATAAAGCGCTTTTCGGGACCCCTCAAAGCGCTTTACAATTCCACTATTCATTCACACACTGGTGAAGGCAAGCTACAGTTGTAGCCACAGCTGCCCTGGGGCAGACTGACAGAAGCGAGGCTGCCGTACTGCGCCATCGGCCCCTCTGGCCATCACCAGTAGGTGAAGTGTCTTGCCCAAGGACACAACGACCGAGACTGTCCGAGTGGGGGCTCGAACCCGAACTCGAAGACGAACACCCAACTCTTGGGCCACGATCGCCCCGTGGCTCAAGGTACTGCACATGCGCAGTAAGGATCGGGGAGTCCTGATCCGTAACTATCTTTTTATTTTTCGTTTTTGTCTACATTATATTGAAATGTTTCATTATTGCCAACATTTTAAGAGATACTTATTATTCTTAACATCTTAACAGATACTCTGACCCGTAACTATTGTAAAATGCTTCGAGCGGAAGTAGTGGCCTTTTGCACATGCGTGGTACCGAAATTTTAATATAACCACACTACGGATGGACAAGCACCTGTTTTTATGCGTTGTCGTTAGCAACAATGACGGTAAAACCATCGCGTGTCCGCTTGTTTATTTTCTACATAAACCTTTCACAGTAAAGCTCAAGATCCTGTTGAGACTTTTCAAAATAAGCTGAATCACATGAAAGAGTATGCAGAGTATTTACGGATGAGAAGCAAAAAAGGGCCGTCAGGTGCTAAAAAAATAAACCTTAGACTCAAATGTTAGAACAGGCGTTTCCCCGCAGCACGCTGTGTAATAAATACTCACAAAGAAGCTGTTACAACTTATGTCTAAAATTGTATCGTTTCATACATCGGTTAAAACACTCGACTCTAGATACACGACGCCCAGCTGGAAACACTTCACACAATTTGAGCTGCCCGAGATTAACAGAATTTACAGAAAATGTTACATTTTTGTGATTTATATCGTTATCAGGACAATGGATGTCTTATATCGGGATATGAGATTTTGAATGATGAATGATGAATGCTGAATTTGTTGGCATGTACCAAAGATTTTGGCATTGTATTAACACAAAGCTGCATGCTCCAGATCAGCAAACTGACTTTTTTTCTGCTTCTCATAGAGATTATAACACATTTATTTTCCAAAGAAGATGAACCCTAATTCTGTCTTTGACCAGCAGCTTCAAGATGTTTTTTCCCCTTGTTTATACAAATGCCAAAAGAGTGGATTTTCAGCACTGTAGAAACTGGTTTCAAAATGCACTTTCCATGAGCTCTGTTTTTGTGCACACTGCACCATTAAGTCAGTTAATGTGCAACTGAAAAAAAACTTAAAACAAAATAAAAACAAAAAAAAAAAAAACCTTTAGAAATCACGTTTTTAGGCAGTCGACAGATATGGTGGGAGCACACAAACCTCTCACAGACATTTAGCCTTTTTTTCTTTCTGTACACACTCTCCTTTTGGTCTCTTCCAAGAAATAGTAAGAAAACATACATTAGTTTGAAGTTTAGATCTAATCTCAAACATGGCATAAACTGGAAACCAGTGTAATATAAAACACATACGCAGGAACCACATGTTCTTGAAGTATCAAAGAAAGTAGCTTAAAAAACCCCACAGGAGCTGAAACCATGTAAGGACAAAGCCATGATTCGTGTAAGGAAAACCGTGTTCAGCTAAGAAACTCTATCTGATTAAAAGCTTAAATGCCTATATTCTTGCTATTACAGAGGCCTCGCTGTAGTCTCCTTTAGTTCTAAAGTACAAAACAAAAACAAGTTTCATAAATAGCTGATTCAAGAGTTTAACCAAATGGTAATGGCCTGTATTTATATAGCGCTTTTACTCAGTCCCTAAGGACCCCAAAGCGCTTTACACATCCAGTTATCCACCCATTCACACACTGGTGATAGCAAGCTACATTGTAGCCACAGCACACTGACAGAGGCGAGGCTGCCGGACACTGGCGCCACCAGGCCCTCTGACCACCACCAGTAGGCAACGGGTGAAGTGTCTTGCCCAAGGACACAACAACAGAGACTGTCCAAGTCGGGGCTCGAACCGGCAACCTTCCGATTACAAGACAAACTCCCAACTCTTGAGCCACGATCGCCCACAGTTCATCCAAGCATCATGCTTGGATGAACTGTAGTGAAAAAACATAAATTCTCATAGTAAAATATTTCAGTTATCTGTATTAACAATAAAGTGGCAAAGTAATCAATTATAAATCACCATCTTCTTTGTGACACAGACACAAACAGTAGTTTAGGCATCTGATCAGTATGCCTTCCTGTGGATATGCCCTGTTATGCTCTATGGACAGGGGTTTGTCAAGCTGTCCAAGCCAACTTGTTTAACCCACAGATCCACCACCCAACCCTTATGAATGGTGGAGAACTGGTGGATGGCATACTGCATTGGCACAAACAAAATATGTCTTTCTGACAGAACCTCTTTCAATATGAGTTGAATATGTTGGAAAAACAGACCTGTTTTTATTTTGAAAATTGATTCCATTGCTGCTCCGCCAATGCTTGCAATAAATCCAGTGCAATAGATAATTACCATGGAGGATATAACATTTCACAGAGTACATATTTATGAACTAACATAGCTAGATGTCTTGTAGGTTCAAAGGATAGGAAGGGTTTACGATAATGACGTGACACGCGAGGTTCACTATGAGACAGCCTGGCAGGTTACTTTCAGTAGGTGATTTTAACACCATGGTAACTCCATTTGAAAAGCCAACACTGAGAAAACAAGTCCAAACATTGAAAAGATTTTGTTATTTTCCTCCTTGGCAAGAATTTGAGGTGAAGACACACCGCCAAAGGAAACACATATTTTTGAAGACGCAAATTATGCAGTAAATCCTGAGAGCTCAGCCTCAGATTTACAACCTAATGAGAGGCAAAAGGAGTATTAGAGAGAAGATGATGAGGTAATGAAAATGGTGATGAGTTTCATATGTCTTGCCATAGACAGAAGGACAGAGTGCATGACAAAGACCGCACTGCAGCTTTTAAAAACCACATAATCACAAGGATGCAGAATGGTAGTCTAAACAACCCAAGAACGTTTCTCCAGCTAAGGGTGAAAGAACATGGGTACATGAAAGGAGATGAGATCATTTCACATTATATCTGCTGCAAATTCTTGCCATCTCATTACCATTTGATGGAATTTAGCTGATTGCCCCAAATCATTTCATTTACTTAAATTTAGAGATTCTTGGTCTTGGTTATGTATACTGTTTTATCATATGTTCCTAAGTAAGTGACTGCATCTCAGTTTAAATGGGCACCATTACAAGATCATCACTTTGCAAACACTGACATTATGACTTGGAAAGAAAAGTGTTGGGACTTTTCACCTCTCATCCAAGAAACCTCTTCAGTTCTAAGAGTCATTGGTGGAGAGTCCTAGATTTAATCCCTATGGGAGTGTCCCCAAGGAGGTCGTAGACCCCCTATTAATTCCTCTACCTAATCACACGAGCCAAGGTGTGAAAATGGGTGTGGGTCACAATCAACCAAGATTTTGGGTGAACCCATTGTGAAACCTAACCCCAACCTATCATGTGATTTACTAAGGTCAAATGGCCTTAAAGAAGAAACTTTAACAAGTCCAAATGCTTGTCTTTCTAAATTCCTTAGACTATGATGACCTGGATGACTGAGAACATTCACAGACACTGGCATTATGACATTTCTAACTGCCCTCGGCTTAGTGGTACTCTGGTTTCACTCAGGTGCTAATGAAAACTGTTGCATTGCAAATACAGGCTTTAAAAGCATTGTTTATTAATTTATGGCTCAATAACCACTTTAACATAACACAGCTATGACAGTTATCTAATGATGGTCATGATCACTCTTTTAAACATTGTAAACAATCTTGTGTACTTGTGGTTATTTGTAAAAGCCTCAGAAGTGGTAAATAAAATATTGTCATGCTTTGTGTAAAAATATCTATTAAGTGAGTTCATTGATAAATCCTTGCATTCTTTAATCTGGGGAGCGGTTTAAGCTTTATAAGCCTTATCTGAAGTCCCGAGGGAGAGTTTAAGGTGGCACTGTAACACTCAAGTGCTGGCTAATAACCCAGTTGCCATGGGCATAGCTTTGTTTTTTGTTTCAATTAATTTTCGAGTTTCTTCTCAGCTGTTTTAAGTTTGTTTTTGTATACTTTCAGTCCTTTCTTGTCCATACCACCAACCTGAGCAGCCTTGTTGTCAGCATTTGTAAATAAATTACATATCAGGTGATTAAAATTCCTGCCTCCAAGTGTGCTTCCTCCACTGCATCTGTAGCCCTCTTACAGAAAGCCCTCTTACGTCAAGAGAACAGCTTGACACATTAACTCATTTATCCAACTCACCTGGATCTACAGCGAGGACATCAGGACTGGATAAGTGTGACCTAATAGGTGCAAAGAGAGGGTAAGTGATCCAGACTGAAGGGATGGAGTTGGCAGAAGGCAGAAAAGGAGATCTATAGGACTGTCATAGGCCAATGGGAGCGGTCATAAAGATGCACAAAGACCACTGCCACCGCCAAATACCTCTAAAAGGTAAGACAGGTGCTGAGAGGCCAGCTGAAAGGTAGAAATAATAAGTCATCAATACATATGCCCTACAAATCACTGGATACCTAGCTGGAATATTAAGGTAGCCACAGAGGGAGATAGTGATGTTGACATGTGAAAACTCCTCATAATGCATGGAGGTCGCCACCTAAAGCACCCTGAGGTAGGGCTGTGCGATATGACCAAAATCTCATATCCCAATATAAGACATCTATCGTTTATAACGATATAAATCACAAAATTTTAACATTTTCTGTAAATTCTGTGAATCTCGGGCAGCTCAACTTGTGTGAAGTGTTTCCAGCTGGGCGTCGTGTACCTGGAGTCGAATGTTTTAACCGATGCATGAAACTATACATTTTTAGACATAAGTTGTAACGGCCGTACGTTTTCTTTGTGAGTATTTATTACACGGCGTGCTGCGGGGAAAAGCCTGTTCTAACGTTTGAGTCTAAGCTTTATTTCTTAGCACCTGACGGCTCTTTTTTGGTTTTCATCCGTAAACACTCTGCATACTCTTTCACGTGATTCAGTTTATTTTGAAAAGTCTCAACAGGATCTTGAGCTTTATTCTGAAAGGTTTATGTGGAAAATAAACAAGCGGACACGCAAAAGTTTGTCTTAATTTTTTTTTCTCCCATGTCACTTGCGGGGCTCCGTATTACTGTCGTTGTTGCTAACGACAACGCATAAAAACAAGCGCTTGTCCTTCCGTAGTTTGGTTATATTAAATATAAGAGAAAGAGAGAACTTTAACAAATTAATATAGCCACTACAGTGACCATCAAAACGGTGAAAAAATATTGCCGTAAACAGTTTATTTTGCGACACCACGAAACAAACGATAGCCTAAAATGAAACGATAGACGTTTTTATATCGTCATCCAATACATATCGTTACATCGAACAGCCCTACCCTGAGGCGCTATAAGCAAAGGAAAGAGCCTACTTAAGGATTAGTGAGTGTCCATACCACAATTCAAGATGAAGCACTACGCATTTGCGAATACATAAGGAAGATACCCCCCCTAAAATGAACTGCTCCAAAAAAAAAACCCAAATGCTATTACTATTATGGACAATATGGGATGTACTACCAACATTTAGAGGAAGTGGATGAAGAAATTAAGAAATCCAACCAGTGGCTAGGAATGGCGGGCTCAAAGGACAGCATAGAGGCTCTGATCATGGACACCAGTCTATGGTGGAAGGGTCGTGTTAAAGACTGAGCTACAATCCACAAAGAGCAGCCTTGTATACACCTCTTGGTGCTCCAGGTGGACCAGAGCAGAATGGAGAGAGGCAATAGCATCCTCTTTAGATTTGCTGGTGCTACAGACAAACTGATGTTTGTCCAAGGATTGCCCAAGAACTTGCTGGCTATGATGTGACTTTACTCAAAGCACTTCGTGACAAAGGATGTGAGTGCCACTTGGATGGTCATCATTTAATCTGTTTACAGTGGACTTTTCTGGCAGGGAGATAATGACAGAGGACTTTAAGAAGAGTGGAATTGTGGACTGTGACAAGAGTGAGTGAATGGTTGACAACCATGGTCAATTCCCTAGCCAGATGGTCTGCACAGTCTTTCAGCACCCATCCAGCCTCACTATCAGGGCCAGCAGCTTTCCTTGTGTTCTCTGTGCTCAGTATTCGGCCTACTGCACACTCCTTCATCATAAATGTGTTGGAGCTTCAGACTGGTGTGGGTGATGGAGTGCTGCTGAGACAGTCTCAAAGTGGGCAAAGAACAGCTTTAACTCTTTTGCCAGCAAGGCGTTGCCCTCAGTAGCTGAAAGGTTGCCAGACTTGTAGCCACTGATGTGGTGGATCCTTCACCATACCTGTGTGTTGTTTTTGCTGCTTAGGTGGTCCTCTGTCCTCAGGCTGTAAGCTGGCTCATCCTCAAATATGCCTCTCTTCACATTGGCTCCACGGAGAATTTGGTGTAGCTCAAATCTACAGCTGTGTAGTCTTCTAGTGGTTAAAATTATACAATTTGTTTTTTGGAAACATTCCTGCAGCTGGTGAGAGTTAGCTTCAGGCCATGTTTTTGTAATCTTAATTAGTGGGAGCCCTTTTCCTGAGTGGGGTGTATGCTAGAAGCAGGGACATATGGTCAGACTGACCAAGGAGAGTTAGTGCTTTTGTGCTCTAACCCTAACCCTGTATTGCTCCCCTGGTTGAACACTGGTGAAATTTAGAGAGCCCTGTCCTTGAATGAGTAAGTCCACAGCTATAATGTAAGCAGCCTCCAGTTATGTGCTCTCTCATACATGTGCCCAATATCTGCACTATGCTAGCATCAGGTAGTATGTAAACAGCAGTTAGCAGTATGACACTAAACTCCCACAGCAGAAATATGAGCCTGCAACAGTCACAAATTGAAAGTCCGGGGAGTAGACGCTGGTGATCACGTTTTCGGTGGTACATTAGCTGTTTTTCTATCTATATCTTGATTTGAGATCGGATGCATTCCTTTGAGCAGTGTATTTTCAGAAATACTAAGCACACACTACAAAAAACAAGATGAGAATACCACAGCTGACCTTCCCAGGTGTATCCAATGATTTTTTCCTGCTTTCTCTTTTTTCTACCTCTTATTTATTTATTTATTTTTTTAGGGGGTGATATGGTAAATATGGTGAAGGGAGCCCCAAAATAGCTGACATTTGCATGAAGAGAGAGGAGGAATGCAGTGGGTTACAATAATAACAGAATGGAAACTTTGCGTGAAATTGACTTTCAGCCTCGCAGTTAGCACGCGGGCCTCGTATAAGTAATGACTTCAACAGGCCTGCCAACTAAAGACACACATGTACCAATAGTAGTCGAAAGACAGAAACATATGCACACACACACACAATGGAAAGAAATGCCAGGTCCTGCCAATTAGCATCTACTAAATTTGCCAAAAAGACACACATGGCCAATACAAAGTGTTGAAAGAAAGAAGGAGAAAAAAAATAACTATGTACTTACAAATAATGGCCTTGAGAATTGATAAGCTCTAAAAAATCATTTTTGAGGGAGTATTGAATGATACAGTAGAAACACTTGTTTGATTGTGTGTGCGTCATTCCCTCGTCACATCTGTTTCTAATGGGCTGTTGGGCTCATAGTGGCACCCAACACATCTGGGGGTCTCTCTCTGAGATAGTAGAGAGACCAGGTCAGGATCAGACCTTGGACAATCACACACACTTTTCTCATTTACACATATGGCCCACTGGGATGGACTGCTCTTTCATCTGAACCTGCTACTTTTTCAGACACTATATGCAGTGAAAACTACATGGTTCACCGCTGTTCATGTTACATACATAGATCTTTACAATGCATACTTTGAGATGAGTGTTGTTGCAATTTGGTGCTACAGAAATAAAACTGAATTGAATTAAATGAACAAATGAATGGAAAGGAGGTGTATTTAATGGTGTATTTAATGATATACATCATTATTTGTTCAAGATGATAAGGACAGCAGACATAGTCATCATCATTTCTTGGTCATTTTTGTTATTTTAGGACTTCCTCTCCCACTGCAAATATGTATTCTGACCTTGCAGTGCAATTCTCTACAGCAGTCTAGTAACCAGTTTACTTTACCACTAAAGTTAACAGATTCAGTAGTGTTACAGTTAGTAGTAAGCATACCATTGCAATTGTGCATTTACACAAAAAAGAAGTTGGTACAGCCTGGTGAATGCTTGCTAGGACATTAGTGAGAGGTGTCTGCCACTTCCAGCTTGTCATTTTTCAGTGTGCAAAGTTATTGTTTAAACAAGTACCATTTAGCCCAAACCACAATGTATTCGTAAATCCTTAAAAATGAAACAATTCAGCAAGTTTAAGAAAAGAAATTGGTGTCCACAAAAATACAAACCATGATCCTTCTTTAAAAAAATAAAAAACCTTCTACATGTTTAATACTGTTTTATCACGTTAATTGCATCTTACCATTAGATGCAGGATGACCCTAACTCTACAGCATTTACAACATGTTTTATGTGCAATATAGATTATCGGCTGGGCAGATACGTTTTATAGGGGTGCAACGATACTCGTATCGATATCGAACCGTTCGATACAGTGCTTTCGGTTCGGTACGCATATGTATCGAACAATACAACATTTTTAATTTATTTTATCAACTTTCCTTCTGACGATGCTGTCTGTGTTGAGCGCTCAGTGGATCTGCGCTCGACAGTGCAGCCTAGGCGGAGTAGTCGAACACAGATTCACTGAGCGCAGGGCAAGCTAGCTAGACAGAAGTTAAGCTCGTTGCAACATGGCAAATTGAACCTCCCCCACCCTCATTCAGATCTGGCGTTTGGAACTATTTTGGTTTTCATGTGACGTATGACCCTGAAGGTAAGCGTGTCATGGACAAAAGTAAAACAGTATGTTGGATGTGCCAGCAATGCTCAATTGGTGGGAACTAGTGTGTTAGCGCAGTTAGCTCGTTAATGTGTTGATGTCTTCCAGCCCCACTCATGAGGCGATCCGCGGTAGCTCGTTAACGGAGATTTGCCGTGTTGTGACCTTAACGTCATTTCAGATTAACGCTGACAGCACTAGTGGGAACACAACCAATATGACTGCACATTTACTCCGACATCATCCTAGTGCAAAGACAAGTGGAAGCAGACAAAAACAAGCACGCATGCTACAAACTTTACCCGAGTCATTTAGACAGCCGTTAGCACATGATTCTCCTTATGGGGACCTGATATGTTTAATATGCTGCTGAGAATATAGCCCAGAAGAAGCGTATAGTATAGCTTTTATTTTGGAAAGAGACATTTCTCCATAATAAACTCTCTTTTCCAAAGATGAGTGATTCCTCAATCAGATACAGGGCTCGCAAAATCGCTAGCCCGACGTCCTGGGGCTTTTTTCCAGTCGGGCTACCAAAATCTATCTCAGCCCTGCCCGTTGGCCTATCGTAGGAAGGAAAAATATATGTCAATGCTTTTGCATTCTTTCGGAAATGTAGCTGGGTAATTATGTCATTGGCATCGGCCACTGTCAATATGTGACATACTGAAATCGCGTTTGAATTTGCGCTTGTTTTTTGCTTTCACTTTGCAATCGCGTGAACTGTGTATAGAAAGCGACAGTACTGATTGGTGAGTGATGATAATTTGCGCACCAATTCCTCTGACATCGTCTTATCAATCGTTAGCTTACTATGCAAACATAACAAGTGAAATCTCCTGCAGCTTAAACATGTGAAAGGTTGATCACGCAGAGAATCGCTGAGTGTTATGTGAGTGCGTGTGTAAAAGCAGCAGGATATATATTTTAGTTCTGCTGAGCCAAATAAGACAGGTCAGGGTGAAGAAGTGACAAAACGGAAAGGTTATGACAAATCAGACTATAAGGCAAAAAGAAAGTGCAGCTTTATGGTTTCATGGACAAAAGAATTTCTGTGGCTGCAATATGACGAGCTAAATAACCAGGGCTGCACATAAGTGGTCCGCAGGTGCGCATTCTCTGTCAAAATAAAAAACGCGCACAAGATAAGAAGTTGCAACGCGTGTTTGCGTACATAAGATTTTCAGGAGGAGGACAGACATTTGTTTAGAACTCTTAAAGATGTCGAAGAAGCTCCTTTAAGCAATTACTGTGATGTTCCTCCACCTCCAAAGAAATGTCAGGAGTCCGAACCACAAAAGAAGCGCGTATTCTCGGAAAAGTGGTTGCAGGAGGTGAGCTGGCTTCAAACAAATGATGAACGCACAGAGATGTGGTGCAGAATGTGCCGTGAAAATTTAATAAATGACAAATTAATAAAAAGGCATGATCATTTTTTTTGTATCGAAAAAATATCGAACCGTGACACCAAAGTATCGAACCGAACTGAACCGTGAATTTTGTGTATCGTTGCACCCCTAACGTTTTATATGTGCAAAATGTTAGTAAGATCAAAAAACAAAGCCCAAGTGACAGCACAATTGGAATAATGCATCAGTGGGAAGGGAAAATCCTAACAATGCATCCTAACAAGTCATAAACACAGTCACAGCTAGCGTATTTTAACAATAACTAATGCAATCTAAAGAGCAGTGGAAATAAGCAGATAGGTGAGTTTCAAATACCTGTGCGTAGCCATCCATATTGGATGGTGTATAAAAGAAGCAAAGAAGACTAAACATGCAAGGTGGAGTAGGTAGAGATCGTTGTTGGGGGTGATTTAAGACAGAAGGATAGCAGAAGAATGAAAGGGAAGGTTTACAAGATGGTAGTGAGATCTGCTGCAATGATGTATGGTTTGGAGGCAGTGGCATGAACAAAAAGATATCTTTCAGGAGGCAAAGCAGACCACGCCAACGGCAGATCACACTAATGTTGCAATTAAAAATAATTTTTTGCATAAATTCTATTTCTAATTTTATTGAATATTTATCAAATTAAATACCTACTACAGCTATTATACGCTTTACTCTACATCTGTTTCAAATTCATACCTTATTTGCCAATAAAAGCACTGTACTACTATTTAGTGTTTTTAGTGATGCCTACTACATCAAACAAAAACAATGAAACCACTGATAGAGAAAGGGCTGACTCATTTATTTAGACAACTGGTGAAATGTAATTAGCGAGTCATCACAGTAGGAAGTGATATTTCGACCTACAGCAATTGTAACACTTTGACTGAAATTTTCCCTTTTCCTACGTCATCTTCCTGCCTACTGTTAGTCCCACTACACACACACACACACACACACACACTGTTAGGCCCTTCTGCAGCCCCTAATCACTTTGCAGTGTTTTATTGGTTTTGTTTTGTTTCTTGCACTTTTAATACGATTTCTCACTTTCTTATTAGCATGTTGTTTTCTTTCTGAATCAGTAATCGGAATGAGGAGCACAGTAACAACGTCTGAATGTAAAAATGATAACCCTGTGTGTCTGTGTATTCCTGTCGACCTTGTGGTGATTGCAACAGAGTAAAACTGGGTTGGGACTCAAGTCATTCAAAAGGTATTTAAAAAAAAGTTCTGCAGTATTCAGTTTTGAATTTAAGAAGGCCGTCTGTGAAAAATCATTTATTAAATGACAAATTCACCTGAATCGGAAGTGGGAATCGACCTCTGCAAAAGCAGGAATACAACACTAACAGTACTGATCAGCATTTACTGTTCAAGGAACGCATCAGAGTTTCCAGAGAAGCTACAGAAGCAACAGACTCCAGGAAAAAAGAAGAAGAAATAACCGAATGTCTTTGAAAATGTTGCATTATGTGTGTGTTTGATACCATTTTATATTATTGATACGAACTGAAATGAATCTTGTGTGTTTTATAAGGAATTAAGTAAATCATTACTGTCTGTAACCTCAGTGTGTCCCAGACCTGGACAAAAAAAGCTCCCCACTGTTTGTTTTTTTAAAGTTATCTTGGAGGCTCTTTGCATTTGAGTCTCATATTTTGGAAGATAAATGAAAAACCTGTTTGGTCCTGAGCTGAAAAAGCATAAGGACCTCTGCTTTATCGGGCATAACAGGGCCCAAGAAAAATCAAGATTCCTGGTGAGGCTCATGTTAAACTAAGTTAACCACCTGCTGGTATCTTTTTTTGTCCAGAAACATTTAGGAAACTGATTGCTGCCTTTCTCGGGTTAATCAAAATAGCGGAAGAATCCTGAAAGGGCGATCGTGAGTAAATAAAGAGCTTCTGTTTAAATTATCTAACTGATTTCAGTTTTATACATCCTGAAACTTTGTGTGTCAGACTGAGGAGCTAGACGAGGCACAATCTGTGGCCTTCTTCTCTAGTCCCAGGGTCACTTATATTTCAAAAAGAAAATAACAATAAAAAAAATGCCACTGCAATGAGATTAGGGGCTGCAGAGGGGCGTAACGCACACACACACGTCCCCACACCAAAATCAAGGCACACTCTATGTGCATTCTTTTTAAATATAGTTTGTGTTCTCAGGACAATCTCCTGCATTTCATCCCCATGTATAAGTGAACTGGAAGACATGAATCTGCTGGATCACATTCCATCCAGTCAGTACACTCCAGCCTTAGGAAAGACATGTCTTGTTCCATCTGCATGTGGTCTAAAGGAATGCAGAGGAGATAGGTATGAGCTAAGATTTGTGTGTGCATCCATACTCTCTGTCTCTTTGACTCTCAGTCTCAGTTGGGGCTTAGTCTACATTCTCTGTGGGGGACTAGAGTTACTTTTTTCCATAGTCTTCCCCCTGCAGGCTTTTAATAAACAGCCTTTATCTGTGATCAGACTCCAATAACAAAGCTGATCCTGCCCGTTTATTCTTTGTACAGCAATTGGAACTGCATTTTTAAAACATCTCATTTTGGTTGAAAAACAGTTCAAAACAGAAAGTTTTAGTCATGTGCTAGATGCCCTTTACATGTCCTTCCTGGATTTTCTAGAAAGGGAAGGTTTGTGTACAAGAAGATTCATTAACCCTCTGAGGTCTAAAGCCATCATCAGTATTAGCCACAACTCTAGGCCTTGTCCCTTCACTAAAAAGACTTGGGAGAACAATGTAAAACAAGGATATTCTAATAGCATATGGTTAAGATTACAGGTATGGTCATCACCAGTAACGATGAACTTTCTCAGAATTCTGACTTTTTTTTAGAATTCTGGAAGAGAAGAAAAAAAGACATGCCAAGGCTCGCAAAATCTATCATATAGCCCGACAGGCGGGGCTGAGATAGATTTTGGTCTCCCGACCGGAGATATCGCTAGCTCCGGGACGTCGGGCTAGCGATTTTGCGAGCCCTGCTGATGCCCACTTTTTTTTCTGGTGGCCCTCTTCCATATAATGTAGAGAAATTGAATATCAAATGGAAATAGACTATCAACAAATTTAAAAAATAACACACACAAAAGTTATAAATTGATTTGCCTGCCATAGAGCGAATTAAGTATTTGATCCCAAAGGAAAGCGTGATCTAGTACTTGATTAAGAAACCTTTCCTAGCAAGTGATGGTTGCCAACGGCAACGGTTTCTCATAATTGGAACTGTAGAGTACAAGGACATTTAACCAAATATTAGTTGGGATTTATGTTCATTTCTATTTCATAAAATTTATTTTAACTTGTTTGCCTAATTCTTGTTTTTAAAAGTCTTTACATTTATGCATGCATTAAAGTCATTAGTATATGCTGTACAACTATTCCACAATGGTTCAAAGTTCAAAGAAATCATCAAGACCCCAAAATTACCATGATACTGTAGAGATTTATCAAGCTTGTCTAAATATTAGTCTGTTTTGGATGGACTCTTTTTTTTATTGTGTTTCATATGCATTATCTCTAAAATACTATACACAGCACCTAAAAAAATTCACAACGTAAAACGTGAAAAGAGGTCACAGGCAAAGAGACTGAATGGAAATCTTGGTAGTCTGTGAGGACTTCTGATGGGCAGATTTTATAGAGTGGATGAGAAAGACAGAGGAAGATTAAGACAAAGGCACTCCTGTGTGCCAACCTTGCTGAACTGTGGGAAGACTACACAGTCATAGACACATCAACACTCAGCTCATACCCCCTAAGACTGTGACTCACACCAGCAGTTTTTCATCTGTTAAAACCCGTCACATATTCTGCTTTTACACAAACACATACTCGCACATAGGATGAAACCCTCCCCTTTCCAGTATTTCTCACTAATGCTTTTCTTGTACGTACCCTGCAGAACAATCTGGATAGCATCTGACATATTAATGGAGAAGAACTCCCCCTAACCTGGTTCACTGACATCCTGACTTATTACACATACATGCAACTCTATTACACTTGAGCAAATGTTGACTTACACAGTCTTTATCACCTGAAGCTACTATTTATCTTCATACGGTATTTGAAAGATTCTTCGGGATTAAAAATCTTGCACAAGAACATCTACATTTTTTATAAATCATAAACATAGTTCATGTATAGATATAAATATATATTCACTTCTCAGAGGATTAGTAAGAATGAAGTGAGGGCAGCTATGAATAGGATGAAGAGTATTAAAGCAGTTAGACCAGATACCTGTGGATGTATGGAGTTGTCCTGGAGAGAGTGCAGAGGACTTCTTATTCAGACTGTTTAATACAAACTTGGAGAGTGAGAGGATTTCTAAGAAATGAGGGAGAAGCGTACTGGTACAAGAACAGGGGTGATGTGCAGAGCTGTAGTAAAAGCACTGACAGCTACATCAAGGCTCTTTATATTGTAGGCTAGAGACCCTACAATAATAGAGAAAGAAGTCCAACGATCAGACAACCACCTATGAGCAAGCACTTGGAGACACTGGGAAGGAAAAACTCCCTTTTAACAGGAACAAACTGCTGGCAGAACCAGGCTCTGGGAAGGGCAGCCATCTGCTGCAACTGATTGGACATGATAGAAGCTAGAAAGTAATCATATCCAATGATTAAATGCAAAGTGTTGTACAAACACATAGAGTTAAAAAAAATGTGAGTGAAGACGAAATGCTCAGTATATCATGAGAAGCAGCCTCAACTTATTGCAGCATTACGAAGGGAGGGTTCACAGTCACCCGATCCAACCTTAACTATATGCTTTATCAAATACTGAATTGCACTAGTTTAATCTAGATGTAATAAATACATGAACAGTTTTTTCAGCATCACTGAGTTTGTAAAGAAAGCTGCATTCTCAATCATCCAGGTAAGAAAATCAGAAAAACTCAGAAAAAAAAATTCAAACGTAGTGTTTTCAGTGGTAGAAACATTTTGCCACTTATCCAAGTGACTTCTTCAATTTCCACTGGTAGTGACCAAAATGAACATGACTTGAGAAACAACATCAGAGAAACAACTCAGGTTGAGCAGTTTACAGACAAAGTTAAAAGGCGAGACTGGGGTGATTTAGAGGAGGGATAGTGGCTATACTGCCTATATACAGGACAAAGGATGCTAAATATAGAGCTCCCAGACAGGAGGAAAAGAGGAAGACCACAGAGAGGATTCATGGTTGTAGTAAAGGAAGATTTGGTGTTACAAAGGAAGATGCTAAGCACAGGGTGACAGATGATCCACTGTGGTGACCCCTAAAGGGAACAACATCTTTAAAATAATCAATTAATTCATAAATATACTAAAATCTTTAAAAGACAGGATTAAAAAGAGCTCGGCGATTTAAAATAAAATTTATAAAAGCTACTTTATTAATGGACTTACTGTTCTAGTAAATTAAATATGGCAAGTTAAATCAAAAATGATGATTGTAGCATTTATTCATGTTGGTTCAACCAGCTGTTGCACTTACATCACATTTTGTTAGAGTTATTGACCAAACATAGAAAACTTCACACTGAACTTTATAATTTAATACGGATATGAATAACACCAAAACAAATATGCAATGAACTGGCCATTATATAGCACTTTTCTATCTCTAAAGTTAGAAATATCCTGTCTCAGAGTAAAGCTGAAAAACTAGTTTGTGCATTTATTACTGCTAGGGTGGACTACTGTAATTCATTATTATCAGGATGTCCTAAAAACTCCCTTAAAAGACTTCAGTTAATCCAAAATGCTGTAACAAGACTACTGACAGAGGAGATTTCTCCTGTTTTGGCTTTCCTTCAGTGGCTCCCTGTTAAATCCAGAATTCAGAATCCTGCTCCTCACATACAAGGTCTTAAATAATCAGGGCCCATCTTATCTTAATGACCTTATAGTACCATATCACCCTATTAGAGCACTTCGCTCTCACACTGCAGGCTTACTTGTTGTTCCTAGAGTATTTAAAAGAAGGATGGGAGGCAGAGTTTTCAGCAGACAGACACTATCTCTACTTTTAAGATTAGGCTTAAAACTTTCCTTTTTGCTAAAGCATAGAGTTAGGGCTGGGTCAGGTGACCCTGAATCCTCCCTTAGTTATGCTGCAATAGGTATAGGCTACTGGGGGATTCCCGTGATGCATTGAGTATTTCTTCTTCACTCATTATGTGTCAATAGACCTCTCTGCACTGAATCATACTTGTTATTAATCTCTGTCTCTCTTCCACAGCATGTCTTTTATCCTGTCTTCCTTCTCTCTCCCCAACAGGTCGCAGCAGATAGCGGCCCCTCCCTGAGCCTGGTTCTGCCAGACGTTTTTCCTTCCCACTGTCGCCAAAGTGCTTGCTCATAGGGGGTCATATGATTGTTGGGTTTTTCTTTGTATGTATAATTGTAGCTTCTACCTTACGATATAAAACGCCTTGAGGTGACTGTTGCTGTGATTTGGTGCTGTAAGAATAAAAATTGAATTGAAATGAACTGACAAAACACTATACACCAGAGTTCACCATATATTCCTAATAGTGCTTTAGTGTATACACTCTAAGCACTTTATCAGCCTCACATTCATGGCCCATCACTAATTAACCTGATATTCTAGGGCTCAGATTCACCAGAGCCACTTGGTAAATGGCTTTGGTATTTACTACCAGGTCATAGATCTGCAATCTCACTCATAGTTGCTTCAATCGCTCACCTAGAAGATGATCACCTCAGGTGCCACACACTTTGCTGCTATTTCACCAATGTCATTTTTATTTTCTATACTTCTTTATCACTACTTAAAGAGTTGGTGGAAAATATAGGATTTCAGTTTATGTGCGTAGTCACGTAAATGAGTGCATTTGGAACAAATGTTGACGTAAGCATTTGTGTATGTGCCTGTTTAAGTGTGATTGCAGATGGATTGCTTGAATAATTCATGCAGGGATAAGGTGAAGAATATAGGCAACTATGGCTCTCAGGACGGAACAAATACTTTTTCATGGCACTGTACAACGCTGTGAACATACACCACTCTTCCTCCACAAATAGAATTGAAATTGAATATCTGGAAAACATCTGGTTGTCAAATAAATAGATGTTTCAGTTTTGCTACAAACCTCCACCAGCAACCACCACCAAAGCAATGAAAAGGAATGATGGCTTTCTGGGCTCATATTGACAGACACTGAATTATCCAAACACATTACTTGTGAGCTGCAGATCCCGGCCGTGTCCCGACTTGAAATTAGGCAGTCTATCTGCGCAGCACAGGCATTACAATCATGCATTTCTTTCATTTCTTTTCAGTCTTCTCACAAGCGCTGACAGGCCAGAAGAAGCAGACATCAGGAGAGAGTGAGGCAGGAAGGCAGCTGTGCTCTGTGGATGCCTCCTCGGGTTGGAAACAATTATTTAGACGTATTGTTCTGCTCTAAGAGCTTGTTAGCAACTTTTTCAGATTCAGATTCAAGATCCAGTCATTGACTATAATTGACTCTTTGTTTGTTGAGGCCATTAGCAGGTTGTAATTCACTACACACAGAGACACACACTGCAGAGCAAATATTTCATCTTTTCTTTTTTTTCCTCATGACTTTTAACTATGAGTGTAGAGTCCCCACCTGCAGGCAGGATTGAAGACAGAGATTTATACAAACTGAGAGAGACACTGGAGATAGGGAGCAGACTGGAAATGTTGGCCTAAAGCTAAGCACAGTACGGTACACATACCAAAGGTGGGGGTTGGGGGGTTTAAGAGAGAGAGAACCGACAAAAGGAGGAAATGGACAAAAGAGAGGACAAAGGAAATTGTGCTGAGGATGAAGAAGAAGAAGAGAGGTCAAAAGAAACACAGCTGTTCAAAGTTAAACAAGGAGGGCACACCGATTAGTTAGAAAATGACATATACCTGATCAAGGAAACCCAAAATAAATAAATAAAGCAGTGGTTTGAGTCCTGTAACAAGATAAATATGTATCGTGCATGCTTGAATTATATCTTGCATTGTTACACCTCAACACACAAACCCAAACAGACCCAGATGTCCAATAGTGATGATGTCACGAGCAGAACCAACAGCATTAACAGAGCTGAGGTAATTAAGACTCAAAACCAGTGAGTGTAAATATTAGGGGTGCAACGATACACAAAATTCACGGTTCGGTTCAGTTCGATACTTTGGTGTCACGGTTCGATATTTTTTCGATACAAAAAAAATGTTCATGCCTTTTTAATTTGTCATTTATTAAAATTATGAATATATATTTTAACTCAAAAGTGCAGTTTTTGAATTTAATGTTGCTGAAACAACAAAGTAATAAAAAAAAATAAATCTATCTGATCGAGAAATCACTCATCTTTGGAAAAGAGTTTATTACAGAGGAATGGCTCTTTCCAAAATAAAAGCTATACTATACGCTTCTTCTGGGCTATATTCTCAGCAGCATATTAAATATATCAGGTCCCCATAAGGAGAATCATGTGCTAACGGCTGTCTAAATGACTCGGGTAAAGTTTGTAGCATGCGTGCTTGTTGTTTTTGTCTGCTTCCACTTGTCTTTGCACTAGGATGATGTCGGCGTAAATGTGCAGTCATATTCGTTGTGTTCCCACTAGTGCTGTCAGCGTTAATCTCGTTGAAATGACATTAACGCCACAACATGGCAAATCTCCGTTAACGAGCTACCGCGGATCGCCCCGTGCGTGGGGCTGGACGGCGTCAACACGTTAACGAGCTAACTGCGCTAACACACTAGTTCCCACCAATGTAACTGAGCATTGCGTGGCACATCTGACATACTGTTTTACTTTTGTCCATGACACGCTTACCTTCAGGGTCATACGTCACATGAAAACCAAAATAGTTCCAAATGCCAGATCTGAATCAGGGTGGGGGAGGTTCAATTTGTCATGTTGCAACGAGAGCTTAGCTTCTGTCTCGCTAGCTTGCCCTGCGCTCAGTGAATCTGCGTTCGACTACTCCGCCTAGGCTGCACTGTCGAGTGCAGATCCACTGAGTTCTCAACACAGACAGCATCGTCAGAAGAAAAGTTGATCAAATAAATTAAAAATTTTGTATTGTTCGATACATATGCGTACCGAACTGAAAGCACTGTATCGAACGGTTCAATACGAGTATTGTTGCACCCCTAGTAAATAGGAATAAATATATGAACCATAGTGTTTGAAAAGATATGCCAAAGATGATGTATATTATATTGAACTTTTCCTCATTGGAATTTTGCTATACTGGACTTTTTAAGTTACATCTTGTGAAGAATGCATTCTTAGAAGTGAGCAAAGGAATAGTTCAAGCTATAATTAAGCCTCTGAGTGATTCAGATAGGGGCTGCTGAGAGATAACAGCAGAATGACAAAATCTGCATTAGGACGTTGAAGAGGTGGCAGTATTTGTACCTCATCCAGCGAAGGACTAATGGGTTCTTTGAACTTGCATGTAAAGGAATTTTAAAAACCAACAAAAACACTACGTTGGATTAAGGTAATACTTAATTAGTCATCAGTCAAGAGTCCTTACACTACCCCCTCTTGCTCTGTCCTGTTTATGTGTGTTTCTGCAGGCTGTTCCAGTAGTTGGGGGAACATAGCATCAGGGTAAATGGAGACACCTGGGCCTTCACCAGTCTGGCAGAATACTGTTCACTCATTCACACATACACCGTCAATACTGGTGACTACTATTTCTTTCATTTGTTTTCTGTTGTTATCGTCATGCCTTTCATGCCAGAGTCAGGTTTCTGTTAAGCTATAGCCTCAGCAGTCTGGACAGTGGACAAAAGAGGAAAACTAAACAATGTTTATCAATCCTTGCAGCTTACAGGCAGGTGCATTTATAACTATGTAAGTAAATGAAGAATGATTTGGTCTTTAAACTCTAACGATGTAGGGTTTAATGCCTAACCCAACCAGTAAGTAAATCGTGACCTTGTGCCTGAACCAAACTGGGTGAAGATTCATTCACAGGTTTAGAGACCAGCTGCTGCCCCCAGCTGGTTGGTGAGTGCTGACAGTTGCAATGTGAAATTGCTCACATAAAGGTGAGCAATTAGAGATTCCTTCTCAGTTGCCTCAACCCTCACTCATAACTTGCGTGAGTAAGGCTTGTGACCAGTTTCACTTAGCGACTACCAACAACAGAGAAGACTTTTTTTTTCCTAGCGACTGGTAGTTGCTGACTGGTTTCTAAGACTGAAGCCTTACTCCTATTCTTTAATGACTATATTTTAAGCCCTAGAACATGTTCAACTGAAGCAACAAAACAAATATAAATCATTAACTGTAAACAGACTTAAGGCAAACTTTGACAAGTTTCTCAGACGCTGCTTTGTTTTAGTCATAACAAGTGGTGAGAACTGGTATACCAGTTCACTAAGGTTCTTTCTGCCATTATACAATAGCTTTTTCCAGTCATTAGTAACATTTGTTGTAGGAATTCTAAAACTGTAGAGGAAAATAATCTAGTTATCAACACTGATGTAACACTGTGAAACTGTTAACTGTCAGGGTTCCTGGGTCGTTGACCCAGTGCTTTCAGTTTTGTTCATGTTCAGTTTATTTTGCCACTTCCATGTTCTCACTTCCTGCTTTTCCTGTGTCAGCTCGTCTCGTGTCATTAGCCAGATTATGTTCAGCTGTGTACTCATCGGTCTCTCATTATCATCCTCATCAGTCTGTGTATTTAAGCCCTCTGTTTCTACTCGTTCACTGTCGTGTCATTGATGTTGTTCAGTCTTTCAGCCAGTCAGTCCTTCGTTCCTGCCCTGTTCATCCACGATTCATAATAAACCATCTTCAGTTCTTCACTATCCACGAGTCCTGCGTTTGCGTCACTTCCTCGCCTCCACACACGACACTCCTGACATTAACCCAGACAGAAGCTCTCCAGTGAAACTACAAAGTGTGTGCTACAAATCTCACTTCTCACCTTTCCTCCGCATGTGCAGATTACATTGTTGGCTCAAAGCTCCATTCAGTCTACAAGTCTACAGGATGTTTACAGTTTGTTTGCCTGCTTTTGTCTGTTGTCACACAGTAACTGGCTGTGGGGAAGCTGGTCTGTCCTTTGAACTAATCCAGGACATAACAAAAATCAGAGAGATAGAGATACAAACAGGGGTTTAAAAAAAGAAAGGAGTCTGGGAATAACTGTACATGAATAACCCACAAACAAAACAGTCAGAAATGTCTGTATAGGCCAGCATGATGCCTGCTATCTGAAAGGTTACTGGGTTACCGATATTTTAGGTACCACAGCATATGTGTCTATTTGAATATCAAATGGGTACCAAACTGTCAGTTATACACAGACTGGAAAAGCAGTCTGAAGTACACAGCTTGTAGACTGTGTCGACTGACAAACCCCTCTGACCAGCCACACTTATAAGCTGCTGTGTCTCACATGAATCATATAAATTGGATTAACGGTGTATAGTAAGGCTGTCATTGATTATCTAAAATTACCATAAAAGAAAAAAGGTGTTTATTCACAGGCCCGCATCAAACTTGGTACAATTACAGCTGAGAATTTTAAAGAAAACATATATAATAGGACTTATTATACGACTAACTGACAGGAAAGACAGAATGGCAATGGCCCCATCCTGTATATGGTGCTGCTCATATAATCATCAGCTATTTATACTGGTTGTTATTTAATATGATTTCTGTTATTTGTAAACACTGATCTACTTATAACTCACAAACCTAAATAACTCAATTACTAACAAATTACTAATAAATAGGATTTTGAGCTGTGGAAATAATAGTGGAATAAATAATAGGGGGGCTTTTAATTGTAAACATAGAAATTAACATGGAAATGACAGAAAAGGCAAGGAATTACTGGCCACAACCCCTGTTCACAGCAACTACATGGGGCCTTTTATGTCTATCATGGTTCTTTGGATGTAATAATATCTGGAAATATTCTCCTCTCTCTGTCATTTGTTCTGACTTTCTTTCACCCTCGGTTAATGTCACAGAATGATAAAGACGCGCCAGATTAGAAGTAAAAAAAATAAGTTAAAAATTGTGAAATTCTTAAAACTTAAACCATGTGGTGACTGTTCAAATGTATGTGTAATGTGAACATGAACGTGTGTAAAATGGTTACACCTTTTCATACACAAAGACAAAGAAACAGAAACAGTGCTTATCATTTGAAGTATATCTTTGAATCGGTCATCATAAAGATTTGTTTGTTGAGGAACAAAGTAAAAAATAGTAAAAAAGTAAAGATTTTAGAGGACTTCATTAAATGAACATTAATATACAAAACAGCTGATTTGGGGTTTATTCTAACTGGCTGAGTAACTGATCACTACAATTTCAACATTTTCAAAGGTGACTAAAGGGATCATTTTTATTAGAAGTCATCTCCGGTGCAAGCTGACTTTTTTAATCCTATTAATTGTTCCACCCTAATTATTCTTCATCTCATGTTTCATCTGTCTAATTGCTCTGTTGTATTTGAATAACTGCATCCGGGTGGGGGTTGCCAGATCAGCTGATGCCTGTGCCTCTCTTTAAGACACGAGGCAACACTAGCAAAATGTCTTAACCCTCTTGAAACAAATGTGTTCAAAATTTTAAACAAATATGGAAATCACCTCTGATATGTTCGGATTCTAGATGGCATATAACCATAAAAAAATTGATAAACATAAACTTTTTTTCTTTAGATATATCATTCTAATCGATCAAAAGTGGATTAAAAAACAGTAACGTTGCCTTAAACGATGCGTTTTTTCATGTTGAAAAGTCTTAATTTAATGAATTAGTCTGTTAACTGGCCTCTCTTTGCTCTTTTCATTTCAATGACGACCACTTGTCTGGAAGTCACAGCTGGGAAAGCTGACAGAGATCCATGCTCCCAGCTGGTCCCCTGTTCACCCCCTCCTTCCTCCTCCTCCTCCTCCTGCAGGGCTGCTGATGCTGAGAGCAGCCTGCAGTATCCAAACACAGGCATCACACACCCAAGGTCTACCAATTATTCACACCTCTTTCTCCCTGCCTCCTCCTTTTCCTGTCTTCGTCTGTGTTACCACATGGCCCTTTGTAGCTTTATTCTAATGTCCTTTAATATTTACCAATAATACAAAACATGTAAAAAAAAAAAATACTTTAAAGAAAATACACTAAAATGTCTAAATAGGAAAATGAAATGAAAATATCAAAGAGTAGATGCAACTGAAGACAGCGTAGTCACTACACAGTATCACACACACACACACCAAAAGACTACTCAAAGGTACAACTACAGAGAGTTGGGGACAGTAAATATCACAAACGAACCAATAGGAATTTAGTGTCATTAAACCGTTATTTAAAAATGTAGGCAGTAAATAAAGCCCAGCACACAGCTTCCATCAATTTTTTTGAATGAATTCAGCAACACACCCAGACGAACTGCGAGCAACTTGTTAAATAAAGTCTACGACCAGAGGTCGTTTGAATCCAGACAGCGGCTTACCTTTGTCGTTTTTCTCCTTATCCATGTTACAACGGACAACATGGATAACTCCTCTCCAGCCGGTCACAATAAAGGAAGGGCGGGTGCACCCGTCAAGCACCCCCCTCTCCGTCTCCTCCACCCTGTTCTGACAGGAAGTGAGTGATAGGAGCGCCGTCCAATCATAGGCTGTATCGCGGGAGGCGGGTCTCGTGGCCATGTGGGCCCGGAGGACCCATTGTAGAGCGTGTTGTGTAGCCATGTGAAAGCAAGTGAAAGCTGTTTGGCATATACAGTCGCAACGCACTGGAGCACCAAAGCACACCTAAACAAACAAACAAACAAAAAAATCTGCTGCTCTTTGCCCACACAAACTATGAAACTATAGGGCTCAGTTAATGTTTAATCTTAAAACATAGATAAATAACTAGAAAGTATTTAACTCTGTGAGACTTCATCTCAAAAACAAAAAATACGTTTAGGAAAATTATTCAGCCTTTAGCAAAACAATACCATGTATTTTATAAAGCTTGTGTTTCTGATAGTTTTTTATTCATCATCACCTCTCAGATCCATTTCTGGAAATGAGACAAGTTTTAAAGGGGAAAATAATTCTATAATATTCTTTTTTAAAACATAAGAAAAAGAGACAATATTTATAGTTATTTACCTTTTATAGTCTTTTTTTTACAGTCATAGCTTTAACTACGTTCCTTTGCCTTACGTCATGGTGTAGATAGGAAGAGAAATAGAGTAGGGGTCATCTTGAAAGAAGAACATGTGAATAGGTTTGTGGAGTCGAAGAGAGCATCAGATGGATTTGTGAGTTTATAGTTGGAAATCAAAGGGGAGAATGTAGCTAGAGCGCACTGGAAGTTAATCTGTAGCATGACTTTCAAAGTCAAGAAGAGGAGGAGAGTGAAGGCAGCGATTAAATGGTTGAAGTTGAAGGAAAGATGTTGCACAGAGTTCAGGGAGGAGCTGAGTAAAAAGTGTCAAGGTGGAAGAATTGCCAAATGACTGGAAAAGTACAGCAGAAATGGTGAGGGAAACTGTCAAGAAAGAAAATCCTCTGAACAGAAAAAAGAAGACAAGAAAAATTGATGGTGGAATGAAGAAATGCAGGCATTCAAAGTAATATCTTAGCAAAGCAAAAGTAGGATTGTCCGAGAAAGTAGACAGGAGTACTCGAAGGCAAGTCATACAGCAAAGAGAGAAGTGGCAAAGACAAAAGAAAGAGCATATAGTGAGTTGAATGTGAGGCTGAACACTAAGGACGGAGAAAATGACTTGTAGTGATTGGCTGGATAGTTTATGTTAAATAGAACAAGCTCATTTTCTAATTAAGTCTCTAAGGAAATTATTTATTGATGCAACAGATCTCTGGATCTCCCCTAAAGGCACTGCACATCCAGTTTGGATTTAACTAGAAGGGATATTAAATATTAATGAAACCACAATTCTTTGACAATAAATTCATGAACCCTAAGAAGTTTAGAAAGAGCTCGTTGAATTTGACCGTGGTATTGTAACAAGATCCAACAGTTTGGGAATTTCTTTCTTTCCTCCTCGATGTTCTACGAGAATACAAAAAGTGGTATTATTGCAAAGTGGAAGCAACTATGAATGGGAGGCCATGTAGACTTACAGAGTTACTGAGTGTTGATGTAGTGCTGTGCAATACTACAAATTTTGGTATCCATACCAAACACACCTGAGCATCCAGCACAGGACACTGGGGAACCACCAATGCACCAGTGGGTGGGGGCTTGAGGCACTGGCAGGGAGTGCGGTAAGGGCAAATAGGCCCAACACCTGGAGGATCCTGAAATGTTCTAAGGGGCGTCTAAGACTTGACCTGACACATAGACATGTATGGCACAGACGACCCTCTGCCAGACAACAGTTGGCGTTAGCGGGAACAGCCAGAGGCCCACGATGTCCGGAGGAACTCACTCGCCTGGTGGAGCGCTGCAGCGAGGACCCCCTGGCTGAGCTCTGGGTGTGCAGCGCCAGCAGCTAGAGCCACAGCAGCTGAGATTTTCTTTTTTTCTTTTTTTTGTAGTTAGGGGCTAGGCAGCATCTAGGGAGGCTGCCAAGACAGGCTCCCACATGCGATCACACAGTACCACACGTAGGTACATGTGCAATATGTAACAGAGTAGAGAGATAGGCTCAAAATGATAAAGAACTACTGTTGCTCTCTTATCAGGAAGTTTTTAATGCTTTACATGTTTTAGGAGAGGTTGCTGTCAACCTTGCAAGTTCACAGTGCAGACTCTCCAGTCACTATTCTGTGACTTTAGCATATGAATAGGGTAGGGAGCATTTTAACAAACAGTCTGATTTAATCTTGGAAATGACTTTGCATTACTTTTATTAATTATTAAAAAGAGAAAATGTTTGTATAGATGACATTTACCAGTCGTTAAATTACTAATTCGCTTGTTATCCTTAATCCTCTAATGTCCAAGTCAGTGATGAGCCCAATAATAAACATAACTCTATCAGAATATGTATGTTTTTTGTTTTGTTTTTTAATTAAATTGCTCTCCCAAGTTTTGGAAATTCACGGAAAAAATGTTCACATTTATTTTCCAAATGGCTTTGTTTTTGTCCAGAATTTGTGGTAAGGGTACAGTTTTCACCTACGACAAAGACAGCGAGGACTGGTATTATTATATTTATTTATTTTACAGCAGTCAGCTGTTCTTTGTCTTGCTTCTGTTACGTACACTAGAGAGTACACATTGAACAAAGAATAGACACTCAAAAAAAGGCCTTGAAACAGCCCCACAGGGACACTGTTTGTGGTAAATGTGACACATTGGTTCAGTACAGACTAATGATTTACTACAGACGTATTATTCCGTGAGTAGATCCAGCATGAGCAGCAACATTAAGACGGTTGCATTAGTGTCTAAAAATGATGACTAAAACTTTTAGTAATGAAGACTTGTATTTGTAAAGGAGTATTTTAGAATGGATTGAAATAATCCAAATAATCTTCCACCATTAGTTGCAGTGGGCGAGAAAGATACGAGACAGACATTTCAAGATTTTGCTGATATTTTCATGTTAACCACTTGCATTTGTGACATAAAAGAAACCTATTTTGTGAAAAACTAGTGAGGAGTTTTCTTTACATTAAAACATATTTGCTGTTAAAAACAATTATGACTGATATACTAAGCACTAGCAGTAGGTTTACCAATGGTCACACATACACACACACACACACACACACACACACACACACACACACGTACCACTTACTTGAAGGTATCCATTAGAAAAGGGCTTTTAAAATCTCACAATCGTAAGCACTTAAAACCATAGTGACTCTGTAGTTTGGATAAAGCACTTTAATAGCAGATGAATATTAGAAAGAAGACATGGCAATGCATGACAACAGTTAGTGTGTTACTTACATGAGCAACATTTGACACTCAGATTAAACTCAAAATTTGATATGTTTCTCTTCAAAAGCACTCTTCCCTGACACAACACTCAAGATTTCAAAAATAAAATCCCTTCCCCAGTATTGCAATTAAATAAATACCTAACACAAGCTAATGTAAGGAGCTGAGCTGGGCACTTCATTTGACCAGAAAAGAATCAATCACTCAAAACACATTTATGATAATGTTGTCATTCATTTCTTATATGAGGTCAGTTGACAAACCCCATTTCCCATCCTCATGCATGCCTTAAGAGTTATACACCATGGCAGACAGATAAATCTGATATATATCCAGTATATGTTTACATACATGTTACAGTATGTTAGTTGGCAAGTTGATCGATTTACGGTCCAGAAAGTCGAGCAAAGCTTGAATGTATAGCTTTATTACTGTACGCAACAATACTTTCAAACAACAAACATACAAAGAGTTAACTCTCTAGCTGAGAAGATATAATACAGTTAGAGTATTGACTTTAAAATCAAACAAAACCTCTCTTGTTCAGCTTAAGTCTGCTGCAGTTATGTGAAGCTTAGTCTGCAAGGATTTATTTTGTTCAAAACAAAATGAAAAAAGATGATTCTCTCAGCTGCATCCCCCTGACTGGTTTAATGATCCTTTTCAGAAGTCAAAAATAGCTTATAAAAATAATTGTATTTGTTTGTTTTTTTCATGTGAGTGCACGTCACCCTAGCAATGCAGCGTGTTTGACATGTTTGTACACCCTGAAACCTTCTGTATTCTACCCCTCCTTTTCTTCCTCTCGCTGACTGTGATTCAGAGTTGTGGCTGCTATCCAGCCCCTGGCTACTCTATCTGGGCTGATTTATGAGAGGCTTGCGTGAGATATGGAGCCACATTCAAATGTACCAGAGCACGCATATCACAACTATGTAGCCAACTTCTCTGATTGAATAGAACAAGAAGGAAAACCAAAAACAAAAGATGATGAGGTGGTTTTTGACAGTTTTGAAGTAAAAGATCACATATTTTTTGTTTTTTTATCCCTGTCTTTGACCTTGACATGCTTGAACAGTGAATGTCTAGAGTCTCTTCACTGTCCTAATGTAATGGCAGGGGTGTAAAAATGAACTGTCTTGAATATGTAACAGTAACCTATTGCAAGGAGCAGACACAGCAAGAGAGAAAAGGCAGCGCAGCAAACAGGTGATATGTAGAAAGAGACAAGATGGCAAAACCTCACAAAGAGAAAACAAACTCTGTACAGAAACAGAAACAAGTCAATACTGAGATTAAAAGAAGGTGCACATAAAACATTCCAAACCACAGAAACCTGGAGGAAGGCCTGCATGAGAATTGGAAAAAGCTGTTGTTTTTTATGGAGTATGAAAGCACTGGCATATGGGAGGGTCAGGGGTCGATGCAAAAACCACATAGGAGGCAAGGAGCATCAGCACAGGCCATGCAAACACAGCTCCTCAATCTCCATAAGGTTGTCAGTCAAACATTTGGACCACACTGCATACAAAAAGCTATAGATGCCCGCCGCAGCTTTGTGAAACTGTGCCCTCGCAGGGTTCCTCTGTGGCTTCACAGGCATGGCGTTTTAGAGGTGGAAAGTAGGAAGAAGGAGTATCACGGTGGTGCATATATAGATATTTCCGATGGGGCTTTTTTTGTATTTTGTTTTCTTCCCAATACTTTTTGAGATTTTGTTTAGCATTGTTTTTCTGTCTAAAAAAGGCGTGCCTTCTTCTTCATGTCGTTCTTCTTCCAGAGAGCCAGGCGGTCAAACTGGTCCAGGGTCATGCCGAACACTTGCTGAAAGTCCTCTGGAGATAGATGTTTCTGGATTAGGAAATTGTGGCAGAAAAAACATTGTTATTTAGAGTGGACAACAGTAATACCAGCAGCTTCTTGTGAACCTTATAACCAAAGGAAACACTGGTGGTGGTTGGCGTTTTATTGATAAAGAAGCAGAGTGGGTGACAAGATGTTCAGACATATTGACCACAACTGTACTTTTATTTATTTATTTTTTTACCATAAAGATCATACATCTTTAAACTCAGCAAAATAGTTGTCATATATTTGTTTTTCATCAACAGCTTTCTTCCATTTGCACACTTTCTCTAAAATTATAAACTTTTTCTTTCAGAACGATACTGAAAAACTAGTTCATGCATATATTACTTCTAGCCTAGTGTATTCTATTCATTTATATCAAGATGTCCTAAAACTCCTTGAAAAGCCTTCAGTTGATCCTGCAGTAAGAGTACTGACAGGAACTAGAAAAAAAGCAGATTCTAACCATTTTGACTTCTCCTTATTGGCTCCCTGTTAAATCCAGAATTGTATTTAACCTCCTAGGACCTGGCGTCCACATATGTGGACATCACATTTTGGGTTATTTAGACCAAAATACTTAACCTTTCTCTACAGGGGCCTAATATCCACTTACGAGGACACTATACTGCTACTATTCTATCGAAATTTTGAATGAATATCCTCATATGTGGCTCTGATTTTTCGTAGAAACAAAATTTAGGTAAAAAAAAAAAAATCTGGTAATTCTTTGTTTTTACATTCATCAGGTCCCAATCAGCCCAAATATCAAAGAGAAATTAATAATGCATGCCATGGAAGAGTTCAGGTCTTAGAAGGTTAAAATCCTTCTCATCACATAAAAAGTCTTGAATAATGAGAATAATCATCTTATCTTAAAGACATTATAGTATCAATCATTCCTTCTCAGACTGCAGAATTGTGGTTCATAGGATATCTAAAAGTAGAATGGGACGCAGAGTCTTCTGCTTTCAGGCCTCTCTTCAGTGAAACTAGCTTCCAGTTGGGATCCAGTAAACAGACACTATCTCTACTTTTAAAATTAGGCTTCAAACTTTCCTTTTTGCTAAAGCATATAGTTAGGGCTGGATCAGGTGACCCTGAATCCTTCCTTAGTTGTGCTGTAATAGGTGTAGGCTGTTGGGTGACTCCCATGATGACCTTTTTTCACTTCCTGCAAAAAATAGAGTAACCTGTGTTGCTTGAACACATGTATCATTCAGAATTAAGGGTGCCTTCACAGCAGTGCAAGCTATGCAATGTGCTGCCATTGAGCTGCTCAAACTGATTAATCAATAGAACAATAAATTAATTTCTAACTGAAGCAGTATTATCTCTGGATCTTGGCCAGCATAATTTTTATTAATCTGTATCAGCTTCATGTCTAAGCCTGGGAAGGTGTGTGGTTTTTTTTTTTTGTGATCAAACGGTAAATGGCCTGTATTTGTATAGCGCTTTTCTAGACCCTAAGGACCCCAAAGCGCTTTACACAACCAGTCATCCACCCACTGGCAAGCTACATTGTAGCCACAGCCACCCTGGG
Source organism: Neolamprologus brichardi (assembly GCF_056152115.1). Lineage (NCBI taxonomy): Eukaryota > Metazoa > Chordata > Actinopteri > Cichliformes > Cichlidae > Neolamprologus > Neolamprologus brichardi. Next base: position 47,920,287 of record NC_142106.1, on the reverse strand, counting down.
GCTCATTGACAGAGGCAAGGCTGCCGGACACTGGCGCCACCGGGCCCTCTGACCACCACCAGTAGGCAACGGGTGAAGTGTCTTGCCCAAGGACACAACGACCGAGACTGTCCGAGCTGGGCTCGAACCGGCAAGGCGAACTCCCAACTCTTGAGCCACGATCGCCCACTATCAAGAGCTAGGTAAAGCTATTTCTGTGAAACAGCCAATCACCTGGTTTATATCAGCAAACAGAAGGTTTGGTTTTCACCCCGAGGTAAAAACGTTCAGGTGCCTTAAATTTTTCACCTGCCAAATTGACAGGATAATGACACTGGTGATATGAAAAAGGAGGATACTCTTCCCCATTTCATATCACCACCACCACCAATAACAACAACAACATACTGTGATAATATTATTGTGTGTAACTGTAAAACCAATGACTCATGCCATTCAGTATGTTACACAACATGTTTTCTGTTAGCTGTCAGTAGCAAAACACCTGGTGTGACATCACTGAATGGCATTCTGCTAAAGAGGTTGAATCCAAAGACTTTCAGCTTTAATTCGACAACTTTAACACAAGTTTTGCTTCAACTGTTTCAAAATTACAGCCATTTTATACACATTCCCCCATTTCCAGAGGCTCAAAAGTAGCTGGACAACTGCAAGTAGTTTAATGGCCAAGTGAGGCCTATTTCCTTGTAATTGTATAACAAGATCGTATAATCTGGAGATTATGATGAGAATTGTATTTTGTAGCTTTTTGCTGAAATGTCAGTACGAGGTCCAAAGAAATGATTATGATGAAAGAGATGGAAGTTATCTTTTGGTGGAAAAACCAAAATCCACCTCTCAGAGAGGCTGCAAAAACGTTTGTTTTTAGAAAACATGAAGAAAAGAGAGAAACAGCTCATGATCTGAAACATACCACGTGATCTGTCAAACACAGTGGAGGTTATGGCATAGCCATGTATAGCTGCCAATGGAACCAGGAAATAGTATTTATTGATGACATGACTGCTGATAGAAGTAGCCAGATTATTCTGAGGTGTATAGGACTACACTCTCTGCCCAAGGATACTCTGGCATTTATACTGGAGCAGCATGAGATCAAACCAGACACCTTCCAATTACTGGCTGACCTACCTCCTGGGCTATAGCCACTCCAACATGGACCTAACTGTGCGGGTTTACACTTTAACGGGCATCCTTACAGAGGGTCACACACTAGCTAAATAACAGAGTCATCAGTGTTTATCCAGATAATACATGAGCAAATATATCTGGAGGCATATTTGGGGTTGGCTTTGGCTTAGGAGGTGAAGTGAGTCGTCTGCTATTTGGAAGGTCAGTGGCTCGATCCCCCAGCTCCTCCAGTCTGCATTCTTCAGTTATGAGTGCTTAGGCATAAAAAAAATTACTTGCATGAATGTGTGGGTGAATTAGCTTTGAGTGCCCAAATGGAAAAGTGCTACTATCAATCTATTTACTATTTCAAAGAACTTGGAACTCTTTTTTCTTGCATTTCTATAATTTTTATATAGCCCGGACTTCAGTTTGTGCTCCTAAATTTACATTTTTCCGTGGCACAAGAACTACATGCGGTGTGTACTTACATCTTTTACTTTTCATTAAGACTACAAGCAAAGTTAAATTAAATCAAAATAAATTTAAAGCAATTAAAAACCTGTCAGTTTGAGGTGTTGCATGGGTCAGGTAGCTTAATTGACCTAATCATAACAGGCTTATTGATGTGAGTTTGAGCCTTTAATTATGTGCAATATTTTTGTTAAATATATTTAACCTCCTAGGACCTGGCATGTGGACATATGTGGACATAACATTTTGGATTATTTAGACTAAAATACTCAATTTTGCTCTACATGGGCCTAATATCCACTTACGAGGACATTGTACTGCTACTGTTTTATCAACATTTTAAATGAATATCCTCATATGTGGCTCTTATTTTTCTTAAAAACAAAAATAAGGTAAAAAAAAATCTGGTAATTCTTTGTTTTTACATTAATCGGGCCCCAATATGCCCAAATATTAAAGAGAAATTAAAAATGCATGCTGTGGAAGAGTTCGGGTCTTAGGAGGTTAAAGAAAGAACATTAATATCCTTTACAATGATTCTCTGTATTTTCAGAAATAAATACATATAAAATACTTTAAATATTTGGTTACAATAATAGTGAAAGGTACTTAATATAGCAACCCAAGCTTCAAGAGAGACTAGCCGAAAAGACACATTTTACTGCCTTTGGAGTTTATTTACAGGCAGTGTATGGTTTAAAAGTGCATAAGAATAGTTTTCTTTGTTTTTTTTCTATCACTTTTATATGTTTCCATTATATAAAAATTGACTTTTTCTCTGGGTTTAGCTGCTGATTAGTATGGCTAAACCTAAAACAGTTTGGGGTCAAGGATCAAGATCCGTGGTGGGTAAAACGCAGGTCAAACAGTTTCTCTTCTGCACACACTTTTGACAATAGGACTCCAGTCTGGTATTTCCAACCACAGAGGGAATCTCCTGAGTATCCTCAGTAACCTCAATATGGTCAGACTCCACTTGGGACAATATTTCTGTTAACTGAAAGCCTCACAGTGAACTCTCATAGTGGGGTTACTGAAGACTGAAATGTTTCAGAGGATGTTTTTTAGACAAAACCTCTCTTCCGAGGACTGCAAAACATGAGCTCTGCACCACAACACAAACCACAATTGGATTTTTTTTAAATGGGTTCTTTTAGAGACAAAAACAGTTCATTTTTTTCAGTCAGCTGCTCAAACTTAATGAAAGTTTTGAATCTTTAAATGGGTTGTGTAACAGCAGCAGGAAATTGGTTATTCTGGGACATTAGGTCCAATTTCACTTTATTTCTTTATTATAGTTATAGGACATATATGTGTGTTAAACTTGCTGTGACCTGGCACCAAATTAAATTAAACTACTGCAAATTACACTTATATTTCTCATAAAATCTCCAGATGTACTCTACTATGCAGATTATTTCTTTAACTTGAAGATTTTCTTGCAGAGGCCAAATAAATAAAGACTTCCATTACATTTATATATAAATGCTGAAGATGTTTTTTTAAAAAATCTAAACATTAATAAACCGATGTTGCAGATCTGTGTCCTCTGGTTTCTGATTTTTCACCAGATTTTAAAACCTATCAGCAGCCACAAAATCAAGGTCAGTTTATATACTGTCTAAGACTGTGCATGTCATTTGTCTTTTTCTCAGCCATACTGGCTCTGGCTTTGGCAGAGTGCTGTAATGTTAATGACAGGCATGGCATGTTTGTTTCAAAGATTCATTTGTTTAATTCATCAGTCTTTATGTGTCTCTGTAGTGGTGTTCTGCTTCTTAGTTACCAAAAATAAAAAAAATATAAGTTTATGTCGTGAAAAAAAATCAAGAAAGAGAGGCATATCCATATATTCCACTATTTCACAGTTTTCTGTCTGCAGACATAGACTGTATATAAAACAAGACCTTAACCTGTTTCTAAAAGTCATCACTGGTGATGTGCCCAGCCCTAACCGTATGTTTTAGAGAAAAGCAAAAAATTACTATTTTAGAAAAAGTATAACTAGTTTTTCTTCTGTGTCAATTACAACGATTACTTACTTTGTCTTGGAGAACAGTTTTACTCTCTGAGGTCTATATCATCACTGATAAAGACCTCTAACCTTCATCCCTATCATTCTAATGGACACAAATCAAAATCTACACATTTTTTTTTAAGAGTAGTTTTTGGTTGTCTAAAAGAGGGTTAGTGTGAGTGTTTGGAGCTAGGATTTAGGTAATTATTGATCATGACTTAGACTTCAGAGAAGTAAATAAATACAATTATGTATCCTGATAGCAAATACACACATTTCATTTACCGTAAGTTACATTTCACTTCACTTCTAAGCGCCTTTTGTATTTTAGCATACAATGTGTATACTAAGAGAAATCCCAAAATAGTTTATTTATTGTTTATTCACCACTTAAGTGATTGGAGATGGCACTTCTATAAGCTTTTGCTGATACTTTTATCCCACTTGGCTGAGCTGCCTAGCTCCTACCCAAACCACAAATTCTTGACTTGACAAAATTCTGCAATATTTTCTCAGGTTTGTTAACGACCTACGGATGGAAGGAGGGAAACAACAGAGGGGAAAGTAAGATTAGAGCTCACCTCCAGCCTGGTGCGGTCTACATCTCTGGGAAGCTTCACTTTCACTCTATGCGTCACTGCCAGCATTTCATAAGGGTAGACCTGGCAACACAAAGTAAGCATTGTGGGAGATTTATTAGGGAATACAATTATAATCCAATGTCCTAACAGTGCTGCCAAGAATATGAAAGTATATTTGCAAAGTAGGAGCAAACTCTTACCTTGTACTCTGAGGAGGGAAAAGACAGAGACAGAAGAAATTACTCTGGTGGAACAGTTATCTTTTATTTGAATTCAGAGCTATTATAAAAACTAGCACAAGTGAGCTTAAAACTAAATTACACTTGCGAACCCAAATCTCTTCAAAAATATTGGGTTTCAAAGGCGTCAAAAAGCATTAGAAATGGTCGCTCTGCTCACACACACAGACTGTTATGAGGTTGGAATACTTTCAACTCAATCTTTGCCTCAGATACAGCCAAGACCGTACACGCACGCACTGGTAAACACACAGCACTAATTTTTCGAGCTGGAAAAATGACATCATCCTTCCTCGCTCTTACTTCTTGTAACTGATCTGGAGCCAAAGCAACAGGGCTCTGCATGCTTGATCGCAACATATATGTAATGTTATTAGGCATTGTAAAAATAACCTTGATCTGACTCATAGAAAGATGATATGGTCCATTTAGTGTACATTTTATAGCTTAAGACTATTTTTTAGAAGGAAACATTCAGTTTTGGGGATGGAGCCTGTGAGATTTTGCAACAGTGAATTAGCAACGTGAAAACTGCATTTAAAACAATCAGATAACGCGCATTTAGTGGGGTTAGGTTAATTGGTTAACTTGCTCTCTGTATTAGCCCTGCAACAGACCCTGTTCAGGGTGTGACCTGCCTCTTGCCTTATGGAGGATGGGATAGGCTCCCACGTCCACTGTATCCACCTACATGCTGTTCTCATGTAAGGGAACAACTACAACACCGAAATTCTATTTTAGGTGAATCATCTAGTAATCAGATGACACTTCCTTAACACCTTTATTTAAAACGTTTTTAAATTCCCAAAGCCAGGCTGTATTCAAAAGCAGATTTACAAGTTAATGAATGCACTCTTTACAGGAAAGAAGATTTCGAATTTATTTCTAAATTAGTCCTCAAAGTTAAAATAGCAAGTTTCAGCTTCACTCAGCTGTTATTAACTGTCAAAAACAGTGAAAAAATTTTTTCATAAATTTGCCAGGATGACTCGCTGGTTGCTTTTCTCAAGCAAAACTCAGATAATTTATGTGGTTCCCCAAACTTAGAGGATAGAAAGCATATTAAACGTGTTAATGAACAGACTTTCTGAGAATACCAACAGAGACCAAGAGACATCTTGGTATTTTCCATGCGGATGCTAAGCTAGCCCTAGACTGTAAAGAGGATGTTGAGCTGTAGCCTGGTCAGAATGAGTAAGGTGAGAAAGGTGAGAGAACTGTCATACTACTAACCCCTTCCAGTATGGTAGTCTTGGTTGGTATATGATCGTGCATGGTTAAAAAAGACACCTATAGACTGCACTGGGTGTAATGTGCTATGCTGTATATGAGTGTTTTGCTGATAAAACCTTTAAAAACTTAAATGAGAACTGAGGATACATGTCTGCTCTCACCTCTCATGCCTCCCCAGCTCTGGGAGTCTGGGTCCACTTCATCCTCCATCATCTCAGCAGCCTGCGGGAACACACACATTAAACAAACACAGAGTTAGACCATAATTCAGATATTCTGTGTCATTCCTCCAAGAACACTGCTGCTCTTTATCAAAGCAAGGGTTCATCTGAAAGCCTTTTAGTAAAAGCTGTTGCCCTTGATTTGCTCACATTCTTTCAGAGTTAGCGATGGGAAGTGGATGTGACACTTCTGATAGGGAGTTTGGATTACTTTGCTCAGAGAGACTGAAAGCCAACTGATGAGACAAGGAGGGACCGATATTGTAAAGTCTCTGCTGTTTGTTCAGTAATCCATTTTCTAGTGTTAAAACTAGTGAAAAACAAATACTATTCTTTAAAATAAGAAAAATAATTTTTGAAAATAAATCGGTATTCGGTGATACTTCCCAAGCCTTTAGAATTCCTGGAGCTGAACTGGCAGGGATATTGATATATGATATACACATAACTGGTAACTGGTGTGAAATGTGAGTGTGAATGGACGTCTATCTCACTGTAGTAGCCCTGCAACACACAAGCTAAGGGCAGACCACACCATCTAACATCTGACACAAGTAACTAGTTAATTAGCTATCTTGCCTGCCAGGAAGCTAATTGGTTCCATGTTAAATTTGTCTCCATGCAACAACATGAAATGCAATATATGCCCTACCATCATGCTTGCAAAGTGGAAAAATATGGTATGGTAGCTAGAAAACTAATATACAGTGTACAGAGAATTTCTTGGTGTCTGTAACTAAACCAAGAGTCAGCCTAAACATCTGAGAAATCAAGCCAAGACAGTATTTCTTGAAGTATCTGGCAGTTCCTAAAATGACCAATTGAGACTAGCTCCAAAGCACAAAGTCTTAAAACTATCATTTAGGAATTATGGTCCAAGGAAAGAGACAAGCAGCCCAAGCATTTACTCAGCCTCTAAAGGTTCCCACCCTGATCTCATTGGGATGTGCCGTAAGACGCCTAATCTATCACTATTAGCTCCCTTGGTACCAGACATCAAAGGTCAACCTCTCCAGGTCTCAAGTTCATTCCTCAACAAGTCAGATCTATTTAGCTACATAAGTAGTGTCCACATGATATTTGGCAGGTAGCTTAGTTAAAGCTACCTGCCAAATAAAGCTACATCAGTCTTTTGTCTTATAAAAAACTCTACAGAGGAATATAAAAGCTATATTCCCATAATGCAACGTGCGGATGCCAAGATGCTTCTATCTTGCCAGGATATTGAAACTCCTTGGATACTTTGCATTAGCTTACTATGGTCTGTCAAAGATGATTAGAGTATGACAGGTAACTATTAAATATTCAGTATTGGAATTCCTATCCTCTCTCCTGAATGCTTTGATATCATGAAATCTTTCCTACTTATGTGTCACCTCGTCTATGTGCATTATGTTCCCGAGAGAGGTTTGTGTACACTGAGCATTGTATCCCAGCTGTTCTCTACCAACAAGACGATATCATCATCAGAACAAACTTCATTGCCATTCTGTGATCCTGGGGTCACTAGTCTGTGTTAATGGTGTTATTACTACCATTGGCTGTTTATGCAACTGCAGATAGTTCAGGTTTACCATCCCCAAGAGCCTCAACTACCTTTATTTCTGAGCTATTCTTTGTCCCTTGTGTCCCTCTACACTCCTTGGGGGTTGTCCATACTGACTCTCACAGCTCCCCCTTTTCTGCAGAATTTTTGTTACTGTTAGACTGCTTCAACATCACTCAGCATGTTAAAGACACCACGCTTGGACCAGAGGTAACTTCGTTAGACTTGCACTGTGTTAACCCTGCCAGCTGCAATCATCATGCATTTTTTCTCTCTTCTTATAACTCTGTGCAGGCAGTGTGTCAAGCATACCATCTCATCCAAGTCTCTTTATACATCTGGCCTCACTGTGCACCACTAAACTCTCCAATCAGCCGATGATAGTAAGTCTCATTCACTTGATTGTACTTGTAGCACACTAGATCCACCATGTTAACAATAATTTCAGCATGTGAAAAATAGTTCAATATAGTTTGCCATGACTCTATTGTAGCTCTTGACCTTTCATTTCCTTTTCTGTTCTGCTTTGTCTGCCTGTCCTCTATCCATCAACAAACACCGAGGGAGAGCAGCTATATTGCATCAGTGGCTCATAGACTACCCCCAAAGTCCTAAATAAACCAGAGCACTGCCTGTGTGGACTAAATGGTACTGACTGGCCCTGTGAAATTTGATACCAAAGCTGTGGGAAAAGGGAGGTTGATTTTTAAGGTAGAGCAAAACATTTAAATGGTTTATATGCTACTCTGAGGTTTCCTGAGTTGATTAGTAGTGAGTGGGAGGCTATACAAGGCTGGAAAGTGTTGGTTTGATAGAGCCATGGTGTTATCACATAGCAATGGAGACCCTGAATGGGAAACAGCACCAGCTAGTGGTCTAAACGGCAAAAGCTGTCAGATCCAGACATCTATTTGTTCTATATTTGCTCAATTAAACTATAGTAGAAACAGGATGGCAACTTCATTGCAAGTAGGAGCCATTGTTGGTACTGATTTGAATATATTTTTTCAAATCTGATCACTGATCACAAGTAGTTGTGGTGACTGCAATGTGAAGTGTTTGCCAGGTTGCCTGGTAGAAGGCAAGTTGTCTCTAAACAACTACGCTCTGACTTGAGCCGACTGCAGTCAGTATCAGAACCATTGACAAGGTTTTGAAAATTACTGCTTTAATTTAAAAACACAAACAGAATTCCAACACGTTAGTTAATCTGAGTCATTCTGTGCCAGTAAGTGCAGCTTGTCTGTTTTACCTCTCTTTGCCAGAGGGGACTTGAGTCAGCTGGTATTCCTACATACAAGCAAAGTCTGTCATTTCACAGTTACTGTCACTATTTGTGAAGGAAATTCTGTTTCAGATCTGTGAAAATTTCACTGATTACTGAACGTAAGTAGTTAATGTGAATTTGTGTGGATGAAATTTGCAACAGACGGTAAAATATTTGTGATTTTTGCTGATTTATCCCAGTCACCATGTTGAGGCACCAAAATAGCTTTGAAGACAGCAATGACTGCGAGTGGTCACAAACCTGGTCTCCATTTTCGAAGCAACCACTTAAAAGGCAACAAAACTGCAAGTGTATTGCACATTGTCACAGTAATTCTGGTCATGCTCCAGTCTCCAATCACTGTTTTCCCTAGTGCGACTGTAGCGTTAATGAAGCACCAAACTGAGTGAGGACATCTCATCTGTAAATGTGAATTGGTTTGGTGCTAGGCATTAACCGTTAACTGTTCAGTGTTCGGAGTTTCCAGTGCTAAGTCTCAGTAACACAGGTCCTGTTAAAAAATTAAACCTGACTTTCTTAGACACTTTTAAAACAAGATCTTTGGCTGATCTACCAAAGATCTGAGATTGTGCATCTTGATGGCCGTTCTATATCAGAATCTGTCTGCTCACCTTGTAGATGCCGTTTCTTCCATAGCCAGGTAAAGATGCAGACTTATTGTAAGGGAAATCTAAAAAAAAAGCAAAGACAATTATTTTCATTTATGTCAGCTCTAGTTCAGCATCTAGCCTGTTAATAGTACTCACTAGGTTGGGAAGTGTCAGTGGGCAGACTGCAAGTTGATTTGCGGGGGTCGATGTCGATCTGACCATCAATCTCACTCTTCAAAATCATCCAACTGGTCCTCTACAAGGAGAAAGTAAGAGACAGAGAGAAAAGGACAGAAAGATGGAAAGAGGTGATGGATGATGGCAAAGTATGAGTTAGTAAATTAGTGAATGGATGTACAGCATTTGTAAAGTTTAAGAAAATGACTTGAAGAGAGACAGATATGGAAAGACGGATAAAGACAGAAACTGTACACACAGACCCACCTTGCCATCCTCACCATCCTGCCAAGATGTTCTAGAAGCTGTAAAACAGTCAGATGTTACATGACGTGACAGTTAATGTGCTGGATTATCTCTCTCTCGGCTCCCCTGTGCTGCACTATTAACACCAATATTAATCCCTGGACCCCTTTGCATGACATCATCGGCCACAGAGAGCATCCACAGGGAGCTCCACAAGCACAATGTTACAAAAATGGAGAAAACTCATACTTTAACTAAAGGATTACACTGTACACTGTGGGACATTGGCTTGTTGGCCATCTACAAGTCTAGTCACCATAAAACTCTGTATGTATATCCCTTGTCTCATGAGGATAAATGGCTAGATCTGACCCCCAAAAGCATTTATTTTACATTTATAACCAGTTTGCTAAATGACACATGACCATGAACTCTCCTGTGAATCATTACTGTGCCAGAAGAGAATCGTAATGTTGCTTTGACAATCTATCTTACTCAAGAACCAAACTTCAGCTTTCAAATTTATGTGTCAATGGCCAAGGGCAACAATTTCCTCTAAAGAATCAACTCTTTGTATTTGGTGAATTTAATTTTCCAGTCCTGTAGTTAATACTGAAATAAATAAACCGTCATCTGGAAGCAAAACACAAAGTGCAACATTATTTTATTACTTTTACTTATAAGTAATAGTATTGTTATATACTTATCCTTAATCTCTCTGTTAACGATTTCACAATTCTGAAAAAAGCAACGCCGAATAGCAAAGCTTTCAACATGACCTCTGTCAGAAAGGGCTTGGGACCAATTGGCAACCTCCTGGCAATCACAGATTGCTTGGGAAAAATATCTATTGGAGAATAGTTAGTGGAGGCTGCTGTTAGAGATAAGAAGTCAACTACTGTCAGCTACTCTCTGACTCAAAAACAGGTGCAACACAAACCAGAATCAGAGGACCTTCGCAGTAAAGGTTAAAACTGTGACGCACAACTTTTACTCTAAAGGCAAACATTCTCTTTTTCTTATTTGCGTCACACTTATTATCTCTGCGCTAGCAAGTGTTTTCATAAAATTACATCTTGGTTGGCAGGGCCATAAAAGATGGTATCTAAGCCAGTGTGACTGAGGTCATAGTGAGGAACAGGCTAGTAGCTGTTTTATTAGAATGCAACACAAGACAATTTCAGGAGTATAGGCACTTGATAGCCCAATGCAGTGTTAATTAATGTATATCTTCAGGTTGTGGGGCCAAGAGAAACTAAATCTTAAAATGAGTTGGTCACAGCCTTGTTGTAAACTTATCATATTAGCATGTGGAACTATTTGTGATGTTTCTGACATACTGACATTATGATGTTAAGTAAATTCATACGCAAGAGTGTGTAAAACATTAAAACTTTAGAGATGACCCCTAAAAGACCTGGATCCAATTCCCACAAAGTAGGTGTAGCCCACTGAAAATGAACTTAAGCTAAAACACATCACATCAAGTTTAAAGGCAGTTAGGAGATCAGTAAAGTTGTTTTTCTTTTTTTGGCAAACAGTACACTTTGTCAGTGATCTAATGTCTGCTTGAATGCTTCCAATCTAGCTGTCAAAAGCCAGCTCAGTTGATTTACATGTCACTGTTACTTGTTGATAGTGATGATGATATCCTTGTGTGGTAGTGGTGACATTAGCTCCTTGGAGTCCCGTGTTCATGCATTTTGGGCGACCCTGTGAAGTTAGACTAGATTTTTTAAAGTATGCAACATAGTCTAGGGTTACTAGAAGTGTAGACCAAAAAATATAATTTAGGTACACAACACAATGATTAGGGTAGAGACACACAGAGACACTTCACCATACTAACCGAACATACTAACACAACATGATTCATGTGCCTGACCATTCACAGTGTACACACAGTTACAGCATCACCAATGAAACCAACCAATGAGCTGGTGGAATGAGTGCACACATGCTGGAACAGGATGAGCAAAAAACACCCATGGGCCCAAATCCCAAACAGCTCCACTCCCACATAGTTTGGATTAGGAAGATGAATAATCAATGTTTCACTGTGTGAGATATTGAAATTAGGGGTATTTCTAAAATTGGTAAAAAAATAAATTATAACATTGTGTAACAATGTTACCTACAGACCCAAAACGAGAGATAACCTGCCTTGAACTGAACAATGTTGATTTAGCAAATGTGGATATATGTTTGATCGGGACTCCCCGATATTTAACCAGAGATGGGCAGTAACGCGTAATCCAATTACTTTTTTCAAGTAACGTGTAAAGTAAGGGATTACTACTACTGTTACTTTCCCCTAAGCATGCTGCATTACTGCGTTACTAAACTGTGAGTTTGTTTGTGAGAGTGTCTCATGACAATGATGCACGAACATGCAACGTCCGTGGTAACAGACGTGCGCAGATCAACAATGGAGTGTGTGGAAGTACTTATATTACTTTGAGTTTGATTCTGTGAAAAGTGACAAAAACATTAGTGTACACTCTGCGTGGGAAGAAAACCTCTTTCTACAGCGAAAAATTAAACTTCAAATCTGAGCGAGGACCAAGCACGCTGCCACGGGAATGTGAAATTCAGAGAGAAATCCCCGGATCCCCCCACTGACATGACCGCTGTGGCAAACCTCCAGCCGCCCCACTCCTGCTAAACAGATGAAAATAGATTTAGGAGCGACAGGACTCTTTGATTGATTTATTTTTTTGCTGTGTTTTACTTGCATCTATTTGAAAGAGTGAGTATAAACATAAAAAATTATTTTATTTTATATGTTGTAATATGCAGAAAATAGGTTTAAATGTTAAACTAATTTCTTCCAGTCAAAGACTGTTGATTATAATTTTTTCTTGATGCAATGTGCATAAAGTTAAAAGATTAAAACTAATAAAACAATTTTTAAAAATAAAATTTTTATTTGACTCCATTATATATGATGGATTATGTAGAAAAAATAGAATTGGGCTGAAAGGTCTTTTGCTTTATTACCTATTCAGAGTGTTTTTTTTTTTTTTAAAGTAACTAAGTAAGTAAATAAGTAGTAAAGTAACTAATCACTTTTTTCAAGTAACTTGACCAACACTGTATTTAACATACTCTATCCTTTAGGTGCCAGTACCATCATTAAATGGGATAGTTCCCAAAAGCCTGCGGTAAATGATTTCAGTAACAGTGAACACATGTCAAAGAAGTTTTTAAGCAATTTTAGACAAACATGTTAGCATATTCTGAAACGCTGGCTAACATAGAAAGGTACATTAAATACTTGTTTCTCCTTAAAGGAACAAAAAGTAACAGAATAATGGAGAAAGGCATTCAAACTATATAGAAACTAAACAGTAAATATCCAGAATAATAAATTATCCTAAATCATACATTTCATTTTCTGTTTGACATTTCAGCAGGAATTTTATCTGTTGTGTTGCAATGAAATGCAAACTGCACTGTTCATGACACACTGCTTGGATTACAGGAATTCTCTGGGATCCACTGCAATATTCTGCATCAGTAAGCCTTTAAACTAAGAGACGTGTCATCCACACCTTTACACTGCAGAATATCCAATTGGGTTTTAGTAAAAGCAAGGCCATCTGCTCTCAGAGAAGGGTCATACTGTAGGTAGCATCATGTAACTCACACCTAAAATGTTTGATCAGAAACTTTGAGGGTTTTTTAAAATGATTATTTTATTTTGTTGTTAAATTGCCATAGCATTGCCCACCATCCAATTGTTCAACAATCATGGATTCTGGGTGAAGTACACCAGTTCTATGCATGTAGATCCATAGAGCCTTCTAGACAAGCGCAGTTCTTAGAACATAAAGGAGGAGAACTGGAATGAATGACGTGACTGACAGGCAGCATGCAACACATCGTGCAGAGACCAGACCAGATAAAGAAGTGTTAAGGACGAAGTGGACTGTACCATGCTGTTTGTAGATGGGGGGTTTTCTATAGATATTATCTTTGACCATAGTCTCTGAAGATGGGAACAGAGCAGAAGAAAGAAAATGGAAGAAGCCAACATGAGCAGGGTAGAGAAAGAAAGAGAAAATGGAGAAAAAGAAGCATGAGTTAGCAGTTATTGCGGGATGAGATATATTTAAGAAGCAAACGGGGGAACAGGAAAGCTGATTCAACACAAGTCATTTGTCATTTTCATTTTGGCATCTCAGATAAATCAGCAATTTTAAATTCATGCAACATATTCAAAACACATAAATGTATTGGTCACTGTTTAAGGGGAATGGCGGGTCATCTGATGCAGAACAATTGAATGATACTGAAAGATTAAAATCAGCAGCCACACATAATCCTCTGGCATCAAAAAGTCCACTTGTATTAGCAGGTTTGAGAAAATGTCAAATAAAATCATTAAAAAATGGCATCTAAATTAATAATATAAACATTAAACATAAGCCCAAAGTTGAAGGTTTGTTCAAGAATTGTTGCAAACACTGCAGTGCTCGATAAAGGACCTCTGCAGAATGATGAGGACTGTGTGTTATCCCCTAAAGCTGATCTAATCCATCTTAGTGTCAGTGAACCTGTCTAGGCCTCTGATGGAGATGCGTAGTAACGACTGACACACATTAAGACACGGCAGAAACAGGACTCACAATAAAACAACAGATGCTGGTCATTTCTCTGGATTGTTTCAGTGCCTGTCAGCATTTGAAACAATATCCATATAAAAGCAATAAGAGCAATGACTGTGAAAGCCATGAAGTGGATAACTTGCTTCCAGCATGAGGGGTTTTTCCCCCCTTCTCCATGACTGACAGTATAATTGACAATGGGAATTATTTTTCCATTTCCCTCTTTGAGAAACAGCGAAGACAACACAGTTAAAATGTGACTGCTTTTCCAAATGTTGGGATCTTGTGTCACTGCTGTTTGATTATTTCTGTGCAGTTATTCTGAAATTAGTAAACAGTAAGAACACTGTGAATTAAAGTCCAAGAGCCCAACAGAACATAAAGAAGTAATGTGCTAAAATAGTCTGCATGAAAAAACCATAATAATCCTGTGAAATTTATAATTAGTGTCTCTTTTATGAGTAAGAAGAATCTTGCCAATGTTACCAATTGCCTGGTCCTCAAAGCCTTCCGTCCAGGTAAAGACAAACTTTCCTCTGCTGTTATGGATTTCTTTGAACTCATGTATGAAATAACTGGAAACGAAACTTATCCTACAAATGCAGCAGAACATGTAGCTTTACATGGCATAGTTATTTACTGGTGGCATTCATCAAGCTGATTCGGGCCATTTAGAAGAACCCACTGGCTTAATAGAGACACTGACACTTGTTCAAATAATAATCGAGCTCTATGTCTTTGATCTTCTTAATAGTGTCAAAAGCTTTTCTGTGGAAAGAAATTGCATCAATTAATTTCATTTTATATAACTAAATAAATAAATGAATAAGACAAACTAGACACCCAAAGTGTGTGAATTCCACTGGCTGAGATTTCAACTTTGCTGCAGTTAATCTAACCTGAACCTAAGTTCACAACAGATTATTACAGCAAGTTTAGTTTAGTTTAGTTTGATCTGGATTCTATAATGGCTACAGTTAATGATGGCCTATTGTCTAAAGCGGTATGATGTGAAAATTGTAGGCTGAGCTGTGAGCTAAGCAGTCCTGTATGGCCTACCTGGTATGTGGAAATGCCGGGGAGCAGCCACGTATGTAGAAGCAGATGAGGGGGATTTGCCATCGGAATAGGTGGATAAACTGGGGGTACTCCGACCGCTTTCACTACCTCCAAACGTGGAGGGCATTGAGTATGGAAGGCAAAGGGGGTTTTGGGAAAGAAAGGGGAAAACAAGGGAATTTGGGGGGGGCAGAAAACAGTATTATGGTAAGGTTACTTATACAGCTCAGACATGCAGCTATTACTATAATACCTTATCCAGTGACTTCATAACCCAGCCATTTACAGTGTCTGTATTCATTATATCCTGAATAATCAAATTTTTGTGGGATGTTATTTGGGTCTTCTACCTTGTAAGCGATGACATTTATAAATAATTCTTGCTAGCACTTTAATGTAAGTAATATTACACTATGTTGTTCATCAGTCCAAATGAGATATTTTTAGATATTTACGGGGATTCCCAAGCACAGGAAGACATGTCTGTCGCCTAGTGTACTTTCCTTTCAAAGTATCATTTTCAGATGCTCATTTATCTTAGGCCACTTACATCTCAGCCTGTAGGATTCAGATTGGCATTTTCTATTACTCTTTTTTCAGTCTTACTGCCAGCTTTACACTACAAGTCAAATTTACCTTGCATAGAGACATTAATACAAAACTTTATTAATTCAAGAGTTTTCTTTAAGTTATGTCAACATATGAGGCCAGTTTAAAAGCACCAATTGTGGGATGTCCACAGAGTTCTTTACATGTCTGCCATGTCAGAGGGCTCGCACATTAAGATAGAAAAGGCCTCTTGCAACTCTGCACAGGACAGCAGGAACTTGTTTTTAGTTTGTTTATTCTGATGCCGTAGAAGTCATTATTAAAAACCAATCAAGCGATTTACTTGGAACATATAAAGCCGTCGGAGTCCGGCCAGTTGTCAACCCTATGCTACTCTATGGTTTCAGAAAGTCCTCCAAAATGTTTGGAAACAGCTCTTGAAAAGCTTCTACCACACATCTACTACAAATCTTTGTTTGAATTATAAGTGACCTTATTATTGTAGGGTCTTTACCTTATAATACAAATGTAAAAAAGACAATAAAAGTCAGTATCATAGCACACCTGAAGGGCGGATGACCTCTCATCACGTAACATTTTCCATGTGCTAAGTGTAACAATGTGACATGCATTTTGCTGACTGCATGCATTTGGGTGCTGCGTAACCAGGGCACACCCACTGTTACAACACAAGCAGGCTGGGTGATGGAGTCACTGACAACAGTGAAGCCAAAAGTAATAAACACTCTACATCCAGAGCTTTGAGGAAGAACTGAGACTGTGTCTCTGTGTGAGAGTGTTAGCTGACTGAACACACACACTCATCTCCCCTTAGACACAGAGGAATTATCATCAGGGATCTGGATGCAAGTGGATGAGATCACTGTCACGCAAGTCTAAGTGGATCCCCTTCACACACATAAACACACACATACACACAATAGTACTGTTAGTGCGGGTCTAAATGTAGGGCAGAACATCCATACAAACATCTGGAGCTAAGACACGAGGCTAAGAGAGTTTGGGAGGAGATGCATTACAGTTTATCTGAACAGATTACACAATGGCAAAGTCATTCATTAATCAAAAACCAATAACACAAAACAAGATATAAAAGACGGCTTGGGATCATTAACAAGGAATCTGGGGATTAAAACGAAAACATGCATTTTTCATCCTTACAAGGTTCTTTCCTAAATATCCTTCATCAGTGTCACTTCATTTCAAAACACTTTTTGCCCCATAGGGGCCAATCTGCAGAGCAAAACATCTGGATAACTTGAGTGCAGCTGACAGCAAGTCTTAATACTACAATAAAACATCATTAAAACACAAGTCTATTGCATAAAGACAAACAGCAGTTCTAAGGCAACACTACGCTGCATGCCACTGCAACTGGAAACCCGATCCCAAATTACAGATCAGTCTGCTTGGTCTGCTTCATTTCTGTGTTACTCCTCTCTTTCATCTTCCCCATAAAAGAGTTCCCATCTCAGCCTCTTCACCCCACTGTGAAAAAAAAACCCTGGCCCAAGTGCTCGTGATTTTCTGTGCAAAATGTGTCTCCACCTTTTAAATCACTCTACAAGTACTCTTCAAATTGCATTAAAAATTAAAACTACTAAGTAAGCTTAATAGTCCTTGTGCAGCCTTTTGAAGGAGTGGGCATTTGTGACCTTGCATGCCCTTCAGCCATCAGTAAACTAGGCTCTCTCTGATAGTGCTAAATGCTGAAACGACTGGAAAAGTCAAACTGATAATGCCATTGTACAAGAGTTTTCTCAACCTTAAATTTATATAGTTCTAAATTTATTATTAGCAGCTTATCTAATTATCCATTTATTTACCCATTGATTTACCCATTAAACCAAAATGGATGTGCTCATAAAACTACATTTAAAACAGCAGCCAAATGCAGACCAAGGCACAAGCAGACAACACTGCTAACATGAGTTTTAATGTTTATATTATTGGATGGAGCAGGTACAGTAGGGCAAAACTGAAATGGTAAGTTAAGTGGTATATTAATATCAATTAATATATTATTATCTATTGTGGATTATACATCTTTTTATACACGTGTATGATTGCCTGAAAGTGTCAGGGTGGGAATATCTCTAGACTCACTAGTGCACTAGTTTGTGTTTATGGTTTTATTGCTGAATCAACTGAGTACTGGTGGTATTAAGCCAAGTGGTTTTTTTTAAAACCGTGTCATGGAACATTTTATTGGGTCCTGTTGCGGAAAAATTGACAACATCTGCAGATGCAATGATAAAAAAAAAAAGAAAGTTTTCACAGGGCTTAATGCAGTCCTGTGAAAAACTGAACACACACATGAGCACATGAGCACTTTATCACTATCTCGCATTATTAAGAAAAATGTTGTTCTGCTTCTCTTCACCACTGCTTCTGCTCATTGGTGTTTGTGGGTATTTGTTCATGCACAGCTCTCTTAAGATATCTAACAGTTTGAGGTCTGGACTTTCACTTGTCTTTAGACCTTGGTTCTTTTCTTTTTCAGCCAATCTGTTGGGATGATTTTCCTGTTGCATGCTGTCCATTATGGCCAGCAGCTCCACTTTGATCTCATCTGTCCAAACGATATTGTTCCGGAAGTCTTGTGGTTTGTTCAAATGCAACTTTGCAAACCCAAGCCATGCTGGCCTGTTCTTTTTAGAACATCCTTCCAAACAAGCCATTCTTGTTTAGTATTTTCTTATTGTACTATTACGAACTTCAACATGTAACATGTTAAGCAAGACCTACAGAGTCCATAATGTAGCTCCTGGTGTGTGCGCTCCTTCCACTTCCAGATTGTGGTATTGTGTTAACATATACCTGAATACTACTGAACAATAAACTGCCAGAGCTTTGAGTTTTGTGTACGGTATTTGATTAGCAAGCACCAAGCTGCTACTTATCCTCTTAATCCTCTCTGACACAATGTAGATCTCTGACATACACAATAGACTTTTCCAATGATTCTGTGTTAGGAATTTACCATTTGTCAATCATCAAGTAAGAAAACCTACATAGTCTTCAAGATTTATATCAAATTCACGGTGATAAAGACTGTATTATGACAATGAACAAGAAAATGTCAAGAAAAATAGCTAAGCAGAACAGACAAGTGCAAAAATGAATCGCCCTTAACCATTCTCTAAAAGTTAATACCAGATGTATCAGGGTCACAAACAGGTCTACAAGGAGTTAAACCATGCACAACAATAACCACATTCACAGACACAAGTGAACAGGGCAAGCAGAATGAGAAAAAAGGAGCAGTCCTAAAAATATGCCTTGATGCATCCCATGAAACCTGTTAACACCACAATACCAGAACACAACATCACAAAACCTGCTATCCATTCCACTACAGGGAGAGGAAACACAGAGAACAGAACTGCTATTGTCTTTACCGTTAGGAGGAGGTAAACTGAGATGCAGGGATGTCCTAGGTTTAGGGTCAGGTAGGGGGTCCTGTTTGAACCCTGAGAGGTGAGGGAGATCAGGGGATGAAGGAAAGCGAGCTTGTTGAATAAGCCCCCGGGCAGGGGTTACATTATGCGAGGGAAATGTGAAAGGTACTGGTTTGTGATGTTGATTTCAGGGATGTGTGACATTGAAAACCGCATCAGTGGTTTCATGGCTTTAGTTCAAGAATCAGTGAGAATACAGAATGAAAATAAAGTTTCATGAGTGACCCAAAGTTTACAGCAGTTCACACCAGTATAGTCTATTCCCATTATGGCTCATAAGTCTATGGTAAATCCAGGTCCTCAAAGACACACAGTGAGAGTTTACAGCACACGGTTAAACTGTTGGTAAACCCATGCGAAGTCAGGTCATTGGTCACAGCACTCCATTCTGTAAGACCTTAGATCTTAGTCGAATACAGAGAGGACTGGTTTGCTGCTGAATCACCAGGTTTCCATGCTTCTTTTCGGGCATCTTGGAAACCAGCTTTTGGGACACGTTAAAGCCTCTTTTAAATATTTAAATATATAGATTTTTAGTTGGCTTTTATTATTTTTCTCTTTTTAAAATTTTAGCAGCAATGATTCTAGCAAGTAGTCCATTGTCTGCATTGGACCATGTCTTAGTCTTTAGTCACTAATACCTCTAAAGTAAGGGATATAGTTGTGCTGCTGCAGCAAAGCCAGGGTGGTGGGATTTAGGTGTAAAGACAAGCCTGCACTACCACCTGTTGGTGTAGGCGAGTACTTGCCACAACTACCACCACCACTGCTCCCTTCAGCCCCACCAGAATAGTACATGGGTGGGGAGGATGTGTTCCTGGCCCAGGTGGAGGGGTACTTAATGCCCCCCATGAGGGCTGGGGGTAAAGCTTGGCTGCTGTGTCTACCGGCAAGGTATATCTCTGGTCCTAGGTATCCAAGCAAATCACAGGAGAGTACAAAGCATAGGATAAACTTATTAGGATACAAAGTTTCTTTAAAGCCTTTAAATCTGTTTGGAAAAAGGGTAAGAAACCACAAAGTAATATATATATATATATATATATATATATATATATATATATATATACATATATATATATACACAAAAGAAAACAGGCCCGATATACATATATACTACAGAACACAGAAGAAAACAGTTCCTAGGCTTATCTTATCACTACCTGCAACTACGCTAAACATATATAATGACTTGATGAAGAGCATACAGGTGGACGCTGGGGTGGTGGAGGGGTTCAAATAGCAAGCAGTGATGCTGTGCAGCAGCATTAACATGTAAGAAAGATGTGTAGCTTAAACAGACCACCAAGTTGGGAGAGTGTGTTTGGTCTATGACGAGAGTATGTTACATGTATATGATACAGCACAGCTTGAGATGTTTGACTAAATAATAAATAAATTTGGTATTTCTGTCAAGTTCTGTCAAGACTATCCCTGCAGTTTTAATGCACTTGTACTTTACTTGATAATGGTGCAAATGCAAGTTTTGTATTGGGACTTTACTTAATTCTGCAGTCGACCGAGTGAAAACAGTGGCACTCTGCAACTTTACTTTTATATAGTAATACAACCAAAAACAACCATTTATAAATTAAAAATAAAAAAGTAATGCACTCAGTGAGCACCCTCTGTCCTATTATTAGTCTAGTGTGACTGAGCCATAAACTGTTGGATCTAATACGGGTTAAACTTGGACATAATTGGAAAGTAAGACCTTTCAGCTTTTCATAAGGCCACAGTGATGTATGGATTATGGGGTTTTGCTAATACCTGGTCGGCTGTAGTTCTGAGGGGAACGAGACGGGGTGTACCGCCCATAGCCCCCCAGGGAGCTGTTAGAGCTGGGGCTCGATGGCCTCCGTTGACGGGGTGATTTTTCCCCATCACCCTGAACACAGAAGATAAAAACAGAGTGAGTACATTCTATGCACTCAGTCCTTAATTTCAACATCAGAGAAAAAATTTCTAAAATATTGATAGTGAGGCAGCTCAGTTATGTTGCACAAGTCACACCAAGGAGCGAAGATAACATAACGTCAACATAACAGGAGTGAGGAGAAATGTGTGCGCTTATTGTTATGATTAAGAGCAGAACTCATTTCAAATATGTATCAACAAATGGAGCAAATGGTTTGGATGTTTTTCAAACTTTCAGAACAACATGCATGTTCTATTTTAAAAACAATCTGATTACATATATTTTTATTGCTTGTGCTGTTATACTAATCCACCAAGAACTGAAACTGACAAACTGTGACTCTAAGAAAATGAATCCTGCACTACTGATATTAGCCTTTGGCAGGGAAACCAAAGAGCATGCTTTACTCCAGGCCTCAAGGGCCAGTGTCCTGCAGCTTTTAGATGTGTCCTTCATCCAACACAGCTCAACACATAGTATAATGTTATCATATCTGCACATAATCCAACAATTAAAACACATCCCACAAACCATTTAAAACTGTCAATTACCCTAGAAAACTCTTATGTCCCAAATATGGCAAACAACTTGTTTGTGTCCACAAACACATACACTCACACACAAGCACACAAGAAGGCACTGATGAAGTATGATTTACATCCACATTGAGACACAGTGCATCACATTACCTCAGTAGGAGTAGGAGAAAGCAGCTGGGGAGACTGCAAATGAAAATGGGGAAAGAGCCAATGATTAGGAAAAACTCATATGTGAGAATATATGAGTTAACCAACCAGCAATGAGAGTGGGAGTGAGCAATGATGTCCAAATGCAAGGACATTGCTGATGAGTGAATGAGGAAGTTTACAGTTCAGCTTATAAGGTCAGCGCTGTGAAGCTGTGGCTGAACTGCAAAGGATTGCGTCAGTGTGGCATTAATGAATGACTTCACTGCGATGATGGAGGATGAAGAAGGTGAAAAGTAAAACGAAAAGACAGGGAAGAAGCGACACAAGGAAGGTTTCTCGCTCAAATTGCATTCATTCACTGGAGTGAGACAGAAAGAAACCTGTGAACAAATCAGTTCTTTAGAGATAAAAGGATGATTGGATGTATTAAATCATTAGAAAAAAAGACACATTCCTCTGGTTTTCAGTTTAAGTCTGGATATATGCTGCATAAATTCACCTTAACAAACAATATCAGGACAGAAACACTTGCTCCATATCGCCCATATTTGGCTAGTCTCTGGCTGACACTCATTAACAGTTAAGCAGGTAAGAATGTGTGTGGTGAATTCTATTTACTCTTATTACTGTACCAAAGTTATGTTTACTTGCTTTCTGAGCCATTTAAAACCCCTTTAGTTACAATTTTACTGAAACTTAAATTTGTTTTATAGAAGTATTGTTCTACTGTCATAACGGAGTCATGACAAACCATAAGAATTACTAGTGAAAAACTTCATCACAGCAGCGAATGAAAATGGAGTCGGAGTTACCTCTCCATAGTGCCTCTCGTCAGATGGGTAGCTGACATAGGGAGAGTAAGACAACATGTCAGGCCTATCTATGTTATAGATGGCCTTGGTCTTTGGAAGGGCTGCCAGGTCCTTGTAGTCCAGCATCTCCTCTCCTAGCTTGGCCTGGCAGCAGACAGGAGACAGATTTAGTTTTTATTTGCATCCTACTGACACTTGGAGGAGCGCAGAGGTACAAAAGTCATCTGTTGCTCCCTTAAGGGTGACTAGAGGTGATGCAGTCTTACATAGATGACTCTGCTGGGAGAGCCCGAGGCGCTGGATGCCGGGACTGAGGTGATGCTCTCTGATGAAGTCCGGGTCACCTGGAACACACACACAGCAGTTTTAAACACACTGAATTATGACAGGCTAAGAAAGGTGGCATTCATGTAATTACTGCCATCCATTCAAACTCATGCGTAGTAAGATATTATTAGAGATGGTACGATACCACTTTTTTATGTCCGATACCGATACTGATATCATAAATTTGGATATCTGCCGATACCGATATGAATCCGGTATAGTGTTTTTTAATCAATAAAACTGTTTTTTAACATCTTGCTGCTTTTTGTATAAGTTCATACTCAAGTAAAAAAAAACAAAACAAAAAAAACACTACAGCTATTCTGTTATACCTGTATGCAAAAAATACACTGCACCCAAATATTTCATAGTTCAGCAATACTGATCAATCTAATAAACTTAAACCTACTCCATCCTCCCTATTCTGGTGTTTTAAAGAGTAAGCAACCTAACTAATAGGGTTCTAAAACTCCCCCCAAAAAACAAAAAAAATAGGAAACCACCCACCCTCATGATGCTTAATTGACGTAATCAACTTTAATTTGATGCAGTGTGAAAAAAAATGCACAGAAATCAATTATTTTTCAAGAATAATTAAATAGATTCAACATCTTTCTTCAACAGAATTGCAGACTGCACAGATGGTTCCCAAAGGAAAAAGTACAATAGCTTACTAGGGTATATTAGACTTAATAGTTACTATATACAGTAATGGACTTCTATACATTTTACATTAGATTAAAACTTTGGGTGTAAGATTCAGATGATTTTTTATTAAAAGCTAGACATTTTAAATGAGAATAAGAAAGAAAAGTATGTCTTTGTGCCCCCTTTTCCCTGTTAATGCCCTATCGGCCCCCCTGGTTAAACTTTGCTAGATCCGCCCCTGCACAGTTAGCTGCATAGAAAAAGATCCTGGTGTATAAAGTAATATTAAATAAATTCTAACAACAGCTTATCAAGCTTAAACGTGCTGCTGTTGTTCAGCCGCTGGTTTCCTCTTTCTGGCGAGAAGCACACAAACAAGAGAGACGGACTCACGACAGAAAAGCCGATCAGCTGATCATTAATCAGTTTCATGATTGAAGTAGCAGCAGGAGAGAGAGGGAGAGAGGCAGTCGCTCCATATATCGGTTGTTAAGCTTAATGTGGGAATGCTTTACTAACATTCAGAGATGAACTTACACATTTGCTTTACTTCTCTCTGGGATAACTTCCTCGGAGATGAAATGCCGGATTGTTAGCAGGCTACAAATACACACAGCCGCTCTATCACGTGACGCATACTGCTGCAACGTGCTACGGTTATGAGCCGAGTTACGCCATGTCGCAAGTTTTGTGAGGTGCTTTTTTGATATTTAATGGATCGGATTACATTTTTTATTTCCCTCCGATATCCGATCCAGTAATTTATGTCAGTATTGGACCGATACCGATACGTAATATCGGATCGGTCCATCTCTATATATTATATACAGCGTTATATCATATACATTTTTTTATTATTCAAAGCTGCCCTTTCTTTTCTTTAGGGTAGTAATGTAACAACACAGAAAATCCTATAAAGTCTTATCCTGAATGGCTGCTTCAACTGCTGCAAGTTTTTCATCATTATTGATAAAAAATAGTAAAAACAATCATCTTCCCAGAGAAGTGTCCTCTTAAACTCAAACCCCAAAAGTTTTGCATTTACAGTGAAATAAGTCAAGAAGCTAGACCACAGTCGTATCACTGTCATGTTTTAAAAAGTACAGCTTTAAACCTTAACATTGTAATAATAAAAACAGAATTAAAGTCAAAGTCCAAATATATGTCAACTCGCCCATCCATCCAGGTCACCTCTCTACAAAAACTGTGCTCCTTTAAGGTTAGAGTTATGCCCAGCTGTGGACATGGACAAGCAGAAAACAAGGATTACTAGTCATCCCTGTTATACTTTTCTCAAGTCTTCTTTAAATCCATCCAACAGCCAATCAGATCCAAGATAAGACTACTCTCCAAGAGAAACCATAAAATCTGTAGAATTACATCACGTTAGTCCTGCTTTGTGCCCGTCATAATTTGACCACTAGGGGACACTGTCATGTCATTATACCGTTGACTAACTGTTACTCTTCAAGTTGCTTGAAATTTGTAAACAGACGGAAATAAGCTCCTCCTTAAACTACCTTTGGGGAACATTTTGTTCGTTTGTTTGATGTACATGGCGTTTACCTTATTGCTGCATTATTGTTCATGCCTTAACAGTCCCAATGG
This sequence comes from Neolamprologus brichardi, assembly GCF_056152115.1. NCBI lineage: Eukaryota > Metazoa > Chordata > Actinopteri > Cichliformes > Cichlidae > Neolamprologus > Neolamprologus brichardi. Next base: position 47,894,863 of record NC_142106.1, on the reverse strand, counting down.
CTTTATATAAATATTGCAAACACTCAAACTTAAAAAACACACTTGAAAGTATAACTGAAAAGATAATATGTGTTAGACACAACATCTAGAAGATGGCAACAAGAGGGAACTAAACCACGGAGAAGGACGACAGTAATGTTAACCCAGTGCTAAATATTTAGCAGACAAATGGTGAACTGTAATTCTCCAACACTGTTTTCATGACAATCAAACATGAGTGTACGTAAATTGTAACAGTTAGCGTTGATATTATGATCACACTTCAGACTCAGCCGGTTAGCCTAGCTTAGCATAAAAACTCAAAGCAGGAGTACAAAGTAAAAAGTTCAGAAATATGCTAAATATCACTTCTAAAGGTTCTATCAATTTTATTTATATAAAAAGACAGTTTGAGGTGAGTTTGCTAGAGAATCTAAATCTTCTCATCTCCCTTTTTAATTCCACTTCTGCATAACTTCATTTTTCTGTTATAACAGGGGCATTTTGTTTGACACAAACGATAAAAGAACACATTTTAATTCCTCAAAAATTCAAACAGCAAATACCTACTTAACGCAGAGAGCGCAGTGCCTGTATTAGTGAAGCTGTACTGGGATCAGTACCGATGATGTTTAAGTCACAAGTTGAATGAGAGAGAGTGAACTTTCCATCATACGGCAAATTAAATATTTGGAGAATCGTAACAGTTGTGTTTGATATTTTTAGCACGCTGAAACAAGACAGAAGCATCCACTCTGTCTGGCCAAGCTGTGTGAGTGTTGCCCTCTATGGATGCAGCCACTGCCACATCAATCATAATCATAACTGCCCAGGGGACCATTCTGGGTACATGCGCAGACAGATCCTCAGCTTCTTTAGTCACATATGTCAGCTCTGCATAGCACCAGAGTAAGTAACAAATGTAACTTTAACACTTTGTGTTGCTGTGACTGCATGAAGAAAATGCAGCACTAAGTTGTCAGTTCTAAACAACCCATGCAGCAGATGGTTGTGAGGTGAGGGGAACTGAGTGGGGTTTTGGTTGCAGGGACGTACAGGAGCACCGACCTGCTGCTCGAGGCCATCATTGAGCTGTATCCGGACCTGCTTCTGGGAAGGAGAGGGGTGACGATGAGGAATGAGGAAGGGAGATGGAGGAAGGGCAGACAATGGCTGATGCAATGCTCAAACCAGAACCTTTTTTTTAAACTGACTCAATTACATTTCTCTTTATTTAACTTCAGCTTCACACAATTTTCTTTTGATGGTGATTCTTGTTATGCATTGTTGTTGGTGACATTTTTGTTTCTGTTATTACTCTATAGTCTGTATAAATTGTTGTACTACTTTAATGACTGAAAGGGACCAGCAACAACAAAAGGAATGACATGAAAATATTCATAGGAATGTTCTTACTGATGAACATTTTTATTTTAAATGAAACAAATTATGAAATGTTCAAGTTTAGAAAACTAAATGAAAAAATGCCAGATGAGTTGTAAAAATGTTCTAAATTATTATTGTTGTTGTTTTTTATTTCAGTAAACATTGCAGTGGACACTGGGATGTGTTGGTACCTCTACTTTAGGTATTAGGTCTATTTAGGGGGGAAAAAAAACAAACTTTAAAAACAAAAAATAACTTTTTAACAAAAATTTGTAATAAAGATTGAACTGTGAACTGCGTAGCTTGTAGGGATTAAAAAAAAGGGCAAAAAGCTCCTGAAACGGCAGTTCAGCAGTTCATGTTAACTCGAAAGAAACCTCAGTGACTGTCTAACACAGACCCAAATTTTCCTCCTGCTCACTATTTCATGTACACAAGAAGGTTGGAGACCTCCATTATAATTTCCTGGGACTATGAAAAATTCAGTTTTTGAAACTGTTTTTTGGGCTCATTGTGATATTCCACTTTCTGTATTAAAAGCAGCTAAACTCATCCACTGACTGTGCTATATTCAGAGGTTTTTCAAACTCTTCCTTTTTAACTTCTGAGGAATTCATGACAAGGGAGTATCAGAGCTTTATCTCTTCTGTCATTTATTTACACACATATATATATATCTCTGTCAGGACTGCCTTTACCACCCACCTTACTCTTCTCCTCCTGCTTGGCTGCTTGTCTGCATGGAGGATGCCAGATAGACGATCCTGAAGACACAGAGACAGACAGCACCATTTGCACTTTCATGTTGTTGAAAGTGGGTCAAATATTACAAAAATGGTTTAGTTTAATGAACTATTTGATTGATTTAAATCATACAGTATGTCACGACTATAAAATCCCCTGATGAGTCGCAGCAGTAAAATCACCACTGGACTTTGCATGAGAACAGCCAGATCCATGGTGGCTCCAGGCTGAAACCCTCAGACCCAAACGATCTGCTGCCAATAACTTGGTACCTGACATCATAGGACACCCCAACAAATCCTGTCTCACAAGCGGAGTCTTCACAATAATAGGCTAGTATTGTGGCTGAGAAGCACATTTGCATAACTCATTACTTCATAAATTGGAGTGACATGTTTTATGCTTTTTAAATCAGAAATAATTGAATTAATTTACTGTCTGCCTTGTGTTAATCACAGCAGCAGCTGACAGAATCTCTGTTACTAAACTAATGTGACTCAAGCACACATGTGCCTGATTTATTCACCAACACACATTGGGTTTATGAAACTGTGTAAAAGAGAAAAGAGAACGTGGTGAACCAAAAAGTGATGTCGCGACTAGAAAATTAGCTCTTATTGCCTAAGAATAGAAAGTAATGTGCTTTAGTCTAATAATAGATCATGAGTTTTAGCACTGGATCCTCTGTGGTTAGGCAGGAAAAACTACGCTGCCTATCCTGACAGGTAGGAGCTATAATAAGAGATATGAAGGCTGCTTCTACCTTGCAGGTACATTTCCTCTCCCTCTGCAAACATCTGCTCACACCGGACACAGCGTGCACATGTGGGGTGGTAATGCTTCTCGCCAGCCTGTTGAAGAATGAAAACACATTAGCACACTGCAGCAGTTACAATTTATAATGTCTCCTAAGAAATGCAGACCAAAAAGACACCTTCTAACAAAGCAGAAGAGGAATCAATACATTGCTTTCAGATGGCAACCAGTATGCTTTCAAGCCTGCAGTTTAAATGTTCTTTTCATTCAATGAACGATGTGATTTATTCCCTATGCCTAACACATTCATTGAAAGACCTCTGTGTTAGCATCTATGTTTATATACATAAGCTCTCTTAGAAAATGCATAATTACCTCATTATAAATTAGTTGCAAAATGAACATTGAGTTTCAGGAGTGTTGCTGAGCTAAAGCTAAATGAGGGACAAAGGGAAACTGCTTCTGTTAAACTACAAAAATTAGGTTGTTTTATCATTTAGCCACAAGGTGGAGACATTGCCATTCAGACAGAGCACTGCAGGAGTAACACATAAAATCCTTTTGACAAAAAGGATTTAAAATACATTCATGACATTCGGCTTAATCCTGTATTTATACAAATTCACCCAATACATTTTCTCCATAAGCACTGTGTATGATGGCCTGTGTGTTAAGCATGCCTTGTGTGTTTAGTATGGAGGCAACATGTTATCTCCAGAGCTTGTCAGAATCCACAAAGCGGTGTGATGGGAGGGAGTTGTCACAGTGAGGATGAATGAGTCTGTGATATTGATTTTGAGGCATAGTGTGGATTGTTTCTTGACTTGTGAAACTGCTAGTCTATATGTGACCTGGTCAAGTGTTGGGGACTGTCTGGGTTCATTTTTGGCTGTGGAAGCTGATTTGACCGACATTGACACTGTGTGCATTGAATCGTTTGGGTAAGTTGTCCGCTTTCTACTTCCATCCCTAAGAGCAAATATTACATTTGGTCAGTGGCTTCCTCAACAGGAACTCAGAGGGAGTTTTCCTTTTCGTGACAGATTTTTCAAGCTGTTTCGTGGATTCAAACTAGCAAACCTTAAAAAGCATCCCATTCTCTTAAGTTCTACAGTCTTTTGGGGGATTTTCTTAATACCAGATCCTTATTCTGTCTTTTTTCATGGCAACAAAAACCACCATTACTGAAAGTGAGCAGAATTGTCTCATTCTTGGCAGCTTTTCTTGTCCTAAAACACGTGTGATTTATGGACTCAGTAATAAACAAAACAAGGTGGAGGTTTATTGCAATTGAGTCATTCTTTTGCTCTCCATGCAAAGAGATTTCATCTTGCTGTAACAGCAGTTTGATTACGTACAACACCTCTGAGGCTCCTCCACTTTGCTGCGTCATTCTAATAGGGTAGGATACCAGAAAACAGGATGTCAACATAATATTTCTTGGCTAACACCCTGCTTAATGCTTGTCTCAACCAAATGGACAGCAGATGGAAAGAGGAGGCAACCAGGCACAGAAATATACTTAAAAAAAGCAAGAAGACTCCAAGTCTAGGTGTCACTGACAGAAAAACAAAAGGCCATCTGTTTAAAAACTGATTGACGGTGCAGATGCTATGCCAGAAGTTCATATTTGAACTGAAACTGAGAGAAAAGAGGAAGCTGACCTAGGAACTCAAAGAACTATGAAGATAAAAGGCTGGAACAGGATTGAAATTCAAACATGGAAAGTATGAGAGAGGCGGAAAGGAGATAGAACTGCTATCAAATCCTTCCTTTCTCAGCACAGGGAGGAGAATGATCTTATTCAGTATCCTGCAGGACTGGCATATCAAGGAAGAAGAGGGGGGCTCAGGAATGGTTTGGAGGGAAGTTGAGACTGAAAGAGCCTAATTTGATTTTTACTTAGGAATGGGGCTGTAGCTGGTCAGCCAGGGTTGAAGTTTGTGGCTGAATCTCATGCAGAGTATGGCTTTAGATAATGGGAGAGCTGCTTTTTTATATCTTTGCTACCTACAGTCCATTTGTTTTCTCAAAATTATCCTACCTCTAATTCTCTCTACATTTGCTCATCTCGCAATTCCAGGAACCAGTCAGGTGAGGGATGTGATTCATTTAGAAGGCTGGAATAAATTTGTGGCAGTATGAACACGCAGACACACAAACATGGTCTATGGTCTGCAATCCAGTTGATTGCACATACATCAAGCTGTGTTGCATCACAGGTTATTAGAACACAAGAGCAATGGGATCTATATGCAGCTCATGATTTTACAGCTCAGTTATACATACTGTAAGAGACAAAAGTACTGGCACGAATGCTGCGTCATCTGATACTGAAATCAAAAGTTTACCTCAGAATATATTCAACTTTTAAGTAAATGGACTGACATCCCAGTCTTACCGACCACTCAAAGTGCTTTAGGCTACGTTCACACTGCAGGTCTTAATGCTCAATTCCGATTTTTTGATCAAATCAGATTTTTTTGTCTGCCCGTTCACACTACAAATAAAATGCGACAGCAAACGTGCTCTAGTGTGAACGCTCAAAGCGGCCCGCATGCGCAAAAGAAGATGTCACACACAACGCGCTCTGTTTAGACCCAGACCAACAGTATTGTTTGACTGATGGCCCTTAATATAAAGACTTCAGACTTTACGTTTCCCAATTTTTGCTTTAAGTTATTTTGTTATTTATGTAATAATGTAAATAACCTAATAATTATCCTTACTGCTGTTTTAGAGGAGCGGTGCTTCAAAGGATAGCTGCAGATTTCTGTCAGAATCTGCAGATTATGCAGTACAAATAAAATGTTCATGTTGTCTTCCCAACAGTTTCACTGGATGGCCAGGAAGCGTTCGCGATGTCTTCTCCGGCGCTGATAATTGGCGTCTGTCTTGTGTCAGTGACGTAAAAGACGGATTTAATGCGACATGACCATTCAAACAGCAGTCGCTTTCTAAAACATCGGATATGTATCGGATTCAGTACCACATACAAAAGTGACCCAGGTCGGATTTGAAAATATCGGATTTGTGCCGTTCACACTGTCATATCAAGATCGGATATGGGTCTCATAGGGTCAAAAAAATCAGATTTGATGCGCTTTCGCCTGCAGTGTGAAAGTAGCCTAAGAATACGAGCACTTCTCATCTACTCATTCATTCAAATACAGAACCTTATTAAAAAGTGACATTCATATCTCCACTGTACCACAAAGTGATCTTGAACACTGAAACCAAATGGTTAAAAAATATGAAGCCTTGTCTCTGATGTTGAAGGTGTTTCAAACTAACACTGAACTTAATAGTCAGTATGAACAGCGACAGAAATAAAAAAGCCAATGAAGCAAATTAGGCAATGATCAGTAGCACAGATGCTTGGCTGACAGCAGAAATACTTAATCTCATCAGGTATAGTTTGGGTGTTACATATTGTTTTCCTTCAGCTCAGTAAGTTTAAACCTTTCAATAATGTTTGTGTAGGTTCTTAATCATCCAGGTCATGGCAAGTGCTTAAGTCAAATGAGCTGAACTACCTTGGGCTGCTCATCCAAAATGTTTCTTCATTTCATGTCCTTTCATATTCCTGCATCGGCTAAAGATGCAGAACACAAGACAATATGTCTGCCATCCTGGTTACATATGTTTCAAGTGCTTGAGTCAAAGGCATCTAGACTTCTTTTAGGTTCTTGGTTCTTCTTCATCTTTTTGTTTTACTATTCCCAGTATTTCCATTTACTTTGCATTTATTGCTAAGGTCAACTTCGACTGCACGTTGCTCTTGCATTGTCCTCTATGTCCCAATTTCAGCCAAGCATGACACATCACAGTGTCTACTCTCACTGTTTCACTGACAAAGTGACTGACTAACATCTTGGATGAGAAATAAATGCCATGACACAAGGAACACCGGGCAACAATAAACATAGCTTCAATTCCATTGCTGCTATCTGCAGTTACTGACTCAGTGCAGTATGACCTCTGTGTGCTCTTTGATCTCAACCAAATGTCACGGCATTTTGAAAGTACAGTCTTTCAGTTACTATTTCAAAGTGCAGCCTTGCACAGCTAGAACAGCTGGAATGGGTCCCTGAATCTCACACATGAGACAGCATCATCATTCAACCCTGAATGTTTATGATAAGGCAGTAATAGCCCAGCTAACTATTAGCTAGCTGAAGTTGTCTTTCTATGGTAGATCCTATGGACATTTATAACTTTATTTGCAATTCCACCTCATGCTGTTAACTCTAACAAAGGTGTCACAAATGCCATTGTTCTGTCCCTCATATCTGATGACACACTTTAAAACATGCGCTGCGTCATCACGCTCACCGATGAAGATGAACCAATGGTTTCTGTCAAAGAAAGTGATCATTTGAGAACACTGAGGTGAGAGGCAGGTGACAATGTGCAATCTGTGCTATAGCTCCATTTCTAAAACATGAGACTCAGTCAGACTGCACTGAATATTCAACAACAAAGCAGATCCCTGCTGTGTGATTCTCTGCCACTATTCTTTTATTTGTTATTGCCGTGTTCCTTCTTCCAGAATGGGAATCATTCCTTCAGCACTTATCAACGCACGCACCATCTGCATCTGCTGTTGCAATGTCATTAACTTGTGTTACATCATATCACCCCAGAGACTCCCTGTAGTTTTCATGCAACAATCAGAAGTCTAAGCTTTGGCAAACATTTTATTCCGATATGGGTGTTTGTTTTTGCTGGAGTTATGAAACTTGTTATGGAACCACAAAAGCAGCACTTCACTTTAGACTACGTGCAGTTCAACCTGGATATTAAGTATATGTTTCCTGGAAAGAGACGCACCCTTAACAACTATATGCTCAGTAAACACCAGCAATTACAAGAAAACTAACACACAAAATACCTTTGGCTGTTTTAAGGTATGTGGTGTTACTGTAAACCCCCATGACAAGAGGTAATGTATTTGCATTTGCAAATATGATGAATTTTTAATGGTCTCTTTGGGGAAATGAGGTCAGTCCTGGAATCAGTTAAGTGGAAATATGAGCATGAGAAACATGTAAAATGCAACTCGCTGTGTTTTTCTGTAGCCTCTTTCTCCGATCACATACTTACCCTCTCTGTTTTAAGCTTATAGGGCATCGATGGACTGCTGGGGGTTTCTCTCTTTTATATTATAAAACGCACAATAAAGCATCATGAGGCAACTGATGCTTTATTGTGCAACTTATATAGTTGTTTAACACTATATAAATAAAGGTGAACTGAAATGCACTGAATTCTGCGGGTAAATGAGCTTCCTCCAAAGGGTGACTGGCCTCTCCCTATGAGGAGTTCAGCCATTTGGGAGGGTCTCAGAGTAGAGCCGCTCCTCACCTCAACTGGCTCAAAAGGAGCCAGTTGAGGTGAGGAGGCAGATCAAGGACACACTGGAGAGATAATATCTCTTGGCTGGCCTGGGAACGCCTTGGTGTTCCCCCAGACAAGCTGGAGGAAGTGGCCGGGAAGAGGGAGGCATCTCTGCTTAGGATGCTGCCCCTGCGACAGGCCCCGGATAAGCGGAAGAAGATGGATGAATGAATTAAATTGATCTGAATTGAAAACCAGTCTAAGTAAGCCATTTAATGATGAATTCTATTAATAATTCTTTAGCTTGTGTACAGGTTCACTGTCTCATACTGAACTTTATCTTAAATATGTGCCCTATGACAGAACATTTAAACTACCCAACAGAAACATCACTACAATGACCTGCAGTTCACACTGGTATACAAACACTGATATCATTCATTTAGATGGCAGTTGTGATTAAGTTGTACTGTCAACTAGAAGCCTCTTGCACTAAGTATAATGCTCTCTGACTGTCAACAGTGTAATCTAATAATGCAGCTCTTAGAAGGAACAAGCTTATTTAATAAATTATTTGTCGGGTCACTGAGAATTAGACAAGAAGCGGTTGAACAAAGTAGGAAAAAATACTGCAAACAATCTGATTTTAAAAAATGAAGGTTATCAGCACATCAGTGCTGTATGGTTGGCCAAGAGAAGGAATGGCCAAGTCTGAGGTTTAACTTCCTATAGCTGTCCTAGAAATACCACCTTACTGATGATTTAACTACTGTGTAAACTAAACACTGAATAAACTGAACCAACATTCTTGGATTAAGTGGGATTATTGATTCAGATTATTCAGTGTTTTTAACAGTTATTCCTTTTGTGCATTTATATTTACTGTAATTCCATTATTCTTCTCCCCATACATGTTCATATAGAGTAGACAACAAGTAAGTTGAACCACATGCTACATGCTAACAGCTAAAAAAGGTTTTGTTCTTAATGGAAGCCAGCAGTGCCGTACCTCAAGGACTTTCCCTGTAATGTACTTCTTACAGCTCTCACACTGGATGCCAAACATGGCGTGGTAGTCCATTTCACAGTAGGGGATCCCGTCCCTGTAAGAATGACACAAGACAAACAAGAAGGTTAGAGACAGGCGCAAGCATCTATATTAAATATAAATCTAAATAACAGCATTAATGAAGTATTATGATAATGAAAGTATATTCAGCCAGACGTACTTGCTGATGTACTCGGCATTGAGCACCTTGTTGCAGACTTTACACTTGAAGCAGCCCAGGTGCCAGTGCTTGTCCAGTGCCACGAGTGACTGTTCATTCTTAAATTCCTTTCCACAGCCGCAGCAGTCTGTACAGAGAACAAAATAACAAAGACTAGGTCAAATTTAATGGAAAATGACACTAGAGTTTGCTTTCTTTTAGTGGAAAAGTTCTTTGATTTAACTGAGTTAAAGGGCAAAAGAAATTTTGGACATTTTGTTTTCTATGAGAAAAACACAATTTAGGAAAGTGCCAATTTAAGTGAAGGAACAAACAATCCGAAGTTTACTTATGGCATGAGTTATGCTTTCAAACAGGCAAACAGAGGAGAGAAGCACTGACTGTGGACAGCCTGTATGGGTGCAGGGCTGTTGGCGGGAAGAGGCTGGGTACACTTTTGGCAGATACACTCTTTCCCATTAAATGTCACTCGGTCACCGGCTGGAAATGGCTGTCTACAAACAAAGAGAAAAACAGTAGATGATCAGAGGGGTTTGACAGATACATTACAGTTTGTTCTACTTTGAAATAAAATTTGGTCCATCAGGGTGCATAAAAGGCTCCTCAGAAGGCCCTACAGACCAATTAGTAATATCCTACAACCCCTGAAAGTATTTTTATGCTGATGACTTTCACCTGTAAGGAGGATCTGTCATCATATCTTTCACAAGAAATGCCAGAGAGCGCTCTAGAAAGTTAGAAATGCTGAGGTCATAAGCCCAAGCTCTAAGCCTACTACTCAAAATATGTTTGACAATTCACCAGATACTCAACTAATTATTGTTACATGTTCTGATATAACTTAATGTATTTATTTACTCTTCTCTGCTATTATGCCCAAATACAATCCCCTGAAGACTGATGTAAAACTGGTTTAATAGCCGTTAAAAGAAAAACCTAAATCTTTCAAAAGAATTGTTTATATATTAAGCTAGTCAGCTGTTGTTGGATATTTTTATTGGTTATTTACATCAGGTTCAGTCGTTAACGCATATATTTAGAGACTTGAGACTTAAGTCTCTAAAAACCTGCTGTATTTTCTTTGCCACTATTTACTTAAATAGGTTCTGCCTGACAAAGTGGAGATCCTCAAATCCCAGTCATCATGCAGAAATCCAAGGGAATTTAAGAACAAATGAGAAACAAAATAATTGCGATCTCTCAGGCTGGAAAAGGTTATAAAGCCATTTCTAAAGCTGTGGGACTCCATTATCTACAAATGGTGAAAACATGGAACAATGGTGAACGTTCCCAGGAGTGACCGGCTGACTAAAACTACCCCAGGAGTGCAGTGACGACTCATCCAAAAGGACGCGACCCCAGAACAACATCCAAAGAACTGCAGGCCTCACTTTCCTCAGTTAAGGTCAGTGTTCATGACTCCACCATAGGAAAGAGACTGGGCAAAAATGGTTCCAAGACGAAAACCACTGCTGAGCAAAAGGAACCTAAAAGCTCGTCGCAGTTTTGCCAGAAAGCATCTCCCCAAGACTTTTGGGAAAATACTCAAATGACAAGACAAAAGTTTAACTTTTTGGAAAGTGTGTGTCCCATTACATCTGGTGTAAAAGTAACAGCATTTCAGGAAAGGAACCTCATTCAATTCAATTCAATTCAATTTTATTTATATAGCGCCAAATCACAACAAAAGTCGCCTCAAGGCGCTTCATAGAATCATTCCAACAGTAAAATATGTTGCTAGTAGTGTGATGGTCTGGCAGCTGTTTTGCTGCCTCAGGACCTGAAAGACTTGTTGTGATAAATGGAACCATGAATTCATGAATTGTAGACCTCTCTGCATTTAATCACACTTGTTATTAACCTCTGTCTCTCTTCCACAGCATGTCTTTATCCTGTCTTCCTTCTCTCACCCCAACCGGTTGCAGCAGATGGCCCCGCCCCTCCCTGAGCCTAGTTCTGCTGGAGGTTTCTTCCTGTTAAAAGGGAGTTTTTCATTCCCACTGTCACCAAAGTGCTCGTCCATAGGGGCTGATATGACTGTTGGCTTTTTTTCTGTATGTATTATTGTAGGGACTACCTTGCAATATAAAGCACTTTGAGGTGCATGTTATTGTGATTTGGTGCTGCATAAATAGAATTAAATTAGATTCTGCTGTCTACCAAAACATCCTGAAGGAGAATGACGGGATATCTGTTCATGACCTCAAGCTGAAGTGCACTTGGGTTCTTTTTAGGAGCACTATCCAACACCTACAGGATAAACTGGAACGGTGACTGAGTACCAGGACTTATCACCTAAACGACAGCCTTGAATCCACTAATGCTGATGTGTCTGAATGTGGATAAATCCCTGCAGTCATGTTTAAGCATGTGCTGCAAAGACACCAGAAGCCCAAAACCTGTAACAGTGGGCTGTTAGTGCATTGGTTTTGGATGGAGATCTTTGTTTTGACATCTCGTGTTCAAATCTTTAAATTTCTACTTTTTCTTGTTTGTAATATCTAGTAGAGGTGCAACACGGACACTGGCTTCACTTACAAGCCAAAGACAAATGCCATTATACAGCTAATGAGTTATTGCAATGACAATGAAACAATGTTAATGTCTGCTGGCTGTTTGTGCAGTCTGCTTCACAAACAGCTGCCGTCATCGAGTCAAACGCAGAAGGAATGATGGATCCTTGGCAGAGCTGGGCTCTGACTTGCTGCCACGTGCAGCTTCCTACAGCTCTGAAATGTGATATTAGGAGCTGCTGTCACACTGACACAGCCAGCTACTGAGGGAGGAAGACATCCTGGCAGACTGTGAGTGGCTGAGATTAAAGATGACTCATGCATAAATAGACAAAAAGTTATGTCTTCAAACCTGACATTGTGAGTTTTTGTAAGTCTTGCTTACAGTTTAATTCTTGGTATTAGGTTGATGGAAGCATAAAATCTGAAACCCATCAACCCATTTTCCCTCATTACTATTGGTTTATTACTGCATTAATGTCATCATATTACCATGTTTATGTTAAAATATTACACAAATATCATTTTATCACTTTATTGTTAGCAGGTTACTGTCTAAAATACACTGTTTTAGTGACACTATTTGTAAATGGTTTTGACTCATATGTAATTTTAACTGCCATTCATCCACACCAGCAATGCTTTTTTTACTCATCATTATATGTTTGAACAGGAGAGTAGCATTTTATAGTTTTATTTACAAGATGCAAAGACTACCTGCTTACAATACCAGACTGCAGGACATTATTTTAACATTAGCTGCACCTCCTGTTCACACTCACCTTGGAAAAACTCGAATATAAACACTTAGCTGCCCACATTAAACTTTTAAACCGTTGTATTTCTCTGTCTGCAGCTACTCTTGCACATGTTCTTCTTAATTTGTGATCATGTATTATGTGTCTTTTTCTTATGTAGCTGTCTATCACAATTTTTGCATCTGTCTCACTTAAAAAAAGGCTAGGTCTCAGTGAGACCTGTTTAGTTAAAGGATTTAATAGTTTTAATAATTCTCATGACTCTTTTATATGCATTATGCATTAAGCATCTTCCACAACATGTCTTTTGTCCTGTCTTCCATCCGGTCGCAGCAGATGCAGTTTTTTCTTCCCACTGTCGCCAAAGAGCTTGCTCATATGATTATTGGGTTTTTCTACGTATGTAAACATAATAAAATATATGCTTGTGTGTGTGCAGATACATTGCATGTGGAGAGACACAGACACATAAAGAAAATCCAGACAGCAAAATGAAAAACAGCTAGATTACTAAATAACTGATGATTGACACAGCCTTTCATTTTTCGTATGACATACATACGAAAAATATACTAATCACAATATGATGTCTCATTTCAAGCAGCACTTGTCCTATTAGCCTCATTTTTATATTGCTCACAAAAGGCCCGTGTGATTT